>NC_143017.1:44308568-44683568 GCF_055824585.1 Amblyomma mixtum | reverse complement strand
GTAGTGTGAGGAGGGCGGATAAAGAGGAGTCCACCACAGCTGCTGTAGCTTCATCCCCCGTGCAGGCAGCGTCCACCGATACGACGTCCAGCTCGGAGCCGTACACTCGATGGAGTGCCTTCTCACGGGCTCTGCGGCGGTGCTCATGGTGGGACGGGTGCATATTGCTCGGGAGCGGCCTGATGAGGAGCTCTCGGTGAAGGGTTCGTGGGATGGCGTGGAGGGTTGGGTCGTTGGCCGGTATTTTGATTCCGAGGGTGTCCAGGATATACCGACCTGTGGAGGTTTGTGTGAGCCTGATGTATTGGGCCTGTCGGTGGGCCTCCACCAGTTCCCCGATCGTATTGTGGAGGCCCAGGCCTATTAATCTGTCTGTGGGTGTGTTGAGGGGAAGGTGAACTTCCTCCCCGCATATGCAACTATCAACCCCTCATGCAGTAACACTATATGCCGCGGTTTCTCAAACAGGAAGTCACGAACACCTGGCACAAGGGCCAGTTAGAGTGAATGCATGGAGAGGGAGCCACGAGTCATTGCGGTCACGAAATCGGAGCCTAATTGCTAACGCATTGCCCCCGGCATCGATGAAGTTGATCGTTCATGCCTCGACCACGGTGACATCAAATACCTATAGTAGTGGATAAAAAAACGAAAACTGGTTTTAAGGAAAGGAAATGACATATCCTCGGTGAACACTCGAACCACGCCGTAATGGAACGGATAAAGAAGGGAGTGAAAGAACGAAGAAACAAAGGCGCCGTAGTGAAGGTCTCCGGAATAATTTCCGGACCACCCGGACGTCTTCTCACGGTCACTGACATCGCGTAGCACACGGGTGACGTTTGTGTTTCGCCTCCATTGAAACTCGGCCGCGTGGTCGGGGTGTGGCTCGGTAGACGGGCGCCTTAACCACTGAGCCACCGCGGCGGGTGCGAACGCACCTGGTGAGGATAAGGTAAACGAAGATTTGTTGAAGGACAGAGGAAGGATTGTGCTAGCAAAACTAGCCACCCTGTATACGCAATGCCTTATAACCTCGAACGTACCAAAAGCTTGGAAGAATGCTCATATCTTGATTCATAAGAAAGGAAACATCAAGGACTTGAATTACAAACCGATCAGCTTACTGTCCGTTACCTGCAAAGTATTTGCTAAGGTAATCATAGTCAGGACAACCTTAGGCTTTAATCAACAAGATAATCAGGCAGGCTTTCGTAAAGAATACTCGACAATAGACCATATTCACAATGTCAATCAGATGATAGAGAAATGCAGAGAATAAAACCAACCCCTATAATAGCCTTAATTGATTACGAGAGTTCATAGAGGATACTTAAGCAATCTGCGATTCGCTGATGATTGTCTTGCTAAGTAGCTCAGGACATGAACTGCAAAGCATGATTAATGAGTTAGGCAAGCAGAGCAGAACGGTGAGTCTAAAAATTACCATGCAGAAAACAAAAGTAATGTTCAACAGTATAGCAAGGGAAGAGTTCGCAGTTGGTAGCGAGGAGGTGGAAGGAGTAAGGGAATGTCTCTACTTAGTACACATACTGATATCTGATCCGGATCATGAGACGGAAATAGCCAGAAGGAAAAGAATGGGGTGGAGCGCATATGGCAGTTTCTCTGAGATCATGAATGGCAATTGGCTCATATCCCTCAAGAGAAAAATCTACAGCAGCTGTATCTTACCGGCGCTCACCGATGGGGCAGAAACGTGGAGGCTAACAAAGAGGGTTCAGCTTAATTCAAGGACAACGAAGCGAGCTATGGAAAGAAAAATAATAGGTGAAACGTTAAAAGATCGGAAGCAGGCGGAGTGGGTGAGGGAGTAAACGTGGGTTAACGACATCCTAGCTGAAATCAAGAGGAAGAAATGGGCTTGGGCGGGGCATGTAATGCGAAGCCTGATAACCGTTGCCCTTTAATCAGAGTGGATTCCAAGAGACGTCAAGCGTAGCAGTGTCGGCAGAAAGGTAGGCGGATGAAATTAAGAAGTTTGCAGGGATACGACGGCCGCTACTGGCAAAAGAGAGGGTTAATTGCAGAGACGTCAGAGAGGCCTTTGCCCTGCAGTGGCCGTAGTCCGACTGATGATGATGGTGATGACTCCGGCTGAGTAGACGAATTCCTTAACCACTGAGCCACCGTGGCGGGTATTATCCGATGATCCAACAGTATTTTCGCCGACTGATTAAATCACGTTTATTGTACCATACGTTCCGCCGACATGCAATGCGGGGGCGGTTAAGAGAAATCAACGTCGACTGCTAATGTCTAGCCCATGGGCGTCCGGAGGGGGGGGGCAAGGGGGGGCGGCTGCACCCCCCTGGAAAATCACTCACTCTAACCGTGAGTGATGGCCGCACACCAGGGGCGGCGGTGCGCTCAGCAAAAAGAGTAAAAGCGGCCCCGCTTCCAGCTTTGGGTCACATCTGCGAAGTGCCGCGTCCGGGGACGCGTCGTTGCAGACATACAGCGGCACCGGCGAGCATGTGTTTCGAGGCGTCTTGAGATGGGTGCCTGTTTCTTTGATCTCTAGAGAGATAGCCACACGGAGGCAGACAGTGCACATTCCGGCCACCGATGAATTCTTCAGGAGGGAGGGACAAATCAGCCGTGTCCACCCCCGCTTTGTCGGGCTGCTCAAGGGCAAGCAGGCGATGAGTTGGCGCCGCCGCCGCTCGCTGTCTCCTCCGATCCACGGGAGAGCGCAGTTCGGTAGAAGCGCCGCTTTCAGAATCTTTGGCAAAGGGGATTAGCAGTTGCTTTTGTTCACGGCGACGCAGTCTCCAGAGGCGCCCCCACACCAGCGTTCCTTGCATCTTCTCCGGAAACCAGCGCCTTTGGTCAAGGCAGCCCGATGGCGCCTGCCTGGCTCGCCTGGCTCGCCTGTCACCTCTGGCTGGGCCTCAAATCCCAACAGCGCCCATGTACTGTGCGATGTCAGTGCATGGTAAAGAGACCCAGGTGGTCGACATTATCCGGAACTCTGTACTACTCCGTCCCTCATAGCCTGAGTCGTTTTGGGGCTCTGAACCCCATAAAAACACACAAAACAAATTTTCCGACCGGAGTGGCGAGTGTCCCTTCCCCTCGGAAGTCACGAGGCGTTCCTTTCACCCCCAAAGTGCGTATTCGGGGATACTGCGGCAAGTAGGCCCTTGCATGTGTGCGCGCCTCTGTGTTTGTGCTTCGGTATTTTTAGTGGCCGGTTGTCAACGAAGCTGAGAACAATCAAGACAGCGGACGAGAAAACGACGAGCGGCGAGTAGTGTGTGTGCAAATACTCGACTGTGCGGTTGCGCGAGCAAGATGGAGCGAGGTGTATGAAGCTGCGAGCGTGCATTTATCTTGTAAATAAGTTTTCGTTGTATATATAGTCATTTTTTGTTTTCAACGTACGCATTCAACCGTTTTTTCAATCAATGTGTATATATTTTTAACACTACCAACCCCGAAGAACTCCATAGCCAGCTTTGTCTCGCGCGGTTCCGAATGATGGACATTCGGCGCTTCTTCAAGCGTCAGCGGTTGTCTGACGAAGCGTTATCCAAATGCGCCCCTGCAGATTCTGGTGTGATATGTGACAACGGTGTAGCATTTGAACAGAGTGATGCAAGCTTTTATCACCGGACAGTAGCTGATGTCGTCGACTCCATGGAAGGGACTCTGTCAACAGTGAGTTCAGGTAATGCAGCAGGCCGAGATGATTCCATTTCTCCTTTCTTGGGATTCAAGTCCGGATTTGACCAGAGCGATGCAACCTTTCATCACCGGACAGTAGCCGACGTCGTCGTCTCCATGGAAGGAACTTCACTAGCGAGCTCCGGTCACGCAGTAAGCCGAGACGATTCCCTTTCTCCTTGCTTGGGATCGAAGTCCGGAGACAACATCAAGAAAACAAATAACTTGCCTCAAGAATATGACTTAGGAGAGTTTCTAGGCAAAGCTAAACTCACTGGCATACCGGACTTTTTGAAGTTACGTCTTCTTACTAAGCCATGGTCGCCAAATGTTACATACGATTTTAAGAAGGATGTAACACCTGGAAAGAGGCCTTTTCGACATCAATGGCTGGGAGATTACGCCCCCTGGCTTGCGTACTCAGCGACAGCGAAAGGCGCTATTTGTCGTTTTTGCGTCCTTTTTCCTCCACGTGTTCACCGGGGTACTCAAGGAAGTTTTATCGTGCGCGCTTTCAGTAACTACAGAAAAATGCACGAGGCGTGCAGGGATCACGTAAAATCCCAATGGCACCAGGAGGCAATGACGGCCTCACAGAACTTTATGGATGTGATGAAAGGCAAGCAGCTACCCGTTGTAGAGCAGCTGAACAGAGCACTGCACGCGCAAGTTGAAAGGAACCGTGAGAAACTATTTCCAAAAGTTTCCACCATTGTCTTTTGCGCGACGCATGACTTGCCAATTCGCGGCAAGCAGTCCGATAGTGGAGTCTTCAATGATCTGCTTGACTTTCGTGTAGAAGCTGGAGATACTCTACTTCAGGAGCACTTCGCTTCTTCTGCTGGCAATGCCAAGTACACTTCTGTCCGCGTCCAGAACGAGATCATCACAATCTGTGGCGACATCCTGAAAGAGCAGATAGTTACCGAAGCTAACAAAGCGTTTGCTTTTTCCGTTCTTGCTGACGAAACTGCAGATATTTCAGGAAAAGAGCAGATGTCTATAGGCGTTCGCTTTATTGACAAGGCGGGAGCCGAAGTGTGCGTTCGAGAGCAGTTTTTGGGATTTGTAGAGCTGGAGCAATTAAACTCTGCTTGCATCGCCGCGGCAATCTTGAAGTTTTTGACGAATGTCGGGCTGATTCTTTCGAACCTCGTTGGACAGGGGTACGATGGATGCTCTACAATGACTGGAAAAGAAGCTGGAGTGAACAAAATTATACAAAAACAGTTCCCGAAGGCACTATTTTTCCACTGTGCAAGTCACAAACTAAATCTCGTCATCAACGATCTGAACGACGTCTCTGAAATTCGAAACACAATTGGCATAATCAAACAAACCATAAACTTCTTCCGCGAGAGCGTACTCCGGAGAAAATTGGTGCCGAACATTCCGATGCTGTGTGAGACAAGATGGTCTGCAAAATATAAGTCTATTAGGATCTTCTCTCAGCATTACGTGGCCATAGTCGAAGCACTCGAGGAGCTCGCGTCCACGGAATCATGCTCGTACGCTGCAACTAGACAACGAGCTCACATCCTCTACTGCGCAACAACAAGCTCATCTTTCATCGTCTGCTTGCATATTGTAGCGAAGTACAGCGCTCGGCTCGAACCAGTTACGAACATTCTGCAAGGTGTATCCATGGACTTCCATTCTGTGCATGACCACATCACTGAGCTGCAACGTATTTTTCGCGGCCACCGGACGAACGCTGTAGAGGAGTTCTCTAACATCATGAATGCAGCAAGGGAGGCAGCCAATCACTTAAATGTGGTGATATCTGTGCCAAGACAAGTCTCTCGTCAGGCCCACCGAGACAACTACGGGATTCAGTCGCCGGAGGAATACTACCGTGTGGCAATATATGTGCCGTACTTGGACTCCCTCACTGCTTCTTTAGCTCGGCGCTTTTCTGAAAGCAATGAGAGGAGCTTCAAACTTCTCCAGCTGCATCCATCAAAAATGAAGCACTTGAGCCGTGTTGAGTTCGCTGTTCTCGCCGAAGAACTCCAGTGCTTTTACGGCATCGACAACTTCAAGGAAGAGGCCATCTCTTGGTACGAGATGTGGTGCAACAAAACTGGGGACCCATCAGAAATAACTTACTGCGAGCTTCTACATCAGGCCAAGACATTCTTCCCTGGTGTTGCAAAAGCCATTGAGGTGGCTCTGGCTTTGCCAGTTACTACCTGTACGGTCGAACGCTCCTTCAGTACAATGAGGAGAGTGAAAACGTGGCTACGCTCAACGATGACAAACGACAGACTGGACGGCCTTTGTATGATGAGTGTCCACCGAGAGCGTGTAATGAAGCACAGGAATGAATTTATCACCCGTGTCATCACGCAATTCGCCCAGAAAAATCCGAGGCGTCTACAGTTGCTGTTTACTGACTGACTGTCGTTGCGTGTTTGTGAACATATTGTGCTGTGTGCTGGTCATCAATCCGGGTGTGTCGAGAACCCGTATGCAGCAAGACTGAGCACTCTTCTCCACGAAGTGATAGTATCTTTTTGCATTTTTATTAATTTTAATTGTTTCTTCGTTGATAAACTGCAATGTATCTCTCCTATAGCCACGCTTTAATTTGCTGTTTGTAATTTTTCTTTCATGTGTGTATTTTACTTATTTATTTTATTTATTTATAAATAAATAAATTTACTCCGCAAATAGTGCCTTTTTGCTACGAACATAACCCCCCCCCCCTCCGGCGCCAACAGCCAATGGGGCCCCCCCCTGCAAAAAATTCTGCGGACGCCCTTGGTCTAGCCACAATAACAACATAATTGCTTCAAGGCACTCAGCTGGAGTTCGGCACGTGTAAATAAAACAAACCTGAATTAACAAGTCAGAACATATGCATACGAAATTTATGGACATAAAACGACAATACAAAAAAAGACGGTAACATGCAAAAAAAATTCGACCGGACAAGCGCCATCCCCCTACGAAGAGGGGGCGGCGCTCAACTCGTCTCTGGTGTGGACGACGCGGTGTCGTCGCCTCCCTCGCCGCTGCTCAGACCTTCATCTTCGGCTACGCCAGCGTCTGGGTCTTCGGCGTCGAGGCTTTTATTATTATCGCCGCCGGTGACGTGGACGAACGGCGGCAACGGCGCGCGGGAGCTGGAGGGCAGGCTCGGCGACGTGTTCTCCTTGTCCTTGCCCAGCGCGTAGAAGGTGACCACCGCGGAGGTCGTGATGACCACCAGCGCCACGCCGAAGATGAGGCCCAGGCTGGGGCCGGAGGCGCCCATCTGCAGCAGAAGGAGTAAAAAAGCTAGACACAACATCCCAGCATCCTAATAGCTTCTCTACTGCCCTTCGATATTACAGAAACTCCTACCAAAGCACTTCCATCACTGCAGCAGGCACAGTGAGCACGCACCTTTTCTGTGGCGCAGCATGGATGCATATTTAGTGGTTGACAGCTGTGCCTTGCAGTCGTTCATTGCGCAGCACACTAACACCAGTTAAATACGCCGCTGACATGGCAGAACCGTATCCAATCCACATATCTAATGTCTGCCTGCCGTCAGGCTTGTTCCCTTGTGGCATGTGATGCGCAAGAGTTTCCATTATCTTTACAAAGGAGGCAGAGATTATCTATAAAATTATCGTACAGTTTTTATTATTGCTGTCTTTTCAAAGGGATCTTAGTTCCCGTCTTCCATTCCAGTTTTCAATTCCTAATTCTTAATTCCTATTTCAGTCCATATGCTGTAATAAAATTCTCAGTTATGAGTTTTGGCGTGCTTGCGTTAGTAACTACAACGCTCGAAACAGAGATGTGTTATGCGAGTAATTGGAAGAGTCCCTTGTTATTAAACACGGCTGAATTGTTTACAAAATTTTAAATTATCCCTATACAGCTTTTATATTCTTAAAGGTTGCCCCGGTATTGAAAGTCACAAATTGATAAACACGGCAGTTCATTAGTTAAACTAGCCGGGCTTACAAATCATCCTTTATATTATACACAAAACCCGGGAAACAAAGAATGTTGATATATTCCGCAGAAATTACGGGAAACTAAACTTAATATTCCGCTTATTCACACGTATCCTGAAAGTGTCCGACCACGATAGCACAGATCTCACTGATAAATCATTCTGATTTACGCAGTACATTTCTGTAGCCTAACAAAAATGAACATTGCAATATAGTTGGCTCTCTGCCTGCTTCGTGTAAAGTGTACAGTTTCAGCGATGGTGTTTCTTTTTCTACCTTCATCCTTTTTTTTCTGAATGTCAAGCGTATTTTGTACACCACATGTTTCATGTCCCCCAACCTGAAATTGTCTGTTATTTCCAATAGGTGGGACGAATGTTCACCGAGATATGCGAGAATGTTACTGCGTGATTTCGTAGGTGGCCGAGTAGTACATACGCACCCCACATCGGCTCCGCACAAAGACAGCGGAATTCGCCAATCGCCAGCATCATCGGCCCAAATTTCACCATCCACTGATCTACGAATGTGAGTGCCGCACGCCATCAATTTTTGGCCCGACTACGCCATTTTTCGGGCACCCACGGCCCTTTCTTTGTGACCTCTTCGCCTGAGCTAGGCCTCGCTGCGCTGGGAGCTAGGCCTATTGCGTCGGACGCTTCCGCCACCAACACCATCATGGAGGTGTAGGTGCAGGGAGAGGTTCTTAACCCCCACGACTACGACCCAAGAGACTGGACGCACATTCTTAGTGTGCCTGCCCGCTCCAAGAACGTCCTTTCACCATCCCGAAGCCAGGAGGCCGCAGCCTCTGCTACCGTTGCCCCCAAGTCTGCGCGCCTTGACAAGTCAGCGCACCTGCAAGCAACGCGCACAGTTGCGCAGCGTTCGCGGCAGCAGCCGCCGCTTCCTGCTGCAGACTACAAGGTCGTGTTCAGATCACGAGGCGGGCTGCAGCTGGACCTGCTTCCACCCCGACAACTACGGGAAGCCATCCTTCAAGCGGCGTCCCAGCTACACGAACCAATGCGTACCCAAATCAGGGTACACCCCGTAAACAATACGTGCACCGTAAGCACGCCCATAAAAGCTGACGCGCTTGCCCTGGTTAGCGTAACCAGCATCAAAAACAAAGGCAAGGACTTCGCCGTCGCAGCTTACATAGCCCCGCCGGATGGAGCGGTACGCGGAGTCATCTCCAATGCTTATTGGAATGAGACCCCGACAGTCTCTTGCAAGACCTGATCACCGGCAACCCAGACGCCCTCATCGTGGACGCCCGCCGAATGGGCTCCACGCGTTCCATCCTAATCACTTTCCGAGCTGGACCTGTCCCACGCGCCGCGCTTTATGGAGGAGCCCTCCACAGGTGCACACCCTATCGAGGGCATATAGACACCTGCACGAACTGCCACGTCCCTGGTCACCGGGCAGATGTGTGTGTCCACTCAAGATCCCATAAGTACCCCCGCTGTGGGCAGTCCCACCCAAAGGAAGATGTGCCCTCAGGCACCCCCAGCTGCATTCTCTGCGGAGGCCCTCATATGACCGGCACCGGGAACTTCAAGGGACGGGGCCGCAAGCTAGCGTCCCCGAAGAACGCTCTCTCTCCTCCGGATATATCGCGGCTTTCCCGCTGCGATCAACCAGGCACAGCCAGCAGACGCAGCTCGACGGCTTCCCGGTCGCCTTCTACAAGCCAGCAGAATGGCAGCAAGAACGCCACGCGTCTCATCTGGGCAGACCGCGTTTATGGCAAGGCTACCCGTCATCCCCCACCACCCCAGTCCTCCCAGGCAGATCCGAGAGACCAGGAGCTCAAGGCCTTGCGTGAAGAGGTAAGCCGCCTTTCTTCCCTCCTAAGCACCCCCGCTCCTCCATGCCCCCTCAACCCGCACCCCCTGTCATTAATTCGAGCTCATCATTCACAGACACTTCGAGCACCCCTCCTGAAAAGAAACAGCGCACCACAGACGCCACACCCCCTCCCGTGCCCCCAGAAATAGACGCTAAATTAGCAGCACTCGAAGCAAAATTTGATCATAAACTAAAAGAGCTAGACGCCCGCCTCGAGGCCAGATTCAATCCCCTTGCCGCCACCCTCACCGAAAAACTTGAGCAGCGCATGGACGCTATGCTTACTAAGATGATGGAGCTCTTGGAACATAATCTTACCCATCGCTTCACCCAACTTCAAACCCCCTCCACTCCCCCCATCCTACCTCCGCAAGCACAAAACACCTTTCCTGAGCCACACATACCAATTTACACCCGTCTTAATACCCTCCTCAATCCCCCCACCATCCAATATGACGGGGGGGAACACTAATTATCTCCCCATTATAACTTGGAACTGCCGCGGCTTCCGGGCAAAGCGCGCAACTCTGCAACTTCTCCTTCCCACCATCACACCCACGCCCCACATACTTCTTCTCCGGGAGACTGCACACCGAGCAACCCTCCCCAGCTACACATCTACACACTCGGATACCACTAACACACCCAGGGCGTCCGCACTCATCCACCGCAGCCTCACCTACAAAACTCATCACATTACGTCTGAGACGCCCTGCGTGATCACGGAACTTATACATCACACACATTCACTTCCTTCTATATTTATAGCAAACATATACCACCCTGAAGACACAAAACTACGCAGGAAACAGGACACAGAAAAGAAGCAGACAGGACGAGCGTAGCTACGCTCGTCCTGTCTGCTTCTTTTCTGTGTCCTGTTTCCTGCGTAGTTTTGTGTCTTCAGTATGTCTTATCAACTAGCCTCTCATCACACAATTCTAGAATATACCACCCCCCGTCCCTGCCGATGGCCCCGCTGAATCACTTCTGCGAAAGCTACACCATCTAGCAGGGAAATATCCCCTACTCATCGGTGGGGACTTCAACAGTCAGCATACTGACTGGGGATACACAACCACGACACATAGTCGCAGGCTCTGGCTGCTTCTGCAGAACCTCCAACTCACTGTGCACAACACGTTTCAGACGCCTACGCGGATCGGCAACAGTGTCAGCATGGACACCAGTCCGGACCTGACGCTGAGCCGCTGTATCCGCGGCGTTACCTGGAACAGAACACAACATACACTGGGCAGTGATCATTACATTATACAAATCACTGTCCCATACAAACCACCCCGTCACGCAAATATGACACACGAACTCATTAACTGGGATGCCTTTCGCGCTGCACGCACCGCCCTCCCAGACACTCCCATCGCACACATCGATGCATGGGTGCAATCACTCAAGCATGACGTTCACCACAACACGCGACACATTGAAACTACAACCGAAACACCGACCCTTGACACACGCCTAGCCCACCTCTGGGAGGCTTATCATAGCATCCTGGAACGCTGGAAAGGCAACAAACACAACAGAACACTTAAAAAGCGGCTGGCCGCGCTGCAGACACAAATCCAACAGCACTCTGAGGAGCTCTGTCGATCCAACTGGGGACAGATATGTGACGGCATCGCCGGAAACCTGTCCAGCAAACGTGCATGGCAACTCCTCCGACACCTCATTGACCCCACACGCACCAAATCAGCAGCACAGCACCACGTGACACGCCTCACACATGAACACATTGACGATCCCGACACCCTTCTAGACACACTTCAAACCATGTACACATCTCCAGGCGGCCCCATACCTCTACCGCACTACATAGGACAAGCAAATCCAACACTCGACACCGACATCACGGAGACGGAAGTCAGAGCGGCCCTCCTGACTCTCCGCGCCAACTCCGCACCTGGTGCAGACCAAATCACAAACTCCATGCTCCGTAATCTGGATGACCAATCGATCACCCACATTACGAAATACTTCAACCAGGGCTGGAGGGAGGGTAACCTCCCGCAGTCCTGGCGCCACGCGAAGGTAATATTTATATCAAAACCCAACAAACCACTCACCATTCAAAACCTTCGCCCGATTTCGCTAACCTCATGCCTCGGGAAGCTCCTCGAGCATGTTGTGTTAGCGAGACTCACAAGTCACATGGCGGACAACAATCTCTACCCGCATAGCATGGTGGGATTCCGCCCTCATCTATCCGCACAGGATGCCATGCTGCAACTCACACACGACCTTTTTGACCCGCTTCTTCCAGGTCACACCAAGGCAGTCTTAGCTTTGGATCTCTCCAAAGCTTTTGATCGCATTGAACATCAGGCGATCATGACTGCTCTATCCCCATTGAATGTGGGTGTGCGCACGTATGCCTACATTCAAGCATTCCTGACTGACCGCACGGCTGAGATACACTTCGGCCCTCTGTCTTCCACCTCCTACACACTTCAGAGTATCGGCACCCATCAAGGGTCCGTCCTTTCCCCCTTTCTCTTTAACATAATCCTCATACCCCTCGCCCGGAAATTGGAAACTATTCCCCACCTCAAGCACACTCTTTATGCCGACGATATCACCCTGTGGACCACCCACGGCAGTGACGGCGACATAGAGAACACCTTACAGGAAGCAGCCACCCTCACCCAAAATTACGCACGGACCATTGGACTGTCTTGCTCCCCAGAGAAGTCCGAACTGCTCCTCATCCGGCCTAAGAACCACCGCTGTCCCCGCTCCCCCATTGCCATTGAATTGAATGGTTACCCGGTACCTGAGGTTGGCACCCTCCGTGTATTGGGCTTGCACATCCAGAACGATGGCAAAAACACCACTACCCTCAAGAAACTCAAGCAGGTTGCAGGCGCGATATCGCACCTCATCCGCAGGGTTTCGGGACATCATAGAGGCATGAAGGAGCGCGACCTATGTCGCCTCATTCATGCCTTTGTCCTCAGCCGTGTACTGTACACTACCCCATACTTACAACTATCCAAACATGACATAAACGCTTTGGATGCTTTGATTCGCAAGGCATTCAAGGTAGCACTTCATCTTCCCCTCAACACACCCACAGACAGATTACTAGGCCTGGGCCTCCACAACACGATCGGGGAACTGGTGGAGGCCCACCGACAGGCCCAATACATCAGGCTCACAAAAACTTCCACAGGTCGGTATATCCTGGACTCCCTGGGAATCAAAATACCGGCCAACGACCCAACCCTTCTCGCCATCCCACGATCCCTTCACCGAGAGCTTCTCATCAGGCCGCTCCCGAGGAATATGCACCCGTCCCACCATGAGCAGCGCCGCAGAGCCCGTGCGAAGGCACTCCATCGAGCGTACGGCCCCCAGCCGGACGCCGTATGGGTGGACGCTGCCTGCACGGGTGATGAAGCGACAGCAGCTGCGGTGGACTCCTCTTCATCCACCCTCCTCACACTACCTCTCCCTCCAGATACGTCCCCAGAGGCTGCAGAGGAAGCCGCCATTGCACTTGCTATAACCCGCACGGAAGCCCGGTATATTTTAACTGACTCTAAAACTGCGATTCTAAATTTTGCACGAGGCCGAGTTCATGTCCCTGCTTTTGGCATACTGGACTCGCCCGATGCACCCCCGCCCCGCCAAGTGGAGCTGATATGGGTGCCTGCGCACTCCGGGAATCCCGGAAACGAGGCCGCCAACCTTTTAGCCCGAGGTTCTTTAAACCGGGCTCAGGTGGCCTCAGATCGGGGATTCACGAAGGATCGCATGCACTCATTCAGTGAGCTGACCCAGGCATACAGAGCCTCTCGCCAGCTCTACCCCCCGCCCCACCCCTCCCTAGATAACAGACACGCAACACTCTGGCGCAGATTACAAACACATACTCTCCCCTCGCCCCTTACCCTAACCCACTATCATCCCTCCTTCCCCACTCCTGCTTGCGCCCTATGCCCAGAACCCTTCGCTTCTTCCCTCCACATCCTTTCCCTCTGCCCGGCGGACCCTCCCCTGCGGGACCTAGAGAACCTCAAGACCTGGGAGGACTGGAAGACCCTGCTGCACTCGGAGGACCCGGCCGTGCAGACCATCGCCACCGGCCGTGCTGCCAGTGTTGTGGACCTCAGGAACATAAACACTTGAGTGAAGTGGGGTCGTGCGGGGACCCTGGGGCGTGCCCCGAATTCCTTTGTAAATAAAGTTTTCTCTCTCTCTCTCTCTCGCTGTGGTATCGATTTCTTTCAAAGCGTCCCTCATGCCCAGCAACCGCAGCGTGTTTCTGCCTGTTTCGGAAAACATCAGTCTTGTGTTCTGCGCAAGAAGGTGGGCCTCGATATGTTCTTGTACTGTGTTGTTTATGCCAAGTTTAAGGAATTTCTGCGTCGAAGTTTTGACCGGCAGTCCGAGAGCCCATTTGTATGCTTTTCTAAGAATTGCCTCTAACTGCTCCTTTTCTTGATCAAGCGGTGTTTGGTAGGGGACAATGTATAAGATCCTACTAACCACGAGGGCCTGTACTTGCCTACATGTGTCTTCCTCCTTCATACCTCTTCTTCTGTTGGAAATTCGTGCAATAATCCTGGTGATCTGTGCTGTGGTATTTGCTAGCTGTCTGATCGTGTGATCAATCCTCTGCATGTGGATCCAAAGCAACCGTCGTATTGATCACACAAAAGCCGAAGTCGTCGTCGGCGGCGTTGGCGTTGGCGTTGGCCGTGAGCGAAAGAACCCAGAAGCGTTAATAAATGAAACCGAGTAGGAAATTGGTCGAGTTGTGGAATCGAACCAGGGCCTTCAGAGTGCGAGACGAGCACGCTAACCACTCCGCCACGCCAGCTCGATGGTTTTGAAAGAACAAAGGCGCGTCTAGCTAATACGGCGCCTTCGTTCACTCCCATCTTCCTCCCTTTCTTTACGGCGAGGTTCAGGTGTCCACCGAGATATGCGAGAGAGAGAGAGAGATACATTTCCTTTCCTCAAAAATCAATTTACCGTCGAGCAAGGTGTAGAGACGAATGGGTGATGGCGTTCTGCGGACTCCGTGGCAGGGTTGCAATACGCTGTCGCGTTCCACTCTTAGAGGCGAAGCTTAACATCTTAACCACACATCAGTGACACAAGCAGCAACACTGCGCTTAAAGCTTTTGATTCACCGCCCTTTAGGTCAACAAAGTGCCCCCGTGAATTTTTTGAACTGTGTTTAAGTGAAAGGGACTATTTTCTTTATTTAAGTTGTATGAAAACCTTTTTAGAGTTCCACTAAAAGACTTACGGAATGTTTAAGAAGCAGTGCCATCATTCTTTCTCGACTCTCAAGAACATATTACCAAGCGAAAAAATTTCAGCACTCTTGGGTTAAACCAGCCGAACTATTTGCGCTTTAATTGACAGCAAGCAGGTCCATTCCAGGAAACCTGGGTCTGTCCGCCGTTTGTTAACAGTTTTGTTGTTTTAAAAAAGTACAGTCCATATTCGTATCGATGGATTAGGACATGTCGCTCAGGCTTCTCCGCAGTCACGTATCAATCTTTCGCCTGCACGCGTTCTCGCTGGCATGTAGCGTGCTTGTAGGTTAAGCCGCACAACCCAGCCCGAAGCGAAGCGGACCCCTGGACGCCGCCAGCCCGCCCCCAGCAGGAGGCGTCGCCCTCCTGGAGGACCGCCGCCCGGGCGCCCGGCTAACGGCCGGCTGCCCGGGAATTCCTGCCGCCCCCCTGCCGTCCCAGGAACCCGGTGGAGGTGCTGCCCGCGGCCCCCCACCCCCACCAGCCACCTGCCTGCTGAACCCGGACCCCGGCCCGGCTCCAGCATGTCGTCAACCGGTCCCCCCGGAGGACCTTCCTTCCGAGCACCTCCTCCAAAGGCGCATTGTTTCAACTTTGCGTTGAAATCCGAAGCCTCGGCCGACGATATAATCGACGGTATCGAGGAAGTCGCTGGCCCCAAGATGCTGGAGTCCCTCCAGCACCAGGGGGGCTTCAAGTTTTGTATCGCCGTGGCCTCGGCCGCGGCGGCGCAAAAGCTACTTGCAGCGGGCGCCTTCGCAGTGCAAGGCGCCCCGGTCCCGGTCACCTGCGTCGGAGCTGCCGCCGTCACCATCACCGTGTTCCAGCTGCCCCTCTACGTCGGTGACGCTTCGTTGGCCTCGGCGCTTAGCCCCTACGGCAAGGTGCTCGAGATAACTCACCCGCTCCTGAAAGGCCAGCGTCACGACGACAACGGTCAGCGGCTGGTGCGGATGGGGATGCGCAAGGCGGTACCAAACTTCATTTCAGTAATGGGGTACCGCGCAATGTGCGACTACCGCGGGGTTCGCAAAATCTGTTCCCGCTGCGCACAGGAGGGCCACGTCGGCGCAACCTGCCGCACGCCGCGCTGCTCGCGCTGCGAGGCATTCGGCCACGATACGGCTGGGTGCCAAGCGGCCTGGAGGCGTTGCGGCGGACCTCACGCGGCGGCGGACTGCCTGCGGCCGCGCTCCTACGCGGACGCCGCTGCCTCCAGGAAGCCCGCGCCCCCACCACTTGAGCCGCCCAAGGGAGCGGGAGGCGACCACACGAAGGAGCCGTCTGAGCCCCGCCCAGCCGACAACCTGCAGGCGAACCAGGGCGAGAGCACCCCGGTCGTCCAGGCCGAGCACCACCCGGCCGAGACCCTCGAGGAGGACCCCGCCGAATCGTCCGCTGCAGGCAGCCAGACCACCACGGCTGTCGACGCGGCAGCCGAGGGCAAGGAGCTCTATGGCTTCGATCCCGCTGCGTCGCCGGCCGTCTCCGGCACAGCGTGGGCCTTCTCCCCCGACCCCCTTTCACCGTTCGGGTCCGGGGACGACGCGAGCCGGGACACCGACTCCTCCACATCCTCCGCGGAGGACGCCGCCTCACTCGAGGGCGGCCCCGTGCTGCGCCTGATGGGGGACCTGACCCCCGAGCAGCGCCAGGCCCTCACTACTCCGACCGACCAGGGCCTCCCCCGTCGTGCCTCCCGCCGCCCACCACCTGAGAAGGAGGAGGGGCCTCGAACCGCCCCGACGACACCCGGTGCCCCAGAGACGGCGACGGGAGCAACGAGCGACAGCGCCTTAGTGAGCCAGCCGCTCGATTTACGAGCGCAGGCGGTCGAGGAAATGGACACCGGCAAATTAGCGGGGAAGCACGCTAGGCAGGATTCGGAGGAGTGTTCCGACGGGACTGCCCCGCCCCAGGCTAAGAAACCGGTGCCTAGCTCCGCTCATGACGGGGCTTCTTAATTGTACAGGAATCACGTCGGCGCCCTGTCTTACCATCATGGCGTTAGTGCACCTCCTCTCCCTGAATGTTCAGGGATTTCGATCGCCGGATAAGCAGAGAGAGGTTATGCACTTCGCCAGCGCACAGGGCGTCGACATCCTGTTTTTACAGGAATGTAACCTACGCTACCCACGCGAGGTGACCGATTTTAAATCCCGGTTTTGTGATGAAGCCTTTTTTTTCGTTGACTTGTTCTGTTTCGTGCGGTGTTGGCGTCGTATTTGTCAACAGTTCCCTCCGCTCTGGCGCGCATTGCACCTACGGCGTCGACGGCCGCACCATCGCGGTCGACTTCTTCCTGGGTGGAATGCGCGTCAGAGCGTTGGTGATTTACGCGCCAGCCCGCCGCTATGAGTTGGGCTGGGCTCCCCCGCTTGCCTGGCGCATATTGGAATATAGCTGCCGATGCGAAGATCCAACTCCACGCAACCTGATTTGGGCCCCCGGTCACCAGGGCCTCCAGGGAAACGAACAGGCCGATCAGGCCGCCCGCGCACTCTCTCCACGGGCTATCTCCCTGTCCTTGGGCGCCTACTCCCAATCAGACAATCTGGCCCTTACAATCAAACACATCACCGATTACTACAAGGAGGGGAACCGGCGCTACCCGGCCCCTTGTAAGGGACTGGATCGCGCTGACGAGCGCCTCCTCATCAAAATTCTTACTAACACTGTACTGTGCCCGGCGGTGTTTAAACATTTCAACGCATCCTTTGATGGCACGTGCCAGTTCTGTGGGGAGGTGGCTGACACCTTCCACATGGTTTGGGCGTGTCAATCGAACCCATCTTTCCCCCCCAACCCCAACCCCACCAGAGAGGACTGGGAGGCGGCCCTGCTCGGCTGTCAGGACCTAAAGACCCAAAAGGCCTTGGTTCACCGGACGCGGGCGGCGTTGCTTGCCAATGGGGCCCCGGAATAGGGGCTCCACCTAGTATTGTTAGGGGAAAGGGCCAATAGGGCCTATCCCAATCACCTCTCTGTAAATATTTATTGCATTACAAATGTTTTTCACCACCACCACCGCTCTGATTCTTCTAGTTTTTTCGATCTGTTAGATACTTTTCTGTTAGACAGTTACCCTTGTTTTCTTGTCGGCGATTTCAATTGTGTTTTGGATCCCGTACGAGACGTTCGCGGTCCAGGCCAGGGGCGACCCTACGCCGGGGCCCGGTATCTGCGGGATATTTGTATTCAGTTTTGTTTAACAGACGCGTGGGTTAAGTTACACCGAGACAGTTTTGGTGGCACCTGGGAGCGGGGCATGTCTGGCAGTCGAATTGACAAATTTTTGTTCCCGCGCGAACTTGAGTGTTGTTTAGTAGCGTGTGATGTGCTCGCGTTAACCCCGGGCACCCCACGCATCAGCGATCATCGACCACTGTCAGCAGTAATGGCCATCGGCGGGGGCGCCCCACGTGTAGACGCGTGGCGTATGGATCCATGTCTGCTGACAGATTGGTCGAGCGTGGTAGCGCTTGAACACGCGCTGGGAAACCCGGGCGGAGACGACGAGGGTCCCATCTCTTGGGACGAGAGAAAAGCATCGTGGCAGGCGCTCTTAGTTCGCGAAGGCAGGGAGCGAAGGAAATGCATCACGGGCGAGATTAACACCACCCTCGCCCGTATACGCGCCGTCCAGCGAGGCGCGCCGCTCACCTTCGCGATGCGCGACTACTTAAGCTTACTAAAGGCGCGCTATCACACGCTGCTACGCCAGTCATCGCGTGCGGCATCCCGAGCATTAGCACAGGGCAGACCCGTGTCCGACCCCACCGTACTACGCCAGGTACGGGCAGGTAACCTCGATGTATCGCGGCAGGTTCGCGTCGACGAGGTGGTTTTGCCAGACGGGACCAGGAGCAGCAGCGCGTCTGTCATCCGTGACGCATTTACGCGCCACTTTTCGCTGCTCTTTGCTTCTGGGACAGAAAGGCGAGCCACCAGCCCTTTCACGGACGCCCTCCGTAGCTTTTGCTCCACTCTACCACAAGTTCCCGACGATTTAGGCGCGCAGCTTAGCGCCCCGGTCACCCCCGACGAGCTGTTCGCCACGGTGAAAGGCATGAACACCGCCTCAGCTCCAGGCCCTGACGGCATACCCACCAGCTTCTATGCGAGGTTCTACACCGTCTTGGAGTCCCACCTTCTCCAGATGGTGAATGCCTTTGTCAGGGACGGCAAGAGGCCGGAGTCTTTTAGAGAGAGCCGTGTAGTGCTCATCCTGAAGCCTGGCGGGTGCCCATCTGACCCGCAGGCGTGGCGCCCGATCACTCTGCTTAACGCAGATTACAAGATCGTGGCGTCACTGCTGGCCGAAAGGTTGAGCAAGGTTTTAGCGGTGCTTGTTAGCCCTGCGCAGACCTGCAGTGTGCCCGGACGCTCGGTTTTCTCGTCTCTCGCACTAACGCGTGACTTGTTCACGTTCACCTCGAGAACGAGAATCCCGGGTTGTTTCGTCTCGCTCGATCAGGCTAAAGCCTTTGATCGTGTCGAGCACCGCTACCTATTCGGCGTCCTTGGGGGTTTCGGCTTTCCGCCAGAGTTCGTGGAGCGTTTAGAGCAGCTGTATTCGGGCCTCACAGCCCGTTTGCTTTTTAACGGCTCGTTAAGCGACCCGTTTAGTATAGAACGCGGCATTAGACAGGGCTGTCCCCTGTCGCCAATGTTGTTCGTCCTATGCTTGGACCCATTCCTGCGCCGCATAGCAGCGAGTCCATCGGTGCGGGGATTCCCCCTACCAGGTGAAGGTCAGGTCAAGGTTTCCGCATACGCCGACGACGTGTCCCTATTAAGGCGGAAGCCTTTAATGTCTCATCATTGTAAGCAGCAGTTGTCGACAGAAAATGTCACGCTTTTCAATTGGTGGAAACGGTCGTGACGCCACAGTGCGCGAATTTCAAACGGGGCCAATTGTACTTTGGCTAGTAACCATGCAACCACTTGAAGGAATCGTATAGTGATGCTCCAATTAAGTGGGACGGAGCTTAGTTAATTGCTTAATTACCCAATTAGCCTAATTAGCTTTACTAGTCAGGCCATATAAATAAATAAAACCGATTAAGAAATTGGGCGAGCTCAGGAATCGAACCCCGGTCTTCGGCGTGAGATACGAGCATGCTATCCACTCCGCCATGCCAGCTCGATGGCTTGGACTGAACGAAGGCGCGTCTAGTGAATACGGTGTCTTCACTCACTCTCATCCTCCTCCATTCCCTTCCCGCGAGGTTTAGGTGTCCAACAAATGAGAGACAGATACATTTCCTTTCCTCAAAAACCAATTTACTGACGAGCGAGGCGTAGAACCGAATGGGCGATGGCGTTCTATGGACTCCTTGGCAGCGTTGCAAGACGCTGTCGTGTTCCACTCTTAGGGGCATCAGTGACCACACTTTAGGTCAAAAAAGTGCCCCCCCCCCTGAATTTTGTGAGACAGTTACTGTGTAATTTCCTTTCCTCAAATACAATTTTCATTTTCTTCATTACAGCTCCTCTTTATCTATCTTCTTTCACTCCCACTTCCTCCCTTCCTCTACGGTGCGGTTCAGGTGTCCACCGAGATGACAGAGAATTACTGCGCCATTTCCTTTCCTCAAAAAGCGTTGCGTTCAAGGGCAAGACATCGCGCTGGTGGTGGTGAAAATATTTTAATGAAATGGTTTAGGAGGTTGTAGCCGTGGTTGGAGCTCTCAGTCCGGAACCCCATTGGCGTAGGCTGCTGTCCGGGCTCTTTCGATGAGTTGCTTTTGACTTTTTCCGTCCGAGCTGGACAGAGCTGCCTCCCACCCCTCCTGCGTTGGCTGGTTATTAACAGTGATCGCCTGAATTCGTTGGCAGGCCCATACCATATGGTACAGGTCCGCCTTCTCCCCGCAGAATTTGCATTGTGAGTCAAATGACTCCGGGTCTATGGCATGTAGTCTTCGTGGGTTGTTGTAAGTGTTGGTCTGTAGCTTTCGGAGGTGTTGTTCCTCCCCTTTATCTAGTGTCTTGGCCGGCGGAGGGTAGACCCGACGGGATAATCTTAAGTGCTGAAGTATGTCATTGTAAGTTAGTAGTAGGGTAGGAGGTTCCACGGCATCCGCACTGGGTGCCCGGGGGAGAAATGCTCGGGCTGAGGCATGTGCGCTCTCGTTCACTGGGATGCCCTGGTGACCTGGTACCCATATTAAGTGTTTGTGTGTGGGTTGGTAGCCACGGATGTAGCTATCTTGCAGGAGTTTAGCTGCTAGCGGTGCGACCCTGCCCCTGAGGTAATTGCGATACGCTGTCTGTGAATCTGTGAGAATGTATATTGAGCTAGTGTGTGTTGCAGCTAGAGCAATCGCCACTTCTTCCGCAGCCAGTATGCCCTGGCTAGCCAGTACTAGTCCGTCGACTGTTGTATTTTGGTACACTACCGCGACGGCCGTCATTCCCTGCTCGGGACCCGCAGCATCGACATAGAACACTGACATCGCACAGTACACGGGCGTGCACGTTAAAGAACCCCAGGTGGCCGAAATTTCCGGAGCCCTCCACTACGGCGTCTCTCATAGCCTTAGTCGCTTTGGGACGTTAAACCCCATAAACCAAACCAAACCGACATAGAACACGCCCTCGCGCCCGCCGTAGTGTCTTTTCATGGCTTCGGCTCCTGCTCGTCGTCTTGACTGGTGAAAATCAGGGTGCATATTCCTGGGTAGTGGAGCTGCCTTGAGTTGTCCTCTCCATGAGGCTGGGATGTCGGTTTTGGTGTCTAGCTGTCGGGGGCAATTGATGTTTAAATCACTCAGGACTTGTCGGCCAGTTCGAGTTGTGGAGAGCCGTACCACCTGCGCAGTAATGTGTGCCTCTATCAGCTCATCGATCGCGTTGTGCACACCCAGTCGCAAGAGCCGGTCCGTCGATGTCGCAAGAGGGAGTCCCAGGGCCTTCTTGTAGGCAGTTCTGAATATGATGTCGAGGTTTTTGATGTCACGCTTCTTAAGGCGGAGGTAGGGCGCTACGTAGACGACGCGGCTTACAACGAAAGCCTGCACCAGTCGCAGAGTATCGTCTTCTCGCATCCCCGATTTGCGCGTCGTTATCCTGGCGATCATCCTGGCGACTTGCTCGCTCACGAGCCGTAGTTTCTGGAGGGCAAGAAGGTTGTTGCCGTTGTTATTTATGTACAGACCCAGTATCTTCATGGTCTGAACTTCCTTGATGGGTGAGTTGTCTACGCGGATATTGATGGTGTCTTGATTCTTGCGTTGACGGAAGACTATCAGTTCGGATTTTTCGGGTGAGCACGTTAGTCCACACGCCCGGGCATAATTTTGAACTGTTGTCGCCGCGGTTTGTAGTTGTTCTTCAATCATTCCCATACTTCCCGTGGTTGTCCAGATGGTTATATCATCAGCGTACAGGGCGTGGCGTATGCCCTGTACCTGATTGAGAAGAGGTGGGAGATTTAGGAGTGCAATATTGAAGAGAAGTGGGGATAGTACTGCCCCTTGCGGAGTGCCTCTCGTGCCGATCTTCACTTGCGTTGTGTGTTTTGAGCCGGTGCTGATGTTGACGGTTCTGTCCGTAAGGAAATCGCAGATGTACGAGTAGGCTCGCTGTCCGCAGTTCATGCTGTGGAGAGGCATCGCGCTGAACGGGTGGTGTTCCGTGGACTCCCTGGCAGCGCTACAACGCGCTGTCGCGTTCCACTCGTAAAGGCGAAGCTTAAGCGTAATTAATTAGCAATTAATTAGTATTCAGGCATTAATCAGTAATTAACCATTAATTAGTGATTTGTCATCACTTAGTAATTAGTAGTCAATTATATGTGACGCCACCGGTGCCACAGAAACAGCGAAGGTGGTGCGGAAAACGCTTCCGCCTCTACCCACTTTAGACAGTCAAAGTGCCCCCTGAATTTTTTCTGCGGGACGAGGACAGCTACGTATATAGCGTGTTTACGGCTTTTCTCGAGTTACAGCGAGCTGTCTGGTGCCCTGCTTAACAGGAGCAAGAGCAAAGCTTTGCGCTTTGGCTCCTTTTCGTCGGACCTGCTGGGCGACGTATAGAGTGGGTATCGGCGGTAAAGGTGTTAGGTGTCGTGTTCCTCTCCTCAGGGGAGGTGGCCCGAGAAACGTGGTCCGAGCTGAGAGCGACCGCAGAGCGACGTCTGGCAGTGGCAGCGAATTTCCATCTCTCGCTGTCAGAGCGCGCGTTCGTGATAAGATCGTCCGTGTGCGCGTCGCTCTTTTACATCGCCCGCGTCGCTTGCCCACCGCGCACTTTTACGCGTCGTTTGGCCACACTCTGTGGCAGTTTTTTCTTGGCGGGAAAGACGGAGTCCGTCGCTCGCGCGCTCCTTCGTCTTCCCACGAGCATGGGCGGGTTTAGCCTTCCCAACCTGCGCACTATGTGCAGCGTCCTTGCTGTTCGAGGCGTCCGCGACCTAGTCAACGCCACCGACTACCCGGGGAAAGGGCTCCTCGCCTACCTTCTCGGGACTTCGCGGCGCCTCTTTTTTTGGTAATTGCACAGGTCCTTCAGCCGAACAGCAGCCGGGGTTCTTCCGGTATGTCTGCCGGACGGCCGAGTCCCTCACCGCCACCCTGCCCGAGGTCGACGTCTCTGAGACGCAGGCCTCCCGCGTTTGCGAGCTCCTGGCAATTCAGGAGGCTACACCCGACCAGCTACAGCGGAGCAGGCGGGTACGGTGGCGGGACTTGACGTCACACACGTTACCACCAGACGTCCGCGACTACGGCTGGCTGCGAGGCTGGAGTGTCCTTCCGACGGGGGTCCGCATCGCCGCGTGGGGTATCGCTCCTTCTTCGCGGTGTCCCCAGTGCGGTGCGACCGAGACCCTAGAGCACGCCATGTTCGAGTGCGTCGTGGCGCGCACTTTTTGGAGACTTTTGTCCCGCATGTTTTTTTTAACTCTCGACGCGCGCACTAGGCCGCGCGACTTTTTTGTGCGCTTGCTCCTTTGTGTGGGCGCTTTTGTGTTGTGGCGCCAGCGTGGCGTCGCGTCTCTACAGGGCCGACCGCAGCGAGCCATGTTCCCCCTGCTCCAGCGGGTTCGGGCGCGCCTCTTCCAACAGGCGTGCCTGGACCGAGAGATGCTCCCCTAGGAAGAGTTCCTTCGGCGTTGGAGCACTCGCTTCATCGCCGTCGACAGGGGCCGCGTGACCGTACGGCTCCTGCCTTACTGAGTGTGTGCAGTGCGCGGTGTTGTTGCGCGTTTCTTATTTAGTTAGGGAGCGTGCTTCCCCCGCGGCATCCGGACATTATGGACACCGTGGACATTATTACGTGCAGTGAATGACTTTTGTTTGCAGGGCGTCAGGAGTCGCCGTCGTGTCTTGAGTGATCGCTTTTCCGTAATCGAGTGACACTAGTCGTGAACTGTACCCTTGTATTTTTTGAGGGACTGTGGTCCCTTATCGTGTAACCATGGGGTCCAATAAAATTCTCTTGGAAAGATACTCATAAGATACTCCAAATATTGGCGGGCCTGGTACGCTCGTAAGCACGCAATTTCTTTATAATCTACATGAGAAAAAGATGGCAGTGGCTTAGCTCAGATAGGCCAGGATGTACGTAGCGAGAGTGCTGTTAAACTTGATTACTCCTTGCCGTTTACCTCGGATTCTCTCCTGCTACTTCCAATGTTTATCTTTAGTTGTTTTCCCCCCGTTGCGTCTAATTGCCGCTACATTAAAGACGGGCATATTTTGTGCAGCAAAGTGTGACGCATTTATTTTATTTCCAGTTCTTCGTGTTGTAGTTGTAGCCTCGCTTCTCTAAGGACCGCAATGCAGACAGTATACATTATATGCCATTTTTGCGCTTGTCTGGCTCCCGACTACTTTGTGAGAGAGAGAAAAAAGATGCCCAGGATTAGCTTGGTTAATTAAGCGAAGAATGCATTGCATATTGCGCGGTCTTTTTGCGTGAGGTATTGCTTGGCGGCACTTGATTTGGATTTGGATGGGGATGGGGATTGGATTGGATTGGATTGGATTGGACGGACTGATGGATTGGATTGGATTGGATTGGATTGGACTGGACTGGACTGGACCGGACCGGACCGGACCGGACCGATTGATTGATTGATTGATTGGATTGGATTTGATTGGATTGGATGGATGGATGGATTGGATTGGATTGAATTGGATTGGATTGGATGGATGGATGGATGGATGGATGGATGGATGGATGGATGGATGGATGGATGGATGGATAGATGGATGGATGGATGGATGGATGGATGGATGGATTGGATGGATTGGATGGATGGATGGAGAGCGCCCCCTTTGAAACGGGGCGGTGGCAACCGCCACCATGCTCAGCCCTCTTTTTTTCCATTTTTCCTTTTTTTCCTTTTTTTAATTGGTTTCGTGACGTGACGTCACCAAACCGCGTGAAGTCACGTCACGTGGTTTGGTAGCTGCCCGGCCGCGCCCAAGGGCTGAACTGAGTGATTGCAATATGCTACGCATAAAAATTTTACCATAAGAGTAATTCGGGGTACGCCCCAGCGTCCCCGCACGACCACACTGCACTCAAGCGTTTATGTTCCTAAGGTCCATAACATTGGCAGCCCGGCCGGTGGCGATGGTCTGCCCGGCCGGGTCCTCCGAGCGCAGCAGGGTCTCCCACTCCTCCCAGGTCTCGAAGTTCTCTATTGTAGGTCCCGCGGTGGAGTGTCCGCCGGGCAGAGGGAAAGGATGTGGAAGGAAGAGGCGAAGTGTTCCGGACGCGTATTCGCCAACTGCAGCCTGTACAGCCACAAGGCTTGAAACCACGGTGAATTGATCACGGTGACTGAAGATTGTCACAACGGCTTACCTAAAAGGGATAATAAATCCTCTTAAACGGCGTTATATGCCACTAAGCATCACGATTTGCGACCTAAAAGGGAAAAAATTGAAAAAAAAATGAAATTAATAAAAATAAAATTATAGTACAGAGAGCGGAGTCGAACGGCCGACCTTCCATACGCAACACGTGCCTCTAATCCACTGCGCCATGGCGGCGATGTCAAGCCGTCGTTCTGAATGAATATTTATAACCAGACTTAATGTGGCTGCTACCTGCCGGTGGGCGGCGCTGTCATCGCTGGCTGTACCGGCCGCATTTGGCGAACACGCGTTCCCCCGGACATAGGGCGCAAGCAGGAGTGGGCAAGGAGGGATGATAGTGAGCTAGGTTAAGGGGTGAGGAGAGAGTATCTGTAGTCTGCGCCAGTGTTGCGTGTTTATTATCTAGGGAGGGGTGGAACGGGGGATAGAGCTGGCGTGAGGCTCTGTAGGACTGCGTCACCTCGCTGAATGAGTCCATTCGCTCCTCCTTGAAACCTGGATCCGAGGCCACCTGAGCCCGGTTTTAAAGAACCTCGGGCTAAAGGGTTGATGGCCTTGTTTCCGGGATTCCCGGAGTTCGCAGGCGCCCCTATCACTTCCACTTGGCGGGTAGGGGGTGCTTCGGGCGAATCCGGTATGCCAAGAGCAGGGACATCATGGACTCTGCCTCGAGCTAAGTTCAGAATAGCAGTTTTAGTGTCAGTTA
Organism: Amblyomma mixtum; assembly: GCF_055824585.1. Classification (NCBI taxonomy): domain Eukaryota; kingdom Metazoa; phylum Arthropoda; class Arachnida; order Ixodida; family Ixodidae; genus Amblyomma; species Amblyomma mixtum. The sequence goes on along the minus strand of NC_143017.1, from coordinate 44,657,233 downwards.
AAATGTACCGGGCTTCCGTGCGGGTGATAGCAAGTGCAATGGCGGCTTCCTCTGCAGCCTCTGGGGAGTGTCTGGGGGAAGAGGTAGTGTGAGGAGGGTGGATGAAGAGGAGTCCACCACAGCTGCTGTCACTTCATCACCCGTGCAGGCAGCGTCCACCCATACGGCGTCCGGCTCGGTGGTGGTGGTGAAAAACATTTATAACGCAATAAATATTTACAGAGAGGTGATTGGGGTAGGCCCTATTGGCCCTTTCCCCTAACAATACTAGGTGGAGCCCCTATTCCGGGGCCCCATTGGCAAGCAACGCCGCCCGCGTCCGGTGAACCAAGGCCTTTTGGGTCTTTAGGTCCTGACAGCCGAGCAGGGCCGCCTCCCAGTCCTCTCTGGTGGGGTTGGGGTTGGGGGGGATAGATGGGTTTGACTGACACGCCCAAACCATGTGGAAGTTGTCAGCCACCTCCCCACAGAACTGGCACGCGCCGTCAAAGGATGTATTGAAATGTTTAAGCACCGCCGGGCACAGTACAGTGTTAGTAAGAATTTTGATGAGGAGGCGCTCGTCAGCGCGATCCAGACCCTTACAAGGGGCCGGGTAGCGGAGCCGTACGCTGGATGGAGTGCCTTCGCACGGGTTCTGCGGCGTTGCTCATAGTGGGACGGCTGCATATTCCTCGGGAGCGGCTTGACGTGGAGCTCCCGGTGAAGGGGTCGTGGGATGGCGAGGAGAGTTGCGTCGTTGGCCGGTATTCTACTTCCGAGGGAGTCCAGGATATACCGGCATGTGTTGGCTTGTGTGAGCCTGATGTATTGCGCCCGTCGGTGGGCCTCCACCAGTTCCCCGGTCGTGTTTTGAAGGCCCACTAGGCAGTGACCACTGCATCATTAACACACTAATTCACACGCGGCCTCTCAAAAGACCGCTCACACAGGCTCGACTCCCAGACTGGCAGGCTTTCAGAAAGTCCCTGCCCACAACCAGCCTGGTTAAAGATGGATACGAGCAGTGGGCCCAAACACTTATGACAACACTCAAGAAACACGAAACACAGATACAAACCACGGAGGACTGTCCAGCGGTGGACAACCATCTACTCCACATCTGGGAAGCCCGCCGCAGTCTCACGAAACGTTGGAAAAGACAGAAACATAACAGAACACTCAAGAAGCGCATCCTAGATCTCACTCACAAAGCAGCTCAATATGCCTCAAAACTTGCTGACGCCAACTGGATAGATCTCTGTAACACGGCTGCCAGGCAGATGTCCGGGAAGAACACTTGGAGCCTTTTCCGCAGCCTTATAGACCCCGCGCAGACCCGGGGCGAAACACAGCGCCACTTACAACGAGCACTTCATAATTTCAAGGGCAGCACAACACAACTCGCAGACACACTCAGGGACAAGTATCTCTGCTGCAAACAGGACCCTTGTGGTCAGGAGTATCTTTACGCAGGCAAAGATAATCCTGAGTTAGACGAACCGTTCCAACTCTTTCATCTCAAGGCAGCCCTGGCTAAAATGAGAAGGGGCACTGCGCTTGCACGGGACAAGGTCACAGTCAAGCTTCTGGCCAATCTCCCTGACCAGGCGTATGAGGCCCTTCTGGAATACATCAACACTATATGGAAGGGCGAAACCCCGCTCCCTCTAGACTGGAAAACATCTCTAGTAACCTTCATCCCCAAGGCGGGAAAGGAAATCAACACAGACAACTTGAGGCCTATCTCGCTCAACTCGTGTGTGGGCAAGCTAATGGAGACAATGGTGCGGGATAGGCCCTCCGAATACTTGGAACAACGGAATACGTTTCCAGACACTATGTTCGGCTTTCACCCACATAAGTCGGCACAGGACATACTCCTCCAACTCAACAGAGACATAATACAACCAGTTGAACATCCACATAATGACAAGGTCGTCCTTGCCTTAGACTTGAAAGGAGCCTTCGACAATAGCAAACACAGCGTCATACTGACACACCTCAGTGAGACCCACTGTGGCCGCAACACTTTCAACTATATCAAAGACTTTCTCACCCATCGAACAGCATTAATCAAAATCCAAGAGGCAGAATACGGACCGTATCAAATGGGTACGCGGGGGACACCACAAGGCGCGGTGCTATCCCCCCTACTCTTTAATTTGGCGATGCTCCATCTCCCGGACCAGTTGCAGGGTATTGAAGGCATACGGCATGCGCTGTATGCCGTTGATATCACGATCTGGGCCACAGAGGGAAACTTAGGGCGCATGGAGGAATGCCTGCAAACAGCCGCTCACGTAGTGGATCGCTACGCAGGGCACTGTGGTCTCCAATGCGCACCCAGCAAATCTGAATTTGTACACCTTAGGGCATCACCTAAGGACAATAACAAAATACATCTCTCCTTAACAAGTGGCCCCATACATGAGGCCAAAGAAATTCGAATACTCGGACTCTTCATCAATAACCAAAGAAGAGTAGACACAACATTGCACAAGCTCCGCAAAATTGGAGACCAGGTGGGCCGTATGGTCCGTCGCGTCTCCAATAAGAGAGGGGGTTTGCGAAGCAAGGATGCAGTTCGGCTGGCCCATGCTTTCGTAATCAGCCGAATTCTCTATTCGGTCCCCTATCTACACTTGCGGAAGCACGACGAAGACAAAGTTGAGGTAATACTCCGTAAAATGATGAAGAGGGCACTTGACCTTGCTGTCTCCAGCTCCAATGCGAGACTTCTTGCATTGGGAGTGGTGAACACCTTTCAGGAGCTCAAGGAAGCCCATCTCACAAATCAATACACGAGGCTAGCTAGCCCAAACGAAGTCGGGCCGGGACTTGCTAGCCCGGCTTCACATCCAACACGATTTCCACATTCAGGAGCGGGTCCGAGTGCCCGAACTCTGGAGACGCGCCGTCAGAGTTCGACCCCTCCCCACTAAGATGGATAAGGAAGACCATAGTGGTCGTCGCCAGGCTAGGGCGGAAGCCTTAGAGCGCCACTATAGCAACAAGCAAGGTGTCTACTACGTAGATGTAGCCGGGCCGACCCACGGGGGGTGGTACACGGCCGCGGTCATACATCCAAGAAATACAGGTGGATGGGCTCTCCTTTCGAGCCCCAGGCACAACACAAGCTGAAGAGGTTGCTATCGCCCTAGCTGCTTCTGATACCAAATCGAAACACATCATAACAGATTCGCGTTCGGCGTGTAAAAATAATGAGGCTGGCTGGATAACTCCACTAGCTGAACGAATACTAAGGAACTGCAGCCGAGACACCGATCCTACTCCCCGCTGCATAGTTTGGACTCCGGGCCATCAGGGCCTAGCAGGAAACGAAGCTGCAGACGCGGCGGCCCGAGCACTCATTCACCGGGCGTTCCCACTGGCTCCTGAGCACCTGAAACCTGAAGGTGGCTCTTTACTCTCGTTCAAAGATATAAAATCTTATTATAAGGATAGGCACCGCGTGTACCCAGCCCCTGCAAAGGGACTGGGGAAGGCAAACGAACGCGTTCTACTTAGACTATTCACTAATACAATGCTGTGCCCGGCAGTATTAAAACACTTCGATCCCGCGTTCACTGGCAGGTGCAAACACTGTGGCGAGATGGCTGACACCTACCACATGGTTTGGGCTTGCCAGCGCAACTCAGCTCTCTCCCCCCACCCCAACCCTACCAGAGAAGAATGGGAGGCGGCCCTGCTTGGCTGCTCGGACCTTCAGGCCCAAAAGGCTTTGGTCAAGAGGGCTAAGCTGGCGGCTTCGACCAATGAGGTCCCGGAATAGGGACTCCACCCATTGCGGGGCTCTTTAAGAAAGCCTCACCTCTTTTATTAAATAAAGGCTTTTCATCATCATCATCCCACTAAAATTTCCTCTTCGCAATGTACACCACGCTCCTCACAAACAGCGCGCGACGGCAGCGCCTACCGCTTGTCTCGTTCAGGCGCAGTGGGGCCGTGCGGGGACGCAGGAATCAGGCGATGAGCGGCGAACAACTCAGCGCACATCCAAGGCGCGTTCACCAGGAAGCTTGCGGCTTGCTGTTCGTTCGTTCGGCGCGGAAGCTATGCTGGCGTTCGTGGCATCGGGTTTGTCGAGAACGATGTGACGACGAACTACGAATTGAGTTTAGGTGAGAAGTGCGAAAGAAAAGGAACGAGAAGGGGAAAAGGGAGGAGAAGGGGCTATCGCGTCCACTCTTAAGGCGAAGCTTAAGCGTCCTCCTAATTTTTCACCACCTTTACGTAATTAAAATTGTTTTTAGTAAATTGGTTTTTGAGGAAAGGAAATGGTGCACTATCTGTCTCACATATATCGGTGGACTCCTGAACCTCCGGAATAATTTCGACCACCTGGGGATGTTTAACGTGCACTGACATCGCACAGCATACGGGCGCCTTTTGCGTTCCGCCTCCGTTGAAACGCGGCCGCCGCGGTCGTACGTTTTCCAAACCGGGCCCCGGGCATTCCGGCTCGGTAGACGAGCGCTTAACCACTGAGCCACCGCGGCGCGTTAAACCTAACGAAATAAACACTTTCCTGTCTCATTTGGATCATGAGCGCGTGTGCACCGACTACTGGCTTGATCTCTGGCGTCCTTATCCTAGCTCATGCAGCGAAGCATAGCGCGTGTCGGATTAAGAACATTTAACACGTTTTGCCCTCTAATTGCATTTGTGATTTCGGCCTATTTTGGTATGTAAAAGAGCCAGGCCAAGGGCGTCGGTGAAGTTTAAAATAAAAAGTAAATGTCTCACTCGAAAACACGCGAGTACAAATGGTGATATTACAAGTGATCGAGCTAGCCTTCAAAAAAATGGCTGAGGCTTAGCTTAGGTTAAGCCTAGTCAGATGCGAAGCATATTGTCGCCGAGTTGCATATCGAGCACGCCGCTTGGCTAGACGTTCTTCACGCTCTTCATCAGTCTCTGTAGCACGCCGCAACTTTTGCTTCTAATTCCAACGAGCAGCCCTGTCTCCAGGAGGCATCTCTATCCCGTGTACGCCTAGCAGAGGCAGGCGCACCCCCTTTTATACCGCCGCTCCAGCATCACGTGTTCACTACAGCGCACCTAGCGGCAGAAGCAGGAAACACATTGGTCGCGACGCCTCGCGCGACGGCGCGAGCTGGGGCCCCGTTTCTCCTATGTCGTTACGTCACGCATCACGTGGTCCTCCTTGGTCGCGACGCCTCGCGCGACGGCGCGAGCTGGGCCCCCGTTTCTCATCTGCTGTGACGTCACGCACCACGTGGTCATCCTTGGTCACGACGCCTCGCGCGCCGGCGCGAGTTGGGCCCCCGTTTTATGCGAAGCATATTGCTAGAGCTACCACTCACGCCGTCGCCGTGGGACCCCTAGCCGTGACACCACGTGACACCGTGACATCGGATGAGAGAGCCGGCCTCCACCTCGCGCCGTCGCCGTGGGACCCCTAGCCGTCACGCCATGTGACACCGTGACGTCACACCACGTGACATCGGATGAGAGAGCCGGCCTCCACCTCGCGCCGTCGCCGTGGGACCCCTAGCCGTCACACCCGCGCATTCCCGCGCATTTCGAACGCGCGTTCACACTCGGTGTAGGTGAAACGCTCGCTCCACCGGGCAGGCAGACGCGGCTTCCGTGGCAATCCAGGCGCTCACCCAACGCGCGTCTCGGGGTTAGTCGGCGTTCCGCTGTAGCCATGCCGTTGTCTTCCCCCACGACGAAGGCTTCTAGTGGTTGTATTAAAATGACCAAGTATTCAACCAAGGAAAGCCATGTATTACCAAGCCTAGCCACTAATACGCTTCGCATTCCCCAGGCTTAGCCAAGCTGAGCCTCAGCAATTTTTTTCATCTGCTGTGACGTCACGCATCACGTGGTATGACATGGAGGTCACGAAAGGTCAATGGTAACGACACCGCCGCGCTCGAGGAGCTGGGTTGGGCTATTTTAGTATGCTTCGCATAAAATACTAGAGATTTCTTACGAAACACCACAAAACACCTGTTTCTGCGAGCTGAGTTGCGTGTCACTTTAGGGAGGCAGCTTGAAAACCTAATGAATATTTATTCAGAAATACGGTGCAGACATTAAATTTATATTTCTGTCATCATGAACCGCTTTGGCTGAAACAAATACCTCATATAAAGGGACTCTGCTAGAATCATTACTATGCAGGGCCGATACTTCCTTTTGAAATCGAGCAAAAAATTCACTCCGTTCCTTTTACATCGCTGTGCTGAGCAAATCAACAGGAAATAGTCGCTCTGGCCTCGACCAAGTTTAATGTCACGAGAGTGCGCCCCGCTGTCTGCAGACAACCGCAGCTTCCATTAGAAGGGGCTGTCACTCGCAACTATTCTATAATGACGTGTGCACAACGCGCTTCAGCTCCCTCCCTTTCGCATCGCGTATTGAGTCTTCTCACGGCGATATAAAGAAACCGTTCAGGGTAAAGTACGAAGAACAGACGACGTGTATTGCAGTGAATTTCTTCTCTTTCATTCTCTTCTACATCATTTTCGTTGCCAAGTTCTCCTGGAGTCCACTTAGGCGAATGTCTCTGACACTAGCATACTTGGCGCACTCTAATCTCTTTGTGTATACTGTGGAACATCACTGCTATCGAGTCTGGCTCCGAGAAGTATATTCAAATTTAGAGCCCCGATTTTCGGTCTACATCAGCCAGCGAGGAAAGAGCAATCTTCTTCGGGCTTCAAGAGTGCAACTGTAGCACCAAGATAGAGGAAATGTTTCCAGAGCCGGCCCGCAGCACGCTGCCAGCTCTCGCTTTCTTAAAGCTGTGTTACTTCTGCGCCCAGCCACATACGCACGCTTACAAAAATTTCTTTACACAGTTTATAGACTCTGAAATTTGTCAATAAAGTCTGTAAAATATGCATAAAAAAATTCATGGGGCACTTTGGCTGTCTAAAGTGCTGCAAGTACGGCCTTTCCTGGCGCACTGTTTGGCATTGACTGCGAGACTGTGCTGTACTAGTGATTTATTTTACTACACACTTTGACAACACATCACAACTACTCACTTAGACTGCCGACTTTGGCTGCTTCTTTAGCACGACTCTCTCTCTGCTTCGATGAGTTCGGTTGGATCCATGACTGTTCGCAGTAATGATGTATGTAATGTGGTCACCCACGCACGCCTTACGCCCGCTGTCGGAGCGGAAGACAACTGTTTTATTAGTTGTCGTGTGCTTCAAAAGGGGGCGTAGGCATCCGTAGGTGACGTCATTACTTCGAATCCGCGCACTCTGATGTCTTAACCATTTCGACCAACCGAAAAGCGTGCCACCTCTGTTGAAAACCTTCTGTCCACAACGACGAGGCATTAAAGGCGTTCGCCTTAAAATCCCATAGACTAGCGTATAGGCACCACAATTCATATAGAAAGTTTGTAGACAATCTATAGATTTACGCCACACTTTTAGCGGCCTTTTATCTATAGACGTTCTTCAGACTATGAACACACGAAGGGCAATATCTATAACATGGCAATAAAGCCTCTAAAAAAGTTGGCCATACACGTAAGACTGCTTGCGTGAGAGAATGCGCCCGCCCGCTCTTTGTGAACACAGTCGCCTTGCACCCGTGATGTAACCCGATGAAACGCAGCCGGCACAGTGGTGTACAGTGGTGTAGTGGTTAAGCGCTGAGCCACTCTCCTGGGATGGCAGGTTCTGCCATCGGACGTGCGGTTTGTGCGATCCAGGTTGTCCCGTGCAACTTTTCGCGACCAATCATTAATTTAACCACCATCTGCCAGGTTGCATGATGATGCCATCTTTTATGGGTACCATTGAGCGTTAACGTTCGCGCACGCCCGCACGCTCGTACACACACACACGCACACATGCGTTTTCATGAGGCAAGTAAGGCTTACACCGTAACTCTACAAGTCTGACACACACGCAGACGCGTTTTCATGAGGCATGTAAGGCTTACGCCGTAACTCTACAAGTCTGCCGCCACGGTGGCTCAGTGGTTATGGTGCTCGGCTGCTGACCCGAAAGACGCGGGTTTGATCCCGGCCGCGGCGGTTGAATTTTTTTGGAGGAGAAATTCTAGAGGCCCGTGTACTGTGCGATGTCGGTGCACGTTAAAGAACCCCAGGTGGTCGAAATTTCCGGAGCCCTCCACTACGGCGTCTCTCATAGCCTTATGGTGTCTTCGACTGGTCGCTCCCACGATCCGGTTCGGATTTGGCAACGTGAGAGCCGCTCTAGCTCCGAGCGCACAGCGAGACCGGTCAAGCCGAATGGTCAGCAAGTTTTCAGAGCGAAAGCGCAAGAAGGAGGGAAAGGACCTAACTTCCGGAATCGCCACACCGCAGTGGCGCTGCCGCTGCGGCTGGTGTCAACGACAGCAATCACACAGTCTGCAAAGCCCACGCCGCCGTCGCCGCTGAACCTGTATCGCTGCCCCAGCAGTTCTTCGTCTCCGGCTCGCGTCGAAAAAAAAATTAGTGTCCCGTTGTACCACTCTGGATATGCCGCGGCAGCCCCCAGATGTGACAGCAACACAGACGGCGTACCCAGCTTAATGATTCGTCTGCTTTCCGACATTTACCCTCACAGAGCCACACAGCAGGGACGTTTAAAGCGCCAAAACTTGCTTCTACGGATGCGTAAGAATGCCTCGCCAGACCGGTCGTGGTGTGCCGTGGCTACCCTGGCTTCGCATCCGTCTCCGCGAAACGGCGGAAGTGGCTCTGTCACGTGAACACATCTCGGGGCCGCTCCGACTTTTTTCTTGGAGCGCCTCAGAGCGCTCTGAGCTGGAGGCGGGCGCTCTGAAAGAACCAGCCGAATGTAGTCAGAGCGCTTGATTTCGACCAGCCGAACGTGCGGCTGCATCTCAGAGCGCTCTAGAGCGATCTGAAACGACCAGTCGAAGACACCATTAGTCTCATAGCGCCGGGGGGCACGACCGCCGCCGCCGCCGCCACCGAGGGAGCCATGCCGCGGCCGCGGGGTCTAGAGCGGCCATCGTCTCTGCCGGTCGGGGTTCGCAGGGTCCGGGGCAGCTGGGGTGCAGGACAAGGGGCCGAGCGCTGCTTGGGCGACGTCCGCTCAGCTCGAACGAGGTGCGCGAGCAACCTCACGGATCTTCGTCGTCCTTACCCGAGGTATAATTTTATAACTCACATTACAGACTACAAGCAACAGATTAATATTACGATTACTTCACCTGAACTTTGTCTGATTTCAAAGATCAATCAACTTTTCAAGCTGATCTGAATTCGATTAACACTGGTGTTCAGCTTGGTTATTGACTCTTAATGTAATGAAACTAGTCTCAGTCGCAAGTCATACTGCATCCCGACAGCTGACACTCTCCTTAATAGCGCGGTTGAACATTCTACTACCTACAAATATATCGGACTTCATCTTGTCTAATTTAACAAAGAATTACAGCATTAACGGAATTTTGGCTGCTCCTAACCGGTCATTGGTCTTTTAAATGGTAGCCCTAAACAACCTAGCTTCTTCGCATTTCATAAAACTAGTACCTTAATGCGGCCTGAAACCGAGTACGCATCAGAGATTTAGGACCCGCATCAAGCATACGTGATTCACGATTTAGAAGCATTCCAAAATCATGCTGTCAGGTTCATACTATATTACGTCACCGTAGTAAAGGCGCGCGCGCCGAACTTGATCGCGCGCCGAACTTGATAACTTCCTGACATCCCCATCTTGATTCCAATCTCAACCACTTCCTTCAAGCTCATATTTAGAGACCGAACTCTTCAAGGCAAAGTATACCTTCACTCGATGAACCTCACTGTAACCGCTTCAGTGCGTCACCTCATAATATTGCTCTGCTGTTACACATTCATTTACGACCGCTTCGTAAACTCCTTCCGACTCTTTCTCCGTTCTAACTTACAAAGCACCAAACGTCCTGTCGCGGTCGCGGACGTCAACTTTTCGCGCACTTATATGTGCACTCCCAGACACCCTTAGAGCGTAGGGTAACGGTCTCGGTCTCTTAAGGCGAAAGCCTTTAATGCCTCATACTGTCGTTAGCAGACGCGTCGGCAGCCGTGTCCGCAGATTTGTCCGCCTTTCGGCGTCACTGCTTAAAGGGTCAGTCTACTGAATTTTATCGACCATATTTTCTTTGCGGCAACCGATAGCTCTTTACTCAAATTACCGTTTAGCCAGCTGTGGTGCCAAGGAGTGCGGTAGAACATTTTAAAATAGAATTTATTGATGTGGGAACACAGCAGTATGAAATGGTAGTCTCATCTGGCAACCATCTGGATTTCCGCCGCGCGGCGACAAACATGGCGGCGCCCGTCGAAGCCGGACCTCTCGCTTCGGACTGAATTCTCGTTGTTGCTGCCTTTTTCAGTGCGTTCACTGGCCATAAATAGGGCGCCTGTCTTTCGCTTCGTCTCATCTCGCCTATAAGAAAACATATAAGAGATAAATTTGCTTTATTTTAATAATTAGAGTGACGATTCTGCCGCTCCTAGGCTTAAGTGGAGAGTCGGTTTGTTTACAGCAATGGTTCCCGTCCTGACGACCAGATGGCGCCACTATAGGCTGAGTTTATTTTTGCGTCTCTGCTAGCATACGCTGAACTAAAAAGTGGGAATGTGCCTGCGTTTTGCGTACGTGTAACTATAAATATTCATGTGATTTAAAAAAAAGCGAGCGGTACGCCTTCTACAGTTTACTAGAACAAAACGTGCGTTTCTCTGACATTGGGGCACACAAATGGTACGTAGTATATTCACTTATGCTTCTACAAAAAAAGACTACCACTTTCTTGAACAAAATGAACGTTTGGAGTCGCCACCATGCTTTTTTACGCGACTTTTAACGCCGAAATAAAATATAAATTCCTGCTTAAACCGGGCGCAGACCCCTCGTTATTGATGTTATAGTGTGCCAACTACCAGAATATGCCATTATTTATACACTCATCTCGGTGAGTAGACTGACCCTTTAAAAAAAACTGCGCCGAGGGCTCGCACCAGGGCTTTGGCATTTGAAGCGGAGACGCTACCACTCCGCCACGAAGGCTCTAGGTTCGAGCATGTATAAAGGCGCGTCTAGTGAATGCATGGCTTTCATAAATAAAATAAAAGGAATAAAATCAGGAAAAGGAAAATAAAAATAAGGAAATAAACAAAAATAACAACAAAATAAAATTAAGATTTGAAAATAAAAATAAAACGATAAAAATAAGGAAAGGAGCAAAAGTTAAAAAAAAAACAAATTATGAAAATAAAGAAGTGAATAAAAACAAACAGTGCCCCAGGAAACGCTTTCCCCTTGCAGCGCTTTAGAGAGCCAAAGTGCCCCTGAATTTTCACGGGTGTCCACCGAGATATTCGAGGCAGTTTAGTTTCATTTCGGCCCCTCTTTCTCTTTCTTCTTTCCTCCCACTTCCCCCTTCCTGTACGGTGCGGTTCGGGTGTCCACCGAGATGACAGAGAATTTCCTTTCCTCAAAAAGCGTTGCGTTCAAAGGGCAAGGCATCGCGCCGAACGGGTGGTGGCGCTCCTCCCTTCCTGTACAGTGCGGTTCGGGTGTCCACCGAGATGACAGAGAATTACTGTGCCATTTCCTTTCAAGGGCAAGGCATCGCGCCGAACGCGTGGTGGCGTTCCTCCCTTTCTGTACGGTTCGGTACATCGAGATGACAGAGAATTACTGCGTAATTTCCTTTCCTCAAAAAGCGTCGCGTTCAAAGGGCAAGGCACGGCCGCTCGATCGAGCGGCCGTGGGCAAGGCATCGCGCCGAACGGGTGGTGGTGTTCCGTGGGCTGCCTGGCAGCGCTACAACACGCTGTCGCGTTCCACTCCTAAAGGCGAAGCTTAAGCGCCATTAATTAGTATATAGTCATTAATCAGTAATTAGTCACTAATTAGTAATTTGTCATTATTTCGTCATCAATTACGTGTCACGTCATCCAGTAGTAAGTAACGTCACCGGTGTCCCATAGGCAAAGTGGTGCGGAAAACGCTTTCACCTAGACGCACTTTAGACAGCCAAAGTGCCCCTGAATTTATTTGCTTCAAAGCTATGATCAACATACTTGCACTTGCTTCCTAAAAAATGGTCTTCACATTCAGTTTAATAGCATCCCATACCAAACATCTATACTTGCAAAGGGCACTGTCTAATGTTCAAGTCTTATCGAGGAGCTCGCACAGCGGGCTTTCAACATTGGTGTAGTTTGTTAAGAACGCCGTGAGCTGGTCTCGCTTAGAAGCACCTCCTGTCCACTCGACGACGATTGCTTCGAGGCCTGCCGTAATAGACCACCAGGAGAGTGCAATGCACTTTGCTGCATCTTAGTGAGGAACCCAAAAGAACGACGGGCTGAAGTTTGGAAACAACAGCGCCCAACCTCCGGTGTCAGCTCACGTGCAGAGACATCAAGCAAGCGGATGCAATCTTCCCCAATCGCTGCAACCACGGCGAGGGACAAAGGGCCTTGTTTCCGGTGGCTCTTCATCGTGCCGAGCACCGTGGTTGGCTGGCGGGCATCTTCCCCAACTATTGCGAACATTTCTAAGGAGAAAGGAGCACTTTCTGCGCTTTTCCCGACCTCGCGTTTTAACCTTGTGTGTCGGGTGTCAGCAGCACGTGGGAATCGTCAGCTGGCCAGAGAACTTCGCCTACCGCAGTCGACGGTACCTCGACGGCATCCTTCTCTCCTCCAGGCTCAACACGTGATGGGCGCATGTCCATAAGTCCAGGGGTATGAGTTTGTGCGCACGACTGAAAGTTTCAGACCACTCCCACCCCGGCAAGGGCATCCTCAACCTAGGGAATTTAGGGAAGGACGTGCGCTAAAAACACGACAATGAACGATGTCGAATCGCCCACTTTTGATCTTCACGCTTGTAAAAATGTCAATAAGCTCAGTCTTCATCGCCACCAATGAACTCCTTCGCTCCGCGGCACTCCTGTCCTGTTGGTGGGAACGGGCGTCGTCTTCACCGCGGTTCTGTGGAGCCGCGACCCCAAACCCTCCTTCAATAAGGTTTGGTTTATTGGGGTTTAACGTCCCGAAGCAACTCGGGCTATGAGGGACGCCGCAGTGGAGGGCTCCGGAAATTTCGACCACCTGGGGTTCTTTAATGTGCACTGACATCGCGGTGTTCTCAGAGAAGAAGGAACCTGGACGTGGCAGATTCGTTTATCTGGGGGCAATGGTACATTTGCAAGTTACAGCCATTACAATCTCGTTATGCAGCACTCTGTCTATGCTCGTTAGATTCTTCAAGGCACATTTCACAGTAACAAAGTCAGCAAGAAACAGGCAACAGCTCTGGTGTATGATTGTGTGTGTGTGATTGGCACCATCGCGGATAGAAAGGTATGCAGTCAGCAACACACCAAACATGCAAATGCTACACCGACGGTCTCATTGCATAGTTTACATTTTCCAGCAGCACGACAATGGCGGTACACACCCTAAAACAGCCTTGACCAAATTATACCTCTGGAAGGAAAGCGATAGCAGTATCAAATCAGTGGCATTAAAATAGTGTTTTCATACAAGAAAGTGGTCCAGTCTTATAGGAGGAGAACAACTTTGGTATTTAATTAGTAACACTTGCAGCATGGGTGTGCATTCAACCATCACCTTTCAATGGCTGCTAAGTAGTTTTTTGCAGTACTCTTTTATTGTGCGCATGAAAGTAACAAAAAACAAGGCTCCTGAATGTTGACCAAGTACTGCCTGTCACACTAGGATGCATTATATCACGCAAATGGAATGAAATGGACCAGAACACACAACACTTTAGCTCATTGCTGTGTTCACTTCTGACAAGCTTACAGTGTTCATGGTTCTTGCAAGTGACTATGCAATGTTACAACACTGCATGTGTGAGTAATCAGTGTTTCCAAGTGCATTCGTGCTTAAACACACAGTTTGTGATGCAATTTAGCAGAACAGACACATTTCAAATAATCATTGGCGATAAATCCGCTTTATGTAAGAACAGTGCATTTTCGAACATCCTACAAAAGGTCACAGTGCATTTGTATGTTTGCTTCTTTCACTAATTGACAGCTCGTTGCATGAGCTACCCAGCACAAACAAAGGTTTGTACTTCGAGAGCACCAGAATACATCCGCCATTTCGAAAATTCCACCTTAAGAATGAACTATAGTACACGCTTCACAATATGTAGTAAGAAAGAATGCTGCGACACATGTGGCACAGAACTTCAGAGGAGGAAGCATCCACTGCATGATGCAGAGTCGAATGTTCACCTGGTCCGAGCATTTGGAAAGCACGGTTTACAAAGTACGGAGAACAATTTAAAAAATCCAGCACTGCAAACTTGTCCGGGAAACAGTTTACGCTTAAAACGCTTCCAGGGTTCCACTACGAGATCCCCTACAAAACACTGCAGGAGGGAGGACTAGTGGCCCATGACTGCTCACCTAAGCACAGTTAGATCCACATCGCTGCGACGATATGCAGCCATTGTTTCACGTTTATGACTACACACATGATGGCATTGAGACCTAATGGAAGAATTGGGTGAATATCTAACTATATGAAACTGAACACAGAGCACAATGGAAGGTGGGGGGGGGGGGGGGCTGCAGCTTTTCACCCCCAGTCAGAAAGAGTGAGTGTGACACTTAACCTGAACAAGAGATCCAAAAGAGTGAAGACACAAGATCCAACTAAACTAAAGCAACAACAAAAAAGTTTCACGGCTGTAGCCCAATACTATGCCAGCTGAAATGCATTCCCATCACTCCACTGCCACACTTCCACTTTCTGGAAAGGATTAGTACTGCATGAATGAGACAGGACAAGAGAACGAGGAACACAGGCACACACTTCCAACTGTTTATTCGAGACCGAAAAGGAAACGCTTGTTTATGTCAAGAGACATGACAGAAAGGGAGGTCGTCGAAGCTTTTCACATTGTAAAAAATGGTGAAAAATGTGTCAGCACTCTGTCTATTTCACTTTCACTGAGCGGAATCACATTTTCAGAAGGCCACCTACTATAATTGTTTCACTTGTGTCCCTAAGATGTACTTCAAGGCCAGAAATGTTGTTTTATCTGGTTTCATGTTCACCTTGACACTTGTTCTTCATAGCCTTCCATGTCATGGTTGTTTTTCCATACCCCATTCTTTTACCTGGTTTTAATTTTCACCTTTACTCTTGTTGTTTCCATGCTCTCATGCCGGTTTTTCCACATGTCACACCATGTTTTAGAGCGCAGCTCTTTGGCGTCCGTTCCTGGGTTTCGCGTCGGCGTCGGCGTCGGCCTCGTAACCAGCTCCGCCCCCAATGTCACGCTTTTCAATTGGTCGAAATGCTCGTGACGTCACAGTGCGCGAATTTCAAATGGGGCCAATTGTACTTTGGCTAGTAACCATGCAACCAATCAAAGGGATCGTATAGTGATGCTGCAACTAAGTTGGACTGAGTTTAGTTAATTGCTTAATTAATCAATTAGCCTAATTAATATAGAGGAGAATGAAGAGGTCAGAAGAGAAGAAAAGAAAAGAAAGACGCGCGCCGCAGCGACAACAGCGTCCGCGGAAGGAGACGCTGCTGAAAAAAAAACAGATAAGTACGAAGCCACGTTCCCTCCACCACCACGCACTTCCCCACTCAGTAAGACGTTGCTCGTTTCATATACGTTGTGTCGAACATTCTAGACAGTTCCAACAATTGACAGGTTAATGACAGAACACGATGGATAGAAAGACAAGAATATAAATATGAAATAGCCTAATTAACCTTTCTAGTTAGACCGCATAAATCAATAAAACCGAGAACGAAATTGGTCAAGTTGGGGAATCGAACCAGGGTCTCCGGAGTGCGATACGAGCACGCTAGCCACTCCGTAATGCCAGCTAAATGGTTTGGAATGAACAAAGGCGCGTCTAGCTAATACAGCGTCTTCGTTCACTCCCATCTTCCCCCTTTCCCTTACGGCGAGGTGCAGGTGTCCACCCAGATATGCGAGAGAGATACATTTCCTTTCCTCAAAAAATAAATTTACCGTCCAGCAAGGCGTACAGCCGAATTGGCGATGGCGTTCTGTGGACTCCCTGGCAGCGTTGCAAGACGCTGTCGCATTCCACTCTTACAGGTGAAGCTTAACATGTTAGCCACACATCAGTAACACACGCAGACAGCCAATGGACGCGTCATTCGCTGGCAGCACTTGATTCATCATTCACAACCACATTCTTAACGTACGCTCCCTTGCCGCACATGCCAAGGACGTACACCACGATCACATTTTGCGCCACTCCTCTGTACTTTGCTTTGCTGAAACCTGGATGGATCCCGAAGAGCCTCTCGAAATCATAGATTTCCTATACTGCTGTGGTGCTCGCAGAGACCACAACAGAGCGGCGGGAGTCGCTATCTACTTGCGCACAGGTCTCTCTGCAATACCAGTCGAAATGTTTGGCACGTCACATGAAGTTGGCGAACTGTGCGCCGCAAAGTTGCCCAACGGCTTGCTGGTAGTAGCTGCCTACTTCGCCCCTACCGCACTCACGAAAGACGTCGTGCACTTCCTGCAACTCGCATTAACCGTCCATCGATCCACACCGATGTTAGTAGTGGGGGACTTTAATGTTGACATAAAGACAAACAGCAATTTCCTAACACTTATGCGGGAGAACATCCCGTTCCTCTTGCTCGTAACGCGTCTCACGGCTGTGACAACCTCGCGAGGCACTTGTATAGATCTCTTCTTTGAGAATCAAGCATTGGTGTACCAAGTCGAACATATATCAGTCTATTTCTCCGACCACAAAGCTTCCTTCATGACTGTCAAGAACTGTTAGTGGAGTCTTTGTTAAAGGAATACGTGTGAAAAATAAAAATAAAAAATTCTGTGATAGCGCATACATGTGTTGCTCGATTTCTTTGCCTCAATCTATCGAAAATGTGAAACAGCTTATTTGCTGCGCTCAAATTTCGCATTAGGAAGTAACGTAATCGTCGGTAAATTTTTTTTATCGCATTTTCATACTTTTTTTTTACTCTTGTTGTCTGAAGGGACAACTGCAATGTCACTTCGAGTATTTCTCATGCTCTTCACTCTGGCTGATTGTTAGGTTCCTTACTAGTTTCTAATCGTTTTCTTGACAAGGAGTTTCTGGGGACATCCTGACTGAATGCTCTCTGGTTTATCGGCCTTTCTGCAACGCAAATTTTGATAACGTGGTCTAGATTTTAATCAGGCCTCGTGTGAATGACAGTGATGGTTATGCGCATAGGTTCATCCCCTATATAGCGTTTGCCTTTCGGTCTCGAATAAACAGTTGGAAGTCTGCGCCTGTGTTGTCATCTGTGTTCCTCGTTTCCCTGTCCTGTCCCATTCGTGCAGTATTAATCTTTTCTGCAATGAACCAACTAGCCCATAAGAACGTTCTACTTCCACTTTCTCCTCGTTTCCCACGTTCCAGGCTCGCAAGAGCAATGCCCATGTGAATTGCCGAGCACGAAATTGCAGATTCTAAAAAACTACCAATTCAGGGACTACCGATAGTGCCAGTCTATGCCACAGGACAGCATTGCCAAACCCGGAGAAGCTCCCTCACATAGCTATTGCAGTGACCTGCCGCGCACAGAAAAGTGTTCATCAATGACAGGACATAAATGGTGTGAGGAGTGGCAATTTAACAGACTCCGACACAAATTTTAAAAGCTTGCAAGTTGTGCTCTCTGTTCAATATCCTCTCTCTCTCTGCGAGTCCTACTTGAGGGCACGTGACTACACAGGACGTGACAGTGATTTGTGTTTACCCACAATCCACTGTGAACGTAAAAGCTAAGCAATGCGACGTTTCGCTCTCCAAAACCCAACCAGCCAATCTCTTTTCTTATCAACAGAAGGATACGTTGTTGGGCGAGCTAGTTCATGACGAAGGGAAGGTAAGTGCCCAAAACGGACAATCACGAGAGAAGAGACAGGATGGGATTGCATTCATCCCGTCCTGTCTCTTCTCTCGTGATCGTCCGTTTTGGGCACTTACTTTCCCTTCTTCCTATCAACAGCCACAGCAGCACTGGTCATCTGCCGCCTTCTTCATTATCATCATCATCAACCTGACTACACCCACTGCAGGGCAAAGGCCTCTACCATGTCTCTCCAATTAACCCTGTCCTTTGCCAGTTGCAGCCATCGTATCCCTGCAAACTTCTTAATCTCATCTGCCCACCTAACTTTCTGCCGTCCCCTGCTACGTTTGCCTTCTCTTGGAAGGCAATGCCAAGCCTATAATGCCTTCAATGCCTTCAGTGCCATGCATTTCAAGACTGGGCAGTGTACCACAATCACCGAGGCAAGAAACTACCACACCAACAAACTGTCCGACCCGAGTCGCGTGCAGCGAGTCAGTCGTCAAACGAGGGACTGCTGTGAACGTCCACAAGGCCGGCTTCCAGAGAATGTCTCGGTCCCACTAACGGTCGTATCACAACACTGGGATTACTACTCTACTGGGCCTCTGCGCCTAGGAGGTGGAGGTATAGGAGTGGTAGACCAGTCCGACAACACTGGTGGCGAAGGAGGTGGCACACAGCCACCAGGTCATGAAGCTGAGGAGGCCGCGGAACAACACGGGGGTGAAGACGGCCCGCAGTCCGGCGAGGGTGAGCGACAACTGCTGGCTGGTTGCCAGGATGGACTCGGGGGAGGGTGGACTCCCCTTCGTCGGAACACTCTGTGGGATGGGCGTCGTGCTGGGGCCGGATGGGGACCACAGGTAGGCAGCCCAGCTATGGCCGCCTACACGGGAGACAGTCAAAAGGAGAGCACAATGACGCAGAATCAGAAACAAAGGTGCAACAGGCAGGGCTGCAAGTAACACATAAAAAGGAAGCCAACATGCATTCGACTCATCAGCCCTGCCCCATGCAATCATTTATTGGAATAGTCTTCCTGACAACATTGTTCACATCTCAGATTATGTTATTTTCAAAGAAAAAATAAGTAGCATTTTGCTCTGAAGTGTGTTTTTCAACTTAGTTTTTCAATTTAGTTTTTCAATTTAGTTCCATTTTCTGGTTGGTTGCTTGTTATTTATATAATGATGTTCAAATAACCATGTTCTACTTGCTTCTTTTTCCTACCCCAGTTATGTAACCCCCCTCACATAATACTCCAGTCGGAGCCCGTGAGGTATTTGAATAAATAAATAAAATAAATAAAAAGAGTCTGTGAAACCCAAGAAAGGATAAGGAGGAATGTATCTTTACATTTTTTATAAAAATAAGGAATTCACAACATTGTGGATAATTGTGAAGCACTGCAAATTAATAAGGCAATGATGGTTTAGGTTCATTGGTTTATTGGGGTTCAACGTCCCGAAGCAACTCAGGCTATGCGGGACACTGTAGTGAAGGGCTCTGGAAATTTCGACCACCTGGGGTTCTTTAACGTGCACTGACATCGCACAGTACACGGGCCTCTGGAATTTCGCCTCCATCGAAATTCGGCCGCCGCGGCCGGGATCGAAGCCGCGTCGTTCGGGCCAGCAGCCGAGCGCCGTAACCACTGAGCCACCGCGGCGGGGTAATAAGGCAATGTGAATAAGTTAGTAAACAGTAATTTTCCGAAGTGAGAAGATGTTTTAATGCAAGACAAGTTTTAATGTAGTGCATACTATAGACACAGCTGTCACGCTCACGTATCTTCTTTAGGGCCACTTCACACTTCTGACAAGACAAACAAGACAAGACAGGTTTTCTGGTCCCTTCAAGTTCATTAGACAGTCTACTGTAACGTTCAGCTAGCTGATCGCCCAATAAAAAGCTCATAAGCCAATGGACAGAATTTTAGCTCCGGAGCCTCAGACTCCATGCTCCCCTCCTGAACAAAACATAGCAATGTACCGCTGAAGAGCAAAGGACTCAGTGTTTCACTTGCACTGTGAGAGATGAAGTGAACAAGCTAGATTAATCACAGTATGACAGAGCATAGTGAACCTCCTGAACTCATCACCGAAGGCTTTGATGCTATCGAATAAAGTGATGTGTGGTGTGAAAGCCACAGACACCACAAAGTTCACAAATACGACACAAAGAGCACCAACTTAAAACTACCATGTTAACTCGTACGCAATGCAAGTTTTTTTATCGAAAGTGGAAGTAAAAAGTCAACACTTGTGTTACAACTTAATACTACACAGAGACAAATGTACACTATACAATACTTAGTTGTACTGGCTCAAGCATCGTACAGGTCAGCCCCCAACTGGGGCAAATGGGTAAAAAAAAAAGTTGAAATGTAGTATAGGTCGACCAACAGAAATTCCGAGTAGCTAACATTTAACCAAGGTGACTGGAATGGCACATTATATCAAAGCAGCGGCTCATACAGTGCCAAACTCATCACCAAAGACAGCGCATCTGCACGTCAATCACAAATCCAACACTTCACCTTAAAGGTGCACTGAAGAGGAATCTGAACTTGTCTTTTTGCCGCGGGAACTCGATCTACACGTTCCGAGCATTCTTAGAGACGGCGATTTACTGCCCTGTGTGGCCGATTTCCCTAATTAAATCGAATTAACGTCCGGCTCCCGCCTTTTTTTATGAATTCTGCCTCGTACGATGGGCGGAGTCGACCAACGCGTGGAGCGCCTTTCACCCAGTCCCGTGGAGGCTTGCCGCTCTGCCATCGGCGGAGTAATACGTAGTAGTCCGTAGTAGCAAATAGTCTGCGCGTATTTTTATTTCTTTGGGCTTATTTTGCGGCTATATTATCTGCGAATGAAACTATTTATTCATGGAAACCTAAAAAACAAAATAAAGCGAAAGCAAAGCCTCCACGGGACTGGGTGAAAGGCGCTCCACGCGTTGGTCGACTCCGCCCACCGTACGAGGCAGAATTAAAAAAAAAAGGGCGGGAGCCGGACGTTAATTCGATTTAATTGGGGAAATCGGCCACACAGGGCAAGAAGTCACTGTTTCTAAGAATGCTAGGAACGTGCAGATTGAGTTCCCGCGGCAAAAAGACATGTTCAGAATCCTCTTCAGTGCACCTTTAAGGAAAGCATTACAGAACATGCAGGACATAAAGGCCTTTATTTCGTTTCATTCAAGTTCACATGTGCCCTCAAAGTCCGCACTGCTACCAATGTTGCAGGTTAACGGTAGCAATCCACATTGAGTACATGGGCAGCTTAGCATCGCTACTGTGCGTCAAAACGTGCTCTTGCTGCTTTCTCAATACCAGTATCTATCAGCCTCTAAAGCACATGGCTGACACAATGCCGACATAGCGGGTGAATAACTTTTAATCAGGCTTATCTAAGGACCTTTTGCACGGCTCTCGTGAAAAAAAGAAGAGGCACGTAAAACCTTCAAGTCATAAAGGTAATCGCAACTGATGTGTTTTGATGGCAGCCTTGCATTCTAGTGATGAGCAGCACATGAAAATCATTTTTCAAGCACGTAATTTACTTCACGAACTTGTTATGTTACACTCATGGGCTTTTTCTTCTTTAATCCTGCTTCGCTTCCACAAGAGCGACCTTCGTGTTACATTTTCAAGTGCTTTATTTTCTAATGCTTCGCAGCCGCAAACTTGGCCCTCACGTTACGTTTGGGTGAGTGCAGTACGTAGATGCTGCCTCACAGGGTGATCTGGAATTAGCAAAATGGGATATGAACAAGGTGAAATTTATGCGCTCATGTTTATATTATCCCTTTCAGGCGCTTTGTACACAATTGTGCAAGCGGCAAACTTACAGCTTTTTCTGAGAAACTGGAGCAGTTAGCAGTGATTTCATTATTTCAGTGAAATTGAGTACCCTTCTTGTTGCAAATAAGCTGCTTTTTTTGTACCATTTAGCGAATGCAGTAAATAATATTTCACATAAGAGTGAGCTAGGTAGCGCTTTGTCCGCCGTTTTCGTGCAGACAGATCTTGCCACGAGTGAAAACATCGATTGTTTTTGCTCAATTTCGAGCGTAACGTGACTCTTCCAAACACAAAGCGATTCCACGATCCCTAGGGTGTTTACCTGACACACGAGAACATTTTGATGTTATTATTTCTAACAAATCTGACATTTTGTGCGGAATTCTCCACATCGTTGTAAGAACTGACCTGCTGGTCTTTCACGTTCGAAAACTAACAAATTCCCTTTCTTGAGGCCAGAATATACTACTTAGGTGAAAAAATAATTGATTTCAGTGGAAACAAAAAATGGCGCCTGAAAGGGATATGCAGAGGGGGAAAAAAAAAAGAAACCCTGAGGCCTAGCAGTAAAACTATAACAAAGTGGCTTATTTTACATGCAGGCTTGCAATGACTGACAGTGACGATGTGACAATGTAGCAATTTTAGCTCCACTTGGAGCACACTGGAAGCAATTCACGCAACTGCCTCACTCACCGAGCGTTTTCAGCAGCAGAGCTGTGAATGCGCAGGCAAGCAGGGGCGTGATGTACTGCAGGGCCACCACACACAGGTAGTAGAAGACCCGAACCACCTGAGACAGGCCACAGGGGTGATAAAAAAACAAAGCTCAGCACACAAAAAAGCAGACTTTAAATCTTCGCACTTTAGCCTCATTCCCTTAAAGGGACACTGAGGAGAAATTGAAGTTGGCTTCTATCGACAGAATACCAGCTCCTGATTACAAAAACGCCACTCATACTGACAACAACGCTCTTGCAATGTAGAAAAGAGCAAGAACCAAAATACAGGTATCGCCGCCACAGGCCAAACTCGCAAGTACAAGCGTGATGACGTCATAGGACAAAACAGTGTTGTTAGAACCAATGGTTCTAGCAACACTAGGACACGAGAAGCAACGAATCACTGAGGTGCAGGCAATGCATGCGCAAATCTCCTTGACGTCGCCAGATGGCGCCACGTCCCCGGCAGCTACGCGCGCCTGCAGCATTGGGATCAATCAGCGTCTGCTCACCGGCGGTAGGCGGGCTCCCGGTATTCCGCTAACGGTAACAAAGTACACAGTATGCTAAAGGTGTCTATTTGCGAGAACTTCATTGACGACTTTGAGAATGGGATCCATCACAACACTGGCAAAACGCCGGTGCAAACGTAAAGGAAGCGATGGTAGTGAGGGCCGCAATAGCCGATAGATGCCTTCAACGTGCGGCCGGCGGTAGCTTACTTTTTGGCTGCTGCTAGGCCGCTCTGCTGGCCACCAGAAATCACGGAGTCTGCGTTACGTCCTGTGCATGTCATGTTTCACGTCACTTAGTCCTGTGTCGTCATAAGAGAATCCCAAGTTTGAATCAGAGCGGCAGGAAAAACTTTTTCAACTTCGAATCCAAATTTCTTAGAAATAAATGCATCTTTCGCTGCTGGCCAAGTGGCAACAAAGCCATGAAATGCCGAACTATCGGATTTTTCTTTTAAAAAAATATTAATAGAGCTCTCCTCACCGTCCCTTTAATGTCCAAGACAAAGCACCCAACTACTATCAGTTTCTCTGATAGTTTAAACTATTCCAGCTGATCCATGGGCGATTGAAAAATTCACGGACGATCAATGCAGTCGATTCTGAGAGGAATGAGGTAGGAAGTCCACTCCAGTTTCGTGAGTGTACTGACTCATGGCGCCCTCTTTGAACAGCCACGTAAACTAGCGCGTGTGCCAAAGGTCTGTGGCGCCCTCTGTGCGTAGCCGTGCACACTACTGCCACAGTGCGGAAGAGGCCTGGCAGTTGAACATCAACGGAGGAAGGCTGCTTGTCACGTTCTCGAATTCTTTGAAATCATCTGGGATATTCTCCAATTTGCCGCCGCAGTGGCTCAGTAGTTATGGCGCTCGGCTGCTGACCAGAAAGACTTGGGTTCGATCCCGGCCGCTGCGGTCGAATTTTGATGGAGGCGAAATTCTGGACACCGTGTACTGTCTGATGTCAGTGCACGTTAAAGAACCCCAGGAGGTTGAAATTTCCAGACCCTTCACTATGGCGACCCTCATAGCCTAAGTTGCTTTGGCGCGTTAAACCCCCATAAACCAAACCATACTGTCCAATTTGTTCAAATGAGATGCCAAGTTTGATCAAGCATTTGATCAAGTGATATCAAGCATAGGCTTCAAGCCGAACACGTGCTTAATCATGGGCTTGGTCGAATGTTTAGGGGAATCCCCCAAGATGGAGTAGATTTGTAATGAGGGAGGAATTACTCATCGACTCATTGAAAAAAAAAAAAATCGTCCTTGTCCGGGGTTCGAACCCGGGACCACCGCTTCACCGGAGCAGTTGCTCTACCAACTGAGCTAACCGGGACGGCAAGCTTATGGTAGGGCGAGAGCGAATTGATCAATAACTCAAAGTGGGAACTGTGTTGGTCGAATGTTTAGGGGAATCCCCCAAGGTGGAGTACATTTAACTAACTGCGAAGTTTCTGAGAAAGCTGTATAGCTTTCCTTTGTAGCTGTATGGCTGCGCTCGGGTGGACGTCAATGAGTAATTACTCCCCCATTACAGATCATGCGCTTGCACGTCCAAGCGGCATCGTGCTCTTGCATTTAGACTGTATCGCGCACGAATGGAAGTGTATGAAGATGCCGATTTCCAAAGCATGGCACAAGAAACTGGAATTTAACATGCTGGGAGAAAGGCATCAGCGATGGCCAAGTCTGGAAAGTGCAAGGATGGTGTTTGCTGTTAGACTCTGCCATCGCTGCACCCTTTCTTCCCGCATGTTAAACTGCTGTGCTTTGCTGTGCGGTGCTCTACTCTTATGCTGTACTTTGGAAATCGTCGCCTTCATTAGCTTCCATCTGTGCATGATACAGTCCAAATGCGAGAGCAAGCTGCCATTTGGATATGCCAGCCCAAGATCGAATGTGTGTTCGATTTCAAGCCTCCTACGCTCAAGGTGCTGGATGAAGAGAAATATCGAGGTGAAAACTGAGCAGAGCTAGGGCAGCGAGAAAAGCAGCCGATAAGACATCAGTTAAGAACGCCGAGCGATGAAAGGAAAAATTGGCTAACGAAATAAGATCAGCAAAATACAAATAATACCCCTGTCAGACTAGCAGATTTAGTGTCATTCGAACCGAATGGCATTCGAACTGTCGAATGTCATTCAGTCTCTTTCGGTGCTACACGGTAAAAATAATGTCATTCGAAAATGATGGCAGTGGCGATCAGTGAAAAAATAATAGTACAATTGAAAGACATTAGCATGCATGAAGATCTTTGAAATTGTTTTGTAGTGTTTCAAGAGTGGGTGAGAACATTTCTGTGCAATATTATAAGCTTAAAATATTATTTCCGGCCATTCTGCTGCACTCCGGCCATCAAGTACAAAGTCAACCACATGTTCCATGAATGTAAACAAACAAAATGGCTGACACAGCGACGCGCACAGGAGCGTGGAGTGTGGAAATGACTTCCAAAAGGTGAACTGCTCAGCTACATCTTTAAGTACTTCCGATCTACACGAACATGGAACGCCAACCGGCAAGAAACACGCAACCCAAAATAATGGACGGTCGCGGGAAAGGCCCCGCTTCACGCTCGCCGCTTGCGTTGGCTGCTGCTGAGACCGAGAGTAACAGCTATCCACCAGATCCTCTAGTGTGAACAGGTTCACACCAAAATTAACATTTCTGTAGCAGAACTAAATAAATACAATTTATAACTTTGGCAGTGCGGTCATTATTTTTTCGTGTCGCTTGTTTCTGCTGCATATCTGCTGTCCAGAGTAAGCAATTGGTTCGAGATCGAATGCGAATGACTTCCCCAAAATCATTCGATGGCGAATGACATTCAAACCTAATGACATTAGGAGCCAATGTCACTTGATGAGAATGACATTAAATTTGCTAGTCTGACAGGATATGATGAAAGTTAGCACAACACAAAAAAGAGACAGAAGGACGGGACGACGCGCTACTGACAACTGAATTCTGATAGCGCGCAAGCGAACCCGCCGATGACTGACGCCCTACTAACAGAGGTGTTGGGAGCGACAGGGCGGTGCGGACGCTGTCGACTTTGAAATGTTCTGTGAGGTGAACAGCGAGATTCTTGCCACTGTTGCGCCAACCCAAGGCAAAGAGTGCACTGAGAATGAGGCCAGCGGCGACGATTTAGCAACATAAGATTTCAGCCCTCCTACGGTGGAAGCTCCTCAAAAATTGGAGGTTATGACGGCGTTCGCCAAGATGGGCCTCATGGAAAAGCTTGTCCCCAGTCTCACTGATTTTGAGACTGCTGTTGTCACCACATGGCCGCCGCGACGGCAACTGAAAATGACGACTTCTGGTCGACAGCAAACAAATATAGTGCACGTACGTACATGTGCTTGTGGGAAATTTACTGTGCCTGAATTTTTCCTTCAGATCATAAATAGCGGCAAATTTGTACCAGTTGGTTAAGCTGTACTACTGGATAGTGCATACTTTTCCTACGTCCCTGCCAACTACGTATTAACGGGGTTTCACTGTATGTTTAAACACAATTTGACATGCGCCAAATTATCACCTTTATCAAAAAATGTCCTACAACCTCGGTTTAGTTCCTTCCTTCACATGCTCTCTGCATAGCTCTGTCAGCATGCATGCAAAGAATATAAATTACGCAAACACATCTAGCACAGTTCCCTGTCTGCAAAACAGGATATTCTGAAGACCTAACTGGGTGATTATTACAATGATAGTATACATTAAAATATGAGAAATCAGATTTCTACAACGTGCTCAGAATATTGCATCCTATTGCCCGGCAGCTCACCCTCATTTGATATATTACTACTAGGGGTGCGCGAATATCAAACTTTTCGAATACGAATCAAATACGAATACTTAGTTCTGAATATCGAATCGAATATCGAATAATCAAGGACAGACGCATTTAATCACTACTAAACATTTATTTGGGCACCCAAGAACATCACAGTTCAACTATCAATGATTAAATGAACACAAAAGGTGTGTGTGGCTGCACAAAAAGTATCAAAGTCTCGAACATTATTCTTAGAAGAGTGGAAATATCAGAGAAGATGGCTAGTACACAGCATTGATTAAGGCTAGCTTGCCATCAGCACAAAAGCGCGTTGCTGGG
The DNA here is from genome assembly GCF_055824585.1 of Amblyomma mixtum. NCBI lineage: Eukaryota > Metazoa > Arthropoda > Arachnida > Ixodida > Ixodidae > Amblyomma > Amblyomma mixtum. The sequence goes on along the minus strand of NC_143017.1, from coordinate 44,630,194 downwards.
ATGACGTAAAAGTTTGTCGCGAAGGAAAACCAGCTGCACCACATGGTCAGACAGAAGTAGTTCCCTTCTAACTGAAACGACTCCTCCAGCCACAGAAGATGCCCTCTCACTTGGCACTGACCTGGCACATATTGCGAGGTACTTCGTGCACAGCTCTGACTATACCAGCTTTCTCAGGTATAGCCACAAAGAAGCTCACCAGCGCAGTCAGCTACGGCATGGCCCTTGGAGGAAGAAAGAATTTTCCTACCGTGTAGGCGCCGCCATGTTGTTATATATCTGTTGATAGGGCTTGCGGACCGAAATGCAGGCCGGTGCTCACAATGAATATTCGGCTAGATACGAATATTCGCGTCGGGTCGAATATTCGAAACAACACGAATACTTGGATTTCGAATCGAATTCGAATACTAAAAATATAATATTCGAAATATATTAGAAAATTTCGAATATTCGCACACCCCTACTTACTACGCTTCCCATAGTGGTCTTCCAGTGCGCACTCGTTCTTTCGTGAGCACCAATCACTGCTCTAGAGAACTACGACCATTAAGTGTGAGCCAGCATGGCCAAATGCATTAAGTGAAACTTATGATCGCTAAAGCAGCAAGATTTACAAATTATCCACTTCACTAACCACGCCAAATACTGCGTCATGATGAGGTTCCACAGAAATAGCGGCGACGGAGGCGGCTGGCCAACGTGTATACTCTGCACTCATGGTACTCTTCTTACACACATGCAGCACCCTTTCGTGCCATCCTGAGATTTCATCACTGAAAGGTACCGTTCTCCACCATTGCATAGTATACTTCCCAACATTCCAAATGGTCCAGTAATTTCAGATTTCTGTAAGATGCATGTCCTGGAGATCACAAGAAGTTTGCTTTTGCAGTGTCTACTGTTCGCCCGGGCAAATGACTGCCAGCACAAGCAAGCCAGGTAAACGGCACACAATTCAAGTTTTTGTCACTGAAACTCATTTGCCTACGAATTACCAATTATATTTATCCTGAGAACATGTACTGACAGGATGAGTGCACTTCTCGCGGTAGGCCGAAACTACCCTAGACCCCGCAAATAGGCCGGCTCTGCGTATATAGATCGGTCCGTCCAATTTCAGATGGTCAATTTTGTGGAAAATCACTCACCTCATATACAGCAATACACAGTATACTCATCATCATCATCAACAGCCTGACTACACCCACTGCAGGGCAAAGGCCTCTCCCATGTCTCTCCAATTAACCCTGTCATTTGCCAGTTGCGACACCGTATTCCTGCAAATTGCTTAATCTCATCCACCCACCTAACTTTCTGCCACCCCCTGCTACGCTTGCCTTCTCTTGGAATCCACTACGTTACCCTTGAGGACCAGCGGTTATCGTGCCTTCGCATTACATGCCCTGCCCAAGCGCATCTCTTTCTCTTGATTTCGACTAGGATGTCATTAACCCACCTTTGTTCCCTCACCCACTCCGCCCGCTTCCGATCTCTTAATGTTACACCTATCATTCTCCTTTTCATAGCTCGCTGCGTTGTCCTTGAATTAATGTTACACCTATCATTCTCCTTTTCATAGCTCGCTGCGTTGTCCTTGAATTAAGCTGAACCCTCTTTGTTAGCCTCCCCGTTTCTGCCCCATAGGTGAGTACCGGCAAGATACAGTCGTTGTACACTTTTCTCTTGAGGGATATTGGTAAACTGCCATTCATGACCTGAGAGAACCTGCCACATGCGCTACACCCCATTCTTATTCTTCTAGTTATTTCCCTCTCATGATCCGGATCAGCTGTCACTACCTGCCCTAAGTAGACACATTCTCTTACTACTTCCAGCACCTCGCCATCAACTGCGAACTGCTGTTCTCTAGCTGGACTGTTGAATATTACTTTCGTTTTCTGCATGTTAATACTAATACACATCAATATACAGTATACACACTTCAGCTGTTTGGTCTAGGAAAGTGGCTGACAGGGTGCACCAGGTATAAGTCGGGAAGTGAGCCCTATGCCGAGCTGCCACTATGCAGACTCGAAGAGTAAGAACACAGCTAACTATTCCTCACCCTCCGCTGCAGATCAACGTTGCTGATGTTCCCGGCCTCCCTGCGCATGTCGGCCATCCTCTCGGGGGCCAGGTTGAGGTAGGACTGCAGGTAGCGGGGCATCAGGCACAGCCGCACCACCACCACGGCCAGCACCAGCACAATGCGGCTCGTCTCAAACGCCTCTCCGCTCATCCTGCGACCACCCAGGGCGAAGAGAGCGAACTTTTTGTTGCGAAAGCAACACTACACCCACCGCTTCGCCTCTTCAGCGTGGCCGCACTTTCGCCGTGGCGGTGACTCTACGAATGACCTTGAGCCGTCGCCTAGCAACCGCAGCAGCTACTGCCGCTGCACTTCGCTAGAGCTCAGCCAAAACGCCTAAATGCCTAACCACAAGCGAATCCTAAGCGTAGCTAGGCAGCCGTTCCTTTCACAACACAACCATATCTAACCACAGCTAAACCACTGCCATTTTTTTTCCTTTTTAATCACTGCATTCTGCATGCTCTACTAAAATTAGCAAATGCTCTAATCCACCCACTTAACCCTAATCCCGCTATCTGTTTCGTGAGTGCATTCCATAACCTGGTTTGCAATAGAGAACTGACTGTTTCTGCTTTCCTAAGGAGGTCCGAGAGGCGGTTGACAACTGTTGTGACATCCACACGCACTGGCATAACTTAAAGCACCATCTTTAAACTATAAACAAAAGCTATCCTTCGGGGGAGCCTTCTAAAATTACAAAGTCCTCATGTGCTTCTCGATGGATGCGCTCGGATTCATCTTTTCAAGCAGTGAACAGAGTTGCTCTGCTTATTGTCTCCACTCTGAGCTGATCAACCTGTCCTTGCCCTGCCTCCTGCCGATAACTTTCTCCATCAGATCAGACACGCAAGAATGGCAGATTTCTCTTTCACAGCAAAGAAGCAGGATCCTTACCTAAATAGATGCTGGAATACACCCCCCCCCCCCCTTTGTCCCCCCTTGCTATGCATCGTAGAGAGGAGTGTTTCCTCAGAGATGGACAGCATGTGTGACAACTCGGGATGTGACCACTGAGGGTTGGGGTGATGGTGCCAATTGATGATGTGCACAAGACATACGCACACATGCACAGCATGCAGAAAAGTCCGACTTTGGGAGCCATCACAACTAATGCAGAGTGCTCGCCCGCAAAAGAGACAAGTTTATGTGCAATAAAAGCATCGCGAGAACTAACACAAGTTGCCAGTACTTTTCATAACCACAACAACTGTGCAATCCTTTTGCTCCGGTACCTAATGAACTGTGTGTTTGACAAATGGGCTCCGAAGGGCATGGCGAACCACAGCAGAGGTGTAGTAGTACCGTGTGGCAGGCACTCACAGGTTTCCCCTCATGCCCGGGAAGGACCTCTGGGTGAAGTACTCGCGAGCCAGGGGCTTCACCCACAGCAAAACCACGAACAGGGGCGACACAAAGCTCAGGTGCAGCAGCAGCCTGCAACAATAAGGAGCAACACACACTTGGAGACACACTTGCATACACAGCAAAAATTCGGGGCCTTCTTAGCCCCATCCTTAACAGCCTAGGTTGCCTGCCATGGTGTCGACAATGAGTGCTTAGTCCATTTTCTCCAGTGAGCCTACTTGCAAAATTTCCAGCATCATTTGGAATTTTTTGGGGTGGGCCAACTTCTAAATTTTGGGGGTCTACCTGCCACGGTGGGCATGCTGCCCACAATCCGGTGGCAGGTTGCCATATGCCATGGTGAGCAGGTTTTCATGACGTCACAAAGTCACGTGACATCTCTCTACACCAATCGGGAAGGCCCACCAGGGCAGGTTGTGATGATGTCACAAGGTCACATGACCTCTCTCGACCAATCAGGGAATTTCGCTACGGAGAAGCCGGAAACTGCATGACAACAACCTAAATGCTACTGCACTGACACACTTGGCCAGCAAGGACGTGTTCTACAGACAAGCTAGACGCATAAATAAACGCTTCGGGCTTCAGAGGAATGAGAGGGTTAGTGCTCTAGCTCACCATCTTAGCAACCGAGCCTATCCATCCCCCCCCCCCCCCCCTCCCTCCTATTCAGAACGAGTGCCTTGAGACCCAGCAGCTCGACCACTGGATTTATCCATCACCACACAGGTGCCTCACCTCAGAGGAAGCCTACGCTTGGCTTTTCCAAACCTTTTCCAAACCTTTCAAGATACCATAAGATCCAAACCACCCAATACCAAAGCACTTGCCCTTGGTGCAGCACTAGTCCGATAATATTTCAATTATCATGAGGGTGCCACACTAAAGCGCAACATTTACAGACACCAGACATGTCGCCTGAGCAGTGGGGAGGACTGACCAGCGTCACCTAGGAGAGCCAATGAGAACACATCCAACTGGTGCACTCGTCGGCCAAGGCTACTGGGGTCCTTAATTGAAGACTCCAGCCACCACTTTAGTCAACATCCTTTTTTTTTTTGGCTATCAAGCCAAAAAGAGGTGTGTGACTAGAGGTTCTAGAGGTTTGTGACTGCTTGAAGCTTTGAATATGAATCAAAAACAGAAGACTCCCTTTAAGACGGACAAGACGGACTCTGCGGAGTAGCTGTCTTGCGGAATCACATTTTCTTTTTCTTGGGGGGAAGCTTTCTTGGTGGTACAGAAAAAGCAAGGCATCTTTGCGCCAATGTCGATGCAAAGATCTAACATGACCAGATCTCGACATCGTGTGAGCCTCACCTGCTGCACATTGCCTCCCATGGACTAAAAGCTTATGTGCAAAGTGCATCTGCTTGTTGACTTAGGGCTTAAAAACTGCTGGGCAGCATTTTCAACTGAGGCAGCACTGCAGTGTGCAATCGTGGCATTCAGATGGCCAGGTATCACCACCGTGCACATTACTCACGGCGGACAGAAAGACACATGGTGTGCTTGCTTGTGGAGTAGGTAACAGTTATATGCTGCAGAATGAGTGAGATAAGAAAGAGACGCCCGATGACCCTGCTGGGCCTTCATTACGTTTTGTTTTTATCGTCCAGAACATATGCGTTCCCCTTGTCTGACATCACAGATATCATCTGAGCCCTGTCAAACCGTCTTGAGGGTTTTTTTTAAGAGTGTGAGCTCTAACTCATCACGTTTCGAGATTTCATGGGGTCTGCTACCACCCTGAGATCACAGCGCCATCTGTGGCAGAAACTAGAAAACACCACTTTGCACTGAGACTTGTAGTACCATCTAAAACAGCATTGTAGAAACAACCACCAGCCAGCTAACGCTCGTTACTTCGTCTTCCGGACGAGGGCGGCCTTTTTTTTTTTTTTACTCGTGCACACTGGCAAATCTGATGCTGTTACCCATGTAACACTATGCATAGCACCCTGTTTCAAATGGACTACCTTTACTTCGAACTCCCTCTAACTGGAACAAATTTGTGGTATCCTTCCAGTTTAAATTATGGAGATCCGACTGCAGTTTCATGAACTGGCATGCGCAGACGACGACAGGCCTAGAAAGTGACTCTGTGAAGTCAGAGTCCACTCCAAGCTCAACTGAAGTGACCCCGGGGACGGAGCTACGCACGCACCTGAGAAGGTGCTGCCCCTCGCAGTACTTGAAGGAGTCCCAGTGCATGCGGGCATAGCGGAGGCCGGGGAACGTGAAGAAGGCCCCCACCAGTCCGCACCAGACGGCCAGGCAGAACTTGAACATCAGCTGTGATGCGGGCCCACTGGGAAACGCATATAGTATGAAGGAAGACAATTCATTTAAAAAAAAAATGACAGCTGCGTCTTCAAGTATGTTCCGCAGGGCTACAGCACTATTATCACAGTGGTACTTGTAGTAGGAGTAGTATAAGTATTACAAGCAGGGGCAGAGTACGTGCCACTAGTCCACTATTATGTCATTACCTTCCGACCAATAACTGAGACACCCAGAAAGAGGGGGGGGTTAAAGCAAAACTCCTTGAAATGAACTGAAAGCAGCGAGTAAATAGGGCAATAATGAAGGGAGGGTGAGAATGAAAGAGCAGAGCAAGGGGTAGCGGTGGAAGAGAGAAAGGCAGAAGTGTAAGGTGGAAAGTGGAGGATGAGGGTGTGGCAGGAGCAGGTGGGAGGGATTGCGCTCAGTTTGCACCAGCCGTTGTGTAGTGACTTCCTAAACACATTTGCAGATAGCTCTCATGCTAAAAACGTGCGCCACAACAACCACTGCACAGGCGAGTGTAGTGGACGGAGTAGCAGGCGGGTACCCCCTCTTCCTTGTGCAAAGATTGGGGGCCCCTTAATTGTCACACAGGTGCATGGCTGATTATGTTCGAATCAGCGTAAGGTCTACCACAAAACTGCTAGTCGCAACTTGAGCCAGCCACAAATTGGCAGTCAAGCTGTCAATCAGCACACAATTTATCATGGGATACACCATTATCATGGGAACGGGCATACGCTACCCTGAATGTGGGCCATGCACCGCTGTGCACCACTGAGGAGCGATTGTTCAGTGCAATAGTTCAGAGGGCTTGTGTGACAAAGCACAAGCCCTTGAGCTCTTAAGGGTAGCTTAAGCTTCATCCAAGTTTTCAGCCTCAGTATATCGCAAAATCAATATGAACCAAATTTTATGTTAGAGAGTACCATAATCGTCTGTAATTTTTTCCATACGAACACAAGTTTTTAGAATATCGCAATAACTGGCCTCTTTTTTTTTTTTCCAACTACTTTCCCTCAAAGGACCATCCGAAAACAGGCATATAGTGTCCTCAATTAGCTGTTAGGTCATTCAATGCATAAAATTGGCCCCAGATTAAGAAGATGACCTTTAATAAAGAAGCATGTATTAAGCTCAAGGCAACAAAAAGCACACATCTAAGCACTCAGGAATCATACCATTGTCAGCTTCTATTGAAGAGACAGGTCACCATAGTGCCACAAGAGTCTGCTTGGCATGACGGGAGAATTGTCATGTACTGTATGCCAGATAACAATAATAATAACTACTATACTACTAACAACAATGATGTACTCAAACCATAAGATGACCAATAGCTCAATGAAAATAAAGTGCTCACAAGAATTAGTGGCTATCAAGTTCTACAAACAAGACAACAAATTCACAATGTCTAGTTTAGCTCTGAAAAAAAAAAAAGCCTCACCTTGAACTCAGCCCTTGTGTTTGTAGAAACTGATGTGAACTCTCATTGAAGCTTTGGTATGCTGTCGAGAGAAAAAATAACATCCAGCTTCGAGGTCTGAAACAGACTGCTTCTGTTCTCGCAAAACAATTTGCATAGCAAGTGGGTGCCACGTACAGATTTTCCAAACTGCAGCTAAGCTATGAAGACTCAGTGAGTTTCCATTATCTTTGTTTTTAAACTACCAAAGCCTATACTATACTGTTTTCATAGGAAATGCAGCAGTAGGCTCATTTTGTGAAGCAACCGTAATAACACGCCCACTTCCATACGAGTGAGTTGAAAGCCAACAAACGTCGACTGCAAACTTAAGTACAGTCACTCATAGAAGAAAGTACAGACACTCACAGAATGCAAAATTATGTGAGTCTTAAGGATATTTAATACACATACTTCTATTACTTGACTAACTGCCCCCTTAAATCAGTAAATTCATACATCTTGGGTTACATATCACCACTAACCTGACATGGTCGCTTCACATTCAAAACATAATAAACAACGCTAACCTCATGTTAGGTTATTTATGCCATAGCTTTTCCAAGGCCCCACCCTTACTGAAACTACTACTTTACAAGACACTAATTCGATCGAAACGCGCTGCTTGGGGATCCCTATCACTAGAAACAGATCAATTCACTTCAACTTATTATAAATAATTCTGTTCGTTTTATTCTATCAAAATATGACAGGGCAGCTAGTAGAACTAACATGAAATCTGGACTAGATATCATTGCATCATTGCTTATCATTGCATCAAAAAATTTTCCGGCTCAGCTTTTTTCAGAAATTTTACTATCATACCACACTTCACCATAACATTATAATTTTATAGATTACTCTCCATGCATATCAAACTGTATCAACCATCCTCATAAAGTTGAGATTGAATCATCAAGAACCGAAGTTTTTGCTCAATCATTCATGCCCTGTACTGTGTGGGAATGGAACCAGCTTCCTGCAGAACTCGTGAATATTAATGATAGCCAACTTTTTCGCATTGCTTTAGCTAACATTGTATATTCAGGTCATTTCTAATGTATATTTTGTAGAGTGAAATTAGTTTCCTATGTTTTCGATGTGCACCTCTTTTTTTTTTTTCCCATTCCCCTTCTGTAAATGCCTTTGGCCCTGAGAGGTGAAACAAATGAAATGATATGAAAGTTGCACATGAAATATGCTTCCCTTATCAATGTGCTACCTTTAAACAGGTCGACTTATTATCTGTCTTAGGCCGAGATGCAAGAAGTTTGTTCTCAGGCTTTAAAACAATAGGGCCAGTTCCCTTACACAAGCTAGCTTAAGCGGGCCAAACTAGAAATTAGGTTAGAACAATATCAATCTGTGAGGCGTTTGTAACTGTAATGGAACTCTACTAGATGAGAGAAATAAGTGAAAGAGCAAAAAGTGAAATAGAAAAGTAATGCCCAACCAGCTCTGGTATTTCAGCACCTGCCCCTTCAAACAATAAAGATTATTTTTTTATTCAGCTACATAAAATGTGCACCAGTGGATGTAATCGCAAGGCTTCCAACTGTTTCAGGGTGTGCGAAGAAAAATTAAGCTGCGGCTTTTCACTGGTCCAGAACTCAATGTACTCCAATATCGTACACATGCCCACATGCATGAAATTTTGCTTTCATTCCAGCGTTACAAGCTGCGACTAAAGCAAAATAAAAAATAAATGAAAGATAGGGAAGAACACTAAGTCCAGTGCTACATGCTACCATCCTTTCCTGAAAAGTGGGGAGACTCAATGGCAAGGCACAGTACTGCCTGGAACCACATTACTGGGTGACAAAAATTTTGTGCCACCAGCTTACAGAATGAGCTTTATGAGTTTCGCAGCAGAAAAACACTCAAATTGGGTAGAAATGCTGCTCTAGATTGTCTAAAACAGCCGCTTGGGCAAGTTGGTAATCCACGAGAGGAGTGAATGCAAAAAAGATGGGGACGTAGGAATAACACAAAGACGAGCGCTGACTTTCAACAAGGCAGCGCTTGTCTTTGTGTTATTCCTATGTCCCCGTCATTATTGTGCTGTCTGCACTCTAGATTGTCACTACAAAAAGGTACACAGATATGAATAGCTTCTCACTGAGCAGCCTACAGTTACAGTAGACTCTTGTTAATTCGAACCCACTTAACTTGAACTGCCGGTTTATTCAAATGCCTCACCAACATCCAGTGTATTGACAGGGCTACCTTTAAATCAATCTACACATAATTCAAACAAATATCAGTTTCCTTCAAGCTCAAACCACCGGGAGTTGATTGCATTTAGAAGTATGCAAAGAAACACCTGCATTATACAGTACAATTCCAATGTTACGTTCCTGGGTGCGCTGCGCTTTCGCGAGCCAGTCTCACCCTAGCTCTCACAGAAAACCACGTAATATAAACTCGACTGTTACATCACAATGTGATAAAGAGTTTCCGCATGGTGCATTGTAAATATTCACCTCACAATAGTTTTTCACCTGTGCCAGTGTTTCGACAGCCCAGGTGTAGAGCGTGTGTGCGTAACGGCATGCCACTGTAATCTACGTTTTTCTAGTCGCAATTTCTAGGTTCCGTTAGACAAGGATAGTGTAGCCTGCCTCAATTTTCGCCTGCTCTGCGCGCCTTCCCTCCTACATGGCAGCTCTGCATTTTGGATGTTACGCACATGCGGGATAATTGTGAGAACCCCTTTCAAATTCCAGAGAAACATGTTGCTTTTGCTAGAAGTATAGAAAAAGAAAAGATCTGCATTTTTTTTACATGTGTTTCCGGGCTGCTATATTTATTTTTTTCTCTGCGGTCCCATGAAAACCATAACAGCCGGTTATCTACTGTAACAGTGAGGTTCTACACCGTCTTGACATAACTACATGCCAGGTTGTGCCTAACTCACTGAGCATTCATTCTGCAAGCCGCCATCTTAATGCCGCCACTCCAGATTTCTGCTAAGTCTGGCAGCACAATTTGCTCTGGTGTTGACACATTCGCTCCCCAAGGCAGCCAGTTCGCTCTGTGAGCAGAAGCTTTCCCCGGGGAGTTGAAAAGGGGCTTGCACCGCTCACTCACCCTCGCGGAGACCAAACTCGAGGAATTCCTCGTCGGCGATGAGCACCACCATGGCGAAGACAAAGAAGGTGAAGCCCGAGACAAGGCAGAGCGAGCGCTCTCCGACCGGCTCTTCACCGCGGAAGTAGAGGGCGGTAAGCGAGAAGAGCACCTTGCTGGGCGCATGTCAAGGACTCTAGCACTCTGAGCATGCTTTGTTCCGCGCAGACCCAAACCTGAAGACAGCCCTAATAATCCACCGAGCTGTCATCAACTGGGTTCCTTCTATGCATGGCACATTTGTAGTGGATCAGAGACTGTTTTTCCAAACTCGCCACACCTACCCTCTCACTGGATTATGCAATGGCAGGAATAAGCAACAGCCAGACTATTGATGGCGCGGTATAAGTAGTACAAGAATATGTCTATTTAGGGCAGGTAGTCACAGCTGATCCCGATCACGAGAGGGAAATGACTAGAAGAATAAGAATGGGATGGAGCACATATGGCAGGTTCTCTCAGATCATGAATAGCAGTTTACCAATATCCCTCAAGAGAAAAGTGTACAACAGCTGTATTCTACCGGTACTCACCTATGGGGCGGAAACGTGGAGGATAACAAAGAGGGTTCAGCTTAAGTTAAGGACAACGCAGCGAGCTATGAAAAGGAAAATGATAGGTGTAATGTTAAGTGTTCGGAAGTGGGCGGAGTGGGTGAGGGAACAAACGCAGGTTAATGACATCCTAGTCGAAATCAAGAAGAAAAAGTGGGCTTGAGCAGGGCATGTAATGCGAAGGCAAGATAACTGCTGGTCCTTAAGGGTAACGGAGTGGATTCGAAGAGAAGGCAAGCGTAGCAGGGGGCAGCAGAAAGTTAGGTGGACGGATGAGATTAAGAAATTTGCGGGGATACAGTAGCTGCAACTGGCAAAGGACAGGGTTAATTGGAGAGACATGGGAGAGGCCTTTGCCCTGCAGTGGGCATAGTCAGGCTGATGATGATGAGCCGATCATTGCAGCACTCAGCTCAGTAACTGCGGCTGAATTTGTAATCTTTCTGGACAGTGTGGCTTCTTCTTTCCCCCAACTATGACAACCGACAGCACTCTCAGAGCAACTCGGAGCACGTAAAAATGAAAATCTCTCCCTCTTTCCTTCCTCCTCCTCTCCTCCCTCCTCTTCCCTTCTTCCCCCCCTCCCCTGTCATGCAGAAAAATTCTACTTCAGAAGTGAGATCAAACAACCCTGTCAAGGGCCACGCAGTGCCAACAGTTAACAGGGCTCACCAGCTCCAAGGCAACTCAGATTTGAACTTTTTACATCAACAGATGGCAGCACTTAAGTACAATTCCCCCCCCAAGGCATGCAAACTGCGACGCGACACGAAAGTATTAGTTTTTCCGTGTACAAAAAGTACAGCAGAGAACTTTCTGTGGACATGCGGTTAAAGCTGGGAGACTGAACTTCAAAAGAATCAACCCCTCTCAAGCCATTAAGCAAAGAAGGGGCGGGGGGGTCAGAGAATGAACCTTTTTCCAGTAGCGCACCATTCGGCCTGATGCCAGGCGAAGTGTAAGATTTCCGGTTTGGGTCGCCTAAGCTCCCTGGCATCTCTTCTGCGAAAATCCCTTTATAATGGCAGGGTGGGGTTACGTTGCACACAGTGCTTAAGAGCAGTGCTGGCCTCGCCTAGCCAGAGCAGACACGTGTGAGCCATCTTTTGACACACCTTGGGAACACCTTCCCCATGGCACTTCATGTCATAAATCATGATGAACTAACTGCGTTTTCTCACTTGAGGTTGATGCACCTGACACGTATTCTGCCATCGACACGTGGAATATAAGCCAGGTGACCGTGTATGAATGTGGACATAGATTCAAACCCGTGTACTCAGTGAAAAACTTTTGCACGGCTACTTGGGCCCGTAGAAAACTGTTTGCAGAATTGGGGAACTTAACTATGAAGTTGTTATATAAGTCGCTATTATGAAGTGCGCCTGAACCCCCATCATGCATGCTAATGGGCGCTATGTGTTGGCGCTTGCTGTTTATTTTGCATTGCCCATGTTCTTGTTGACCTTACTTTTTGGCAAAACATGCGGCTGATGCTTTTTTGAGAGAGGGGAGTAATGCCAAGGAATTTTTGTATCACTTGTTCCTGTTCAAAACTGTCTGCATGCGAGTTTGCTAGGCGAGATGCGACCAGCGTTATCACAAATGACTGCAGCCATGTGCCACTACTCAGGAGAACCTTCGAGATAAGGTTCTAAAGCAACTACGACCATCTTCTGGATTGTCGTAGTTGCTTTAGCACCTTATCTCAGAGGTTCTTCTTCTATGACAGTCGAGCACGTTTGCTGCTACTGCAGCTGCCGAGCTGTTCGGTTTCTTCATGGGTGCAAGTCAGCCCAATAAAGAGTTAGTTTCAATGCGGTGCCATGCTAATCTGCTTGTCTGTTTTTTCATGGCACTGTCAGCACCTCGTGACAATATTTAAATAAACTGCAGCAGACATGCTTCCTTTCATCTCTCTTGAAAGTAGTTCGAACAGCGCGAAAACAGCAAAGACAAAGGAGACACGAACACAACAGGACGGGCGCCAACTTGCAACTGAAGTTTATTGCACCAGACCCCTACATCTTATGCATCACCCGAGCCATATCTCGCAAGCCTATCAAACAACAAAACGAAATTGTCATCAAAAGTCCTAACACCGGAAGTAGGCGCAACTATTACAGACAGATATGCGTTCTGCACTATACACATGATAACATTTTCCTTATTTTATAAGTCTCAAGATTATTAGAGCGCGCAACCCACATGAAAGCAATTCATTCTCAAAAGAAATACACACGCTTGAACAAGGCAACCAGAGCGCAAACTCAACAATCCTGATTTAACACAAATTGTGATAATGAAAGAATGACCAACAACAAACGCGGAAAATTTTTGGTGGACAAGAAAACTTAAACCTTCGAGGAAACCTCCCAGCGTCAATGAACTATTTCTGGCGTCAAAATTTACAACCATTGAGAAAACCTCCCAGCGTAAAAGATAAAATCTAAAGACAGCCTTCGAGAAAAGCCACCTCAGCGTCACTAATTGAAATTGAAGGCCTACTCACGCATGCGCTTCCCGCTTTCTTAATAAAAAATGCCTCCACTACTTCCCGCTCAAATCTGTCTTTACCGCTCTTCAAAAAAACTGTTTTGCTCAATTCCGGACTACACCCTTTGCAAGTCTTGCAGTGGTCTGCAAGGAAACTTCCATGTTGTTGGCGCACATTCCGCATGTGTTCACTGGCACGTTTCCCTGTGATTCCCTACATGCATAAGGTTTCCCATGGCATTAAAAAAGTCGCAAGCAAACATCAGGTGCAGGTTGTGTTCTCGGCCCCATCAAAGTTGTCAAAGATTTGCACTATGTCAAAACCGGAGAAGAAACGACCGGTTTGCCCTATTAAACATCAAAAACAGTTCACGAAATGCAGATCACAAGTGGTATATCAGATTCCTCTAAGCTGCAGTCTTGTGTACACAGGGCAAACCGGTCGGTGTTTTAATGAACGTGCCAGTGAACACATGCGGAATGTGCACCAACAACATGGAAGTTTCCTTGCAGACCACTGCAAGACTTGCAAAGGGTGTAGTCTGGAATTGAGCAAAACAGTTTTTTTGAAGAGCGGTAAAGACAGATTTGAGCGGGAAGTAGTGGAGGCATTTTTTATTAAGAAAGCGGGAAGCGCATGCGTGAGTAGGCCTTCAATTTCAATTAGTGACGCTGAGGTGGCTTTTCTTGAAGGCTGTCTTTAGATTTTATCTTTGACGCTGGGAGGTTTTCTCAATGGTTGTAAATTTTGACGCCAGAAATAGTTCATTGACGCTGGGAGGTTTCCTCGAAGGTTTAAGTTTTCTTGTCCACCAAAAATTTTCCGCGTTTGTTGTTGGTCATTCTTTCATTATCACAATTTGTGTTAAATCAGGATTGTTGAGTTTGCGCTCTGGTTGCCTTGTTCAAGCGTGTGTATTTCTTTTGAGAATGAATTGCTTTCATGTGGGTTGCGCGCTCTAATAATCTTGAGACTTATAAAATAAGGAAAATGTTATCATGTGTATAGTGCAGAACGCATATCTGTCTGTAATAGTAGCGCCTACTTCCGGTGTTCAGACTTTTTGATGACAATTTCGTTTTGTTGTGTGATAGGCTTGCGAGATATGGCTCGGGTGATGCATAAAATGTAGGGGTCTGGTGCAATAAACTTCAGTTGCAAGTTGGCGCCCGTCCTGTTGTGTTCGTGTCTCCTTTGTCTTTGCTGTTTTCGCGCTGTTCGAACTACTTTCAAGATATGAACCAACTAGCCCAAATCAAAGTACTTCTTTCATCTCTCCTTCACTGCTTATAATTTCATAACGAAACAAATCAAAATTGAATAAAAGGGTGAGATGTGTGGTTTTCAAAAGCACTGAGTGTGTCCTGTTGCAATGCATGGTAACCTTGAATGCAAATTTTGCCATCGCCGAGTTCCTACTCTTTCAGAACAGAGTTTCTTAGACTAGTTTATTTTTAAAAATAATAAAAACTGCAATCTACGGAGCAGAAAATATGGGTGCTATCCATGCCACCCGCGTGTGCTCATTTTGTATGTATAAAAACAGGGCAGCTACCCTCAAAGGAGACCCTCCAACCAAGGTCTTCCACCAATTGTGATGATGTCATGGGTTTGCAAGCAAAAACTACACATCTCTTCTGGTTTCTGGGAACGTCTCATTATAGGCCCTGCTTTGCCATGTGCTTCCGAGCACTTTTAGTGCGTAAGTACTAATCCGACGGGTACCAACCTCGAGCGAAATCGTCCGTTGTCTGTTACCTTGACTGTTCACAGTTCAAAGAAAATACACCATTGTAAATTTGGTGTCCATACTCCTTTACTCTGCCCAGTTATGCACTCTAATACCCCTGTCAAGCGCACAAGTTAAGTGCACTTACGGCGAGTGCGCTTCGGCATCCTGAGTGACACTTTGGGTTACGCGGTGCTAAACGGGAAAGCAAAGTGGATTCGTAGTAAAAAAGAATGGCGTCAGAAAATGAGCGGAATTTCTGAAGAGGACAATGGAAAAGAAAAAGGACTCATAATATTTGATTGCTGAACGTGATAGCGCAAATAAAACGAGGTTCAACAGTTTTTAACAATAAAATAAAATAGAAATAGAAGAAAAGCCAAGACCAACCAAGACCATCCAGAATTTCGGGAAAAAACAAGATGGCGGCGGGCAGCGATGTTGCATCTGATCTCGTTCCCTTTGTTCTGTTGCTTCACTTGTAGCTATAAGGAACAAATTTTTTTCCAAGAACAGTGTTACAGCATGTAAAATAAAGCTGTAAGTACTTTTTATGCACTGTACATATTGTGCCTTTGAAGTCGCTGCTGGCGAGGCTACGCACACTCAGCCAGCAAAGTGTGGTCCGTGAACGCACTCCTAGCGGAGTGCACTCTTCCGCGAGTGACACTCCACTTGCGTTGTTTAGATGTGGCAAAGTGTGCTTACAGCAAGTGACACTCTCCATAAATGCACTTAACTTGCCCGCTTGACAGGGGTATAACCTAATATGTAATGCTTTCTACGTACTGAACTGCCATACAATCGAGCTTCAGTGCATTTGCTCTACAGTGGTGATTGTGCAAAAAAGTTACAGGGTTACCCTCCCAGCACCTCTCCAGTTTGGCCGGTGGTGCATATGAAGACATTCACCAGAGCCATGACAAAGGATACGTGGCAAAGCCCAGCACCAGGAGGCACCAGACGAGGCTGAGGTTGACCTCCTCGCGCCCTGGGAAGAAGTGGGTGTAAACCTCGGTGAGGGTGTACACGGCGACCGCATGAACCGCAAAGTCCAACAGCCACTGGTAGTCGGCGTAGAAGCGCAGCTGCAGGGCCTCCCCCGCCGTGATGGGCGCCGGTTCCAACACCACCGGTACGCTCTTGGGCACCAGGAACTCCTCATGGTCTCTGCCGTCACGGTCCAGGGTACCGTTCCGATGCCTACAGAGGTTCCCGAACACAGATAAAGGCGGCTGCTTATCAAACGCCGCGGAAGGTAACCAGCGCATAAACAATGATAACAAAAAAAAAAGAAAACACAACGTAAACAACGAAGCGCAGTGCTTGCCATGATATCTGGTTGGTTTGGTTTTATGGGGTTTAACATCCCAAAGCGACTAAGGCTATGAGAGACGCCATAGTGGAGGGCTCCGGAAATTTCGACCACCTGGGGTTCTTTAACGTGCACTGACATCGCACAGCACACGGGCCTCTAGAATTTCGCCTCCATGGAAATTCTCACCGCCGCGGCAGGGATCGAACCCGCGTCTTTCGGGTCAGCAGCCGAGCACCATAACCACTGAGTCACCGCGGCGGTACTGACCATGATATTTGTGCATGGGTTAGCAAAATGCGCAGGCAATCATATGATGTGATGTGACAAATCTGGCTGTACATTTCACTCTTATACTGACTGCCTTTTCAATGCCGTTTTGAATCTGATTTCGCCATCACTTTTTGGTTCCTGTGCTGCGCAGGTAGTTTGGAGATGCATTTCTTCCAGTGGATGTCCTGAGGTGCACCCATCGGAGGCGAAATTCCGGAGGCCCATATACTAAGTGATGTCAGTGCACGTTAAAGAACTGCCGAAATTTCCGCAGCCCTTCACTGTGGCGTCTCTCATAGTCTGAGATGCTTTAGAAAGTTAAATCCCCACAAACCAAACCAAACGAAACCATCGGACAGTGCTCCCGGAGGACACTACACTGCTATAACAGTAAAGGTGCTCGATCCTTGTCCATCGCCAGTCATGAAAAGAAGTATGTCTAGTGTGCAGTGAGAACAGTAAAACCATGTTGCCTGCCGTACACTAACATGCTCTCAAAGTGCACTGTGCAGGCATTCCCGCAGTTCTGAGGCATCTCACTCGTGACCTCCATGCCGACAGCACGGCACTTTAATCTACAGTACCAGCACTCTGATTACACGGCACAGGATGTGAGTGGTACGAAGATGTGTACACTAGAGGGACTCCGAGGTGCAGATTACTGTGAATAGCTTCAGATGGATTCTCTTCCATTTCCAGTTGGAAAATGTCATCCCAGTTGGATTTTCACCTGGAAAAGTGCTTTTTCAGCAAAAATGGGTATCCCTGCTGAAAGTCTGCTGAGTCTCCATTTTCACCAGGCTAGTTCTGGGTGCTTTCAAATCACTTGCACTACTGGATGACTTCCCCGAAACAGTGTCGCTGTTCCTTGGATTTCGCATGCATGGAAGAGCGTTAAAAGGGCACTCTTACCATCTTTTCTAGTTTTTCTCAAGTCTTCACTGTACTCTTTGCATCCTGCTACACAGACGGCCACTCTTGGCTAACTACCCTGGACGAAATGCTTTCGCGGCATAGCCTCCTCACACAAGATAAGAAAAGAAGACACTTTCGCAACCATGTCGCCGGAAATTATGACACAAAAGGTTACAGCACAATGACATTACTAGCTGAGCAGTGGAAGTACTGCAGTCAACACGGCTGGCCTCTTCAACAATGTTGAGAAAAGACTGACAGTTTCAGAGCCAAGAACACAAAGGCTCTGATGAACAGAATTGCACGGCCATTAACATGTAATTCCTGTCTGACATATGCATGCCACATAATACAACTGAAAGAAGCCAACAGTCACCAACGAAACCACGGAAAGCACAGGGAAATGTTTCTATAATTTTATCTTATAATTTTCCTAATAAATTATCTTTAAGCCATTAGACAACAACACTATTAATTTCCCATTTGTCAACACCACAAATTAAAAGAGAAATAGAAACATTCCCTGCTTTTCTTGGCTTCGGTGACTGTTGGTTTCCTTCAACTGTACGTCATAACGAGCCCTTCTTTTATGCCTTCACTTGACTCTATATAAACAAGTCTTTTTTCTTAAAACACTGACAGCAAATTAAGGTATTGTCTTTTAGAGGTCATTAACCCCGCTTGCATGCCCAGCCTTACGCTGTCGCACATTGAAAGCAGAGAAAGAGAGCTTACCTCCACTTCTCCCTTTTGCCTTTTCCTTTGAAAGACTTTCCCGTGATTCCAGCAAGAGACTTGAGTTCTTCATCAGACGGATGGAGATATCGTATCAATCTGAAGGAGAATAATTAACGCATGAAGAATGACCGGCTCTTAACAGCTACGTTTACACTCTGACCTCGTAAAAGAGGCAATTGGTAGGTGAATGAGAATTAAATTATAATTAGTGAAGATTGAGATTAGTTTCAACCTAATCTCAGACTGACAGCATGCTAGGGACTGCACACAAAATTAAAGAAAGAACACGAAAATTCACCGCTCGACCTCTCGATCGAGTGAAACTGGCTGCAAAAACACACGCCGCTTACCTTCTGCAGATTATCCACCTGCATGGATATTGAATACTGCGGAGACAGCTTCTGAAGAACGCTGGCCATTATCATGGTAATGACAATCTGGACGCCGAAAAGCGCCTGGAAACAATTTTTTTTTTTTTAGTAGTGCGTCGCATTCCGCTTTAGTACCAAGCACGCATTAGATGGGCATATATTGCGATAGAACAGCCGTCTACTTTCAAGATGTCAAGCATCTCCACCATTGCACTTGGGCATGCAGACATGCTTTTGCCTCGTAAAAACTGCACGCAGTCACAGTTTGGAAACAATTCAACCGCTTACCATGGTGCTCCTGGCAGCCTGGGTAAGCCGCTGCTGACCGCACGTTTTATCCGATCATTTGCTGCGACGGGGATCCTCAGCTCAACTGCGAGAAACAGTGGGCTGTGGATGTTATACCACTCTCTTTACGCGATTAAAATTTGCGCTGCTTCAAAAGGACCTTTCAGCAAACGCATTAAAAGGCGAATAATAAGTGTGAAAGTTGAGAACGCACCTACAACCTCCTTTTAGCAGCAGACCGCTTCAGAGCGGTTCGCAACTGCGGCTTTTGAGGTCCGACTATTGAAAACACATTTTTTTTTACAAAACTATGTATAAATATTTGCAGTCTATATTAATGAGCTTCACATTTAAAGCAAATTTAAAAATGAAATATAATTCAATATTGCTGCATTTTAGCTACACAGAGCATTATGGCACAGAGACGACACCGCACCAGCCCAACGTAGCCAAGTAAATAGCCAAGTATTTAGCAGCCGACGCACGCGGATACGGCGCACCAAAATCGTGGTGTTGTGGACGTAACATCTTCGCTGTTTGTTTATCCTCTGTCATGTAGCTGGACACATAAGCGTACATCGAAGCGCGAACGCTGTGTCTACGTTTGCTTGTACGGTCAGAGGAATCGTTTACAACTACCACTCCTGCGATCTTCGTCAATCCAACATGAGTACCAGCTCCGCGAGGTCGCTGGTTCTTAACTCCTACAAAAGCCTCCACCGCGTCATCCTGCAAGTCTTTCAAGGCGACCCAGACACCATACGGGCAGCGAGGAGCAGGGTGAAAGAAGAGTACGTCAAGAACCTAAAGGAAACGGACTCAAGCAAAATCCAGGAGCTCCTGAAAACGGCCAAAGATGTCGAGAAAGTCCTTCAGACGGATGTGATTAGGGCCGTTAGGAATGAAAAAGGGAACTACGAGGTGCAGCTGAAGCCGCATCACCTGCAGGACAACGCCACTTGTAATACCAACGAAACGAAGAGTCAGCGTTGACTTGAGGACGTCCTCTGCTGCTGGATGCGCAGTACGTTGGTATTTGCCAGCAGCGTTGCCATACTGGCCACGATATGTGCCGTCAGATAGCGAAATAATTGTATGTTCGTGATCTCGTTGTCTACAAATGCAGAGGTAACCGCAGCTCATTAGATAGCTTACCTAACCATGACTTAAACACCGCGGTTTTAATCGTGTCGTAGTTCTTTTGTTCAACTGAATGTTTATAAGGACTGTTTTCATTTGCCTAATAAAACGGCACGTGTTCATTATACTTTTGTGGCTATTTCTCGCAGTCTTTCTCTTTCTCGTGTGTATAACCTCCTGAGACCCGTGTATGGCAATTTGTCCAATATATTGGACATTAGCTTTTAAGCCAGTACTCGCGCGCCGAAAGATTCATCTTCATAAAACCCGCTTGTCCAATACATTGGACAACTGGTGGCGCCATCTGTGCACCTTTTTTGAAATTAAACTGCTCACTTTCCCGCCAAAACACTTTGAAAACGGCGGCGTTCAGCGGCGCGGCGTTCTATGGCACCTGCCAGAGAAGTAAGTGTTGTTTCTGCGATTTTACCGACTTTGAACTAGTAAATTTTGTTGGATATCAACAAGAATAGAACAGAAAACATGTAGATATTATAATTGTATCTCTGCGTGAGCTAACTTTTCTGTGCTTTCAATCTGATTTCACGTGTCCAATACGTTGGACGCTGGGACTCAGCCCGGTTGTTTTGACCGCGCTTTTGAGATGGCTTTCGCAATAAATGTAAACGAATATTGCTAGTATTTAACGGCTGGGGACGAAATAACGTCTTTTTTGTTGTAAGAGACAGGCCTCGCGTTCCTGATGAGACGGCCGAAGCAGTTTTACAAAGAATTGGACAAGCCAACACATCAGTTGGTTGGTTTAGTTGGTTTATGGGGTTTAACGTCCCAAAGCAACTAAGGCTATGAGAGACGCCGTAGTGAAGGGCTCCGGAAATGTCGACCACCTGGGGTTCTTTAACGTGCACTGACATCGCACAGTACATGGGCCTCTAGAATTTCTCCTCCAAAGAAATTCCAGCCGCCCCGGCCGGGATCGAACCCGCGTCTTTTGGGTCAGCAGCCGAGCACCTTAACCACTGAGCCACCGCGGTGGCCTCCAACACATCAGACATTGACCTATCGGGCAGTGACGACGACACTATTGTCGATCCAAAAACAGCAAGAAACCCAAGAAACTGCAAAGAAAAAAAACAGCAAGAAACAGAGAGTGACAGTGAAGTTGAGTGGAGCCCACCATCAAAGCAAGCTCGACGAGGAGAGACCAACAAAAGTGCCCACCATTTCCCAAAGCTGTCTGACGCAGCTAACGCTGCGCGCTGCAGGTTTGAGGGGTTCACCATGAAAACAAAGTTTTTTTGCACAAAATGTCAGCAGTTCAGCATAACAAGACAGAAGATGCTTCGAAAAGGCACACAGCAAATGAGCACAGCGAAACTTTTTTATTCAGTTGACGTATATTTTGCTACTTTGTCTTTTGTCATAATAAAGTATTTTTTTCGCACAACTTTCACAGCTTTATCTGAAGTATTTATTGGCACGCCCACTGGGTGAGAAAATACGGCTAGAGTCCTAGTGTCCAATATATTGGACATCGTGCTGAGCTGAAACTATTAGTACTATTGAGAAAATATCTCTCACTTTTTACCTTTGTACTCCTACCAGCTTATTCTGAAACCCTACAAAGTTTTTGTGCTCTCAAATTCACTTCGGGTCTCAGGAGGATAACACACACTTCCGAAACCGAAACACCACTAAAGCACTCGGCTTGCTCAGCAGAATTAAGAAATTCCCATCGCCATTGATAGCAACTATATCCAACCAATCAGGTGCTTCACGCGCCTTCCCCTCCCCCTCCCCCCCTCCTCGTGCTCGCGCTGCGCGTGCTGCGCGTGTTTAAAAAACGGCGAACGGCTGCTGCGAACCGACGTCCTGACCTTGCCGTTCTTGCAAATGTTCTGGTACGTTGAGGGTCGGTGCGGTTCGTCAGCGTGACGGAGGCGGCTGACCACACCATGCTCAACCGAGAGAGGGAGGCAGCCATCGTGCAATGGGTGCGTGCTTTCTTTGCCAACCGTTTTTCTCGTACCAATGTTTCTTGCCTTGTTCGGAGATGCCGTGCCGTTTTTGAATGTGTCCATATTTCACGGCCTAGCTCGTTTTATGCATAGATAATCCGCCGCATGACCGACGGCCGCACACTCGGACGTAAGCGCGGGCACTGTTTAGACTCTGAGGAAAGAGAAAGATTAGCTCGTGCCATGCTCATGCTGGCCGCTCGCTTTTTTTCCAGTGCCGTGTCTAGCCTCGCGGCTCCGCAAAACCAAAGGCAAAACAAAACTAATGGCAGGTTGAGCATAACGGCTTCTCCTGAAAGCTTTTGCAATGACAGTCGCATATTGTAACGACGAGTTGTACCGCTCCCCGCTCTGATTCTGTAAGCTTGGTGCCCTGCTTGCGAACTCGAGGTTCCGCCCCCCACCGGCTACACTTTGTGAAGACAGGGCGCACATAGAGTGCTCGTGTTCCGGAGTTTCAGTGCGTGTGGAAGACACTGCCATTGCCGGAATCATTTCGGGGCTGTGCAGTGCGAAACCTCGGGACATTTCTATCCTAAACTGACCCCGCTGTCGACAGCGCAGTGGTCTGGCTCTTCCTTCCGCAATCACATACGAGGGGTGTTCAATAAAGATTTCCCCTGACGCACTTCCTGTGGACGGAGAGCAACGAAACTTTGCAGATTTATTAGTCCTTCTCTACATAGGTGCCACCCAGGGACACACACTTCTCCCATCTTTTTATGCAACTGTAAACAACTTGGTTGTCGAAGTCGACAGGTTGCTCCAAAAACCATGTTGTCACTTCAGAAATCAGTCTCGTCATCTAGAAAATGCTTGCCCTTCAAATATGGCTTCATTGTTGGAAAGAGGTGGAAGTCTGATGGTGCGAGGTCGGGTGAATAAGGTTGATGCGGTAGAATTTCAAAGCCGCAGCAGCGTGCTTCCATCTGGGCAATGTGCGAATTGTGAACTGGAGCATTTTCTTGCAGAAGGCGGGCACCTTTGGTGGGCATGCCATGTCTCTTGCTTTTGATGGCCTCCCGCAATTTCTGCAGCAATGAAGCTTAGTATGCCCCAATAATCGTGGCACCCTTTGCTAGGATGCTAGGAAAAACATCAAGACTACTCCGTGCTAATCCCAAAAGAGTGTGAGAATGGCCTTGCCCGCCGAGGGCTGGGCGTCTGCCTTCTTTGGAGGTGGTGAGTCCAAGTGCTTCCATTGCATCGACTGGACATTAGTCTCCGGATCATAGTGATAGACCCAGCTTTTGTCCTGTGTAATCAGTCTGTTGAAAAAGTCCTCCTGGTTTCCATGGCACATGGTCAAAAGATCCTGGGAGCATTCGACTCGTTCTTGCTTTTGGAAAGGTGTGAGCAGCCGGAGAACCCAGCAAGCGGATACCTTACGCGTTTGAAGATGGTTCTGAATGATATTTTCCATGAACCCAACACTAATCCTGACATTTTGGGCTAGGTCTCGAACGGTTACGCGGCGATTTTCTGAAATGGTGGCCTCCACTTGCTGGACTGTGTGTTCACCGATAGCGGAGTGGGGTCGCCCTGCAATGGGAGCCATTTCCACTGATGTCCGACTGCATTTGAATTGACGATGTCAGTTCTTCACTACGTCATATGATGGGGAATCCTCCCCATAAACCTCTTATCTCATCGAACGTCTCCATTGGAGTGTGGCCTTTCAAGTACAAGAACTTGATGACTGCTCTGTATTCCACTGCATCCATTATCACACCTGACACCTCTTCAGCACCTGTAAAAGAAAGACCGTTATTAGTTCGGAGTTGCACATTGGCACGTGAGCTATAGTGACTTAAGTCATTGCACATGCGCAGTTTTAGCATCCTGCAACAAACAGAAGTGAGTCAGGGGAAATCTTTATTGAACGCCCCTCGTATACCTGATGTCCATGCACTATAGACCTCCTTCACCCCGCGACGTCACGGAGATGCGGTGGCGCTGATGTCAGTAGCGACTTTCGCGTGGTAGGCAAAACAGGTTCCGCCTGGCCGTGCGTACCGCAGTTGCTGCAGCTACCGGCGGCTGCATATCGTGGCTGCGCACTGCAGAAGCAGCATGTACTGACCAGCTGCGTCGCTGTTGGATCCGCGTAGCATCATAAAACGGAAAATTAGATTAGCTTTAATAGGTTTCTCGGAAATAAATGCCGCATTAGGAAATGAGCCGCGGTAGTAAAATCGCTAATTCTGAGTGTAGACCGGCGCTGCCTGTCAACGTACTTCATTGCACGGAAATTGCCGCGCTCATTCACCTGAACAACCGCATGGTACGCTTAAAATTGCGCAAGGAAAAAAAAAGCATGTATGTAGCTGCGAATATATCACCCTGAGCTGGTGTGCACGGGCGCCGGCAGGGTCACTCTCCACCGGGGAGTGCGTTATTTTGTTGATAGCACAGCATGTTTTAACGTGTGTAGAAGTTATACGAACATGTAATGACGCATTTTAGGGCATTTAATATATGCTTCAAAATATTTCTTAACATAACCGACATAATTATTTGATTGTAGTAGAAAAGTCTGATAAGTTGTGACAATCTTGCGCGGTCGCGTTGGCATGCTTCGAACAGCGCACTTTCATTGCATCATAAGCTTCTTCATGAAGTAGTACATGATCGCGAAGGCTGTTTGGAAAGAAGCAACCGCAGGCGGGCTACCAACAGAGGCACGTAGCGAGATTGACAAGGGATGAGGCAATGAAAAGTGTTTTCTTTATTGATGCTTGAGATATGTAACCAAATTTGGTGCAAATATGAAATTGCTCTGCTAATTTCGGCAATGCGTTTTATTTTCAGCTATACCTGGTAAAGTTCTTGGATAATTATAATTAACACCCTCGTCAAGTCACCACGGGTCTTGAATAATTAAGTAGAAAATGCGGAATTTTTTTATGCCAGCACGTTGCCAACGCCCTATTCTCTATGATGGCGGTATTACTTCTTTTTTTTTTTAGATTCGCAGTACCTTTCTTATCAAAAATGACTACCATACTACTGATCCTGTAGCAAAAAAAAAGTCGAGAGATTTATTGCACTCCTCAATGTCTCTGGAATCGTTCGCGACAAATAGAATCATTCTATTTCCATTCGTTACAAATTTACGAAGGGGTGAGTGATGCCAATCAGAAAATGTGGTAGATCACAAAACAAACCTTTAAGTTTTTTCCCTTGTTTATGGCCTCTTCGCTTTCGCTTTGGTCAAAGAAATGCCGCACTGAAATCAACGAAACCTCTGATCCCTCTTCTGCGTAGTGATACTACCATTGTGGTGCTCCGTCGTCGGAAACCCGCAGGATTCGCGACGTGCCAGGACCATCAGAAACGCCATTACCTCACAATTTTTGACGACCACAGATCTAAAAACCGTAATTTTATGAATTTCTACTGAATATTTTGCTATAATTTTTAGTAACCAAACAGAAGACCCAGGGCTGGAAGAAATATAATTTCAGGCATCCAAACTTTTCACCAAATCGACCAGTTTAAGAAGGGGAGAAGTCAGCCTGGTGGTGCCTGATCTGACGGCTAAAAAGAGCGGCTACGTGAGACATATGAGATCGGGACACGATCGACGCTGTCCCCACTTTTCACACTGTGCGACACGTGTGTCAACAGACGGTGAGCGCACGTCGGCTCTGCCGAAAAAACGCCAGTGCTTCCCTCATCACTGTCCCGAGGTAAAATCATTCTTGCTAGTTCAGTGTCAAAAAGTAATCAATTTATTGAATGCCTGGGGTAGAAACCAACTGCAGCGCATTCTAGCCATAATACAATACACACCGTGTCGAAATACGCCGTACATGGCCAACGTGAGCCCGTGTACTTCGAGGAATACTAAGTTGAAAGCATCAACCATTG
This sequence comes from Amblyomma mixtum, assembly GCF_055824585.1. NCBI lineage: Eukaryota > Metazoa > Arthropoda > Arachnida > Ixodida > Ixodidae > Amblyomma > Amblyomma mixtum. Next base: position 44,604,182 of record NC_143017.1, on the reverse strand, counting down.
TTATGATTCTCAGAAACTCAAAACGCGCATACAAGCCTTGAAAACCGGCGCTGCACCACCTCAACTCGACGCCACTCCCTGGCCTCTTGCCTACCGCGAGCCCGTTCGCGACTGCAGCGCCACCTCGCTTGTTTGCAAACATGGAGGAGGTCTATACCGCGTGTTAGCTAAATTTTCTTGAAAGCCGCCGCGGTGGCTCAGTGGTTATGGCGCTCGACTGCTGGCCCGAAAGACGCGGGTTCGGTTCCGGCCGCGGTGGTCGAATTTTGATGGAGGTGAAATTCTAAAGTTCCATGTACAGCCGGCCAAAACATTAGCTGGCGTGCGTGACGGCAGCGTTTTCAGTGCTCCTGTAGCTTATGACGGAGCAAACTTGCGAAAATATCCAATTTAAGCACAGGCTGACTAAGTCCGGGCTTAATACTGAGCTTTCCGCAAGTTTGCTTCGTCCCAAAGCACAGGAGCACAGAAAAAGCGGCCATCACGCATGCCAGCTAAAGATTTGGCCGGCTGTACTCTGCAATGCCAGCTCATGTTAAAGAACCCCAGGTGGCCGAAATTTCCGCAGCCCTTCACTACGGTGTCCCTCATAGCCTGAGTCGCTTTGGGACTTTCAACACCAATAAAAAAAAAATATTTCCTTGAAGTCTGTTAATCGCTACAGCCAGCCTGGACGCCCACCGCAATGGCAGATTCCGAATGAGTATTTCGTTGACCAACGTGTGGTCGGTGTACATCGAGGCGCATCATGTAGGGTTACTTTGCCGATCCTGGCACGATGCATGGGTTCGTCACTTGTAGATTGCTAACAACGTGATACGCAAGAGATGTTTCAGTAAAGCTTGCTGCTGGCGGCAGAATTGTTTTTGGAACAGGGACCGGACTGAAAGGACGAGATTAACAGATGTTACTTCCAACAGATTTATTCATAGTGAAAAGAGCATTAACTGCAGTCTTCGGATGCCAGCTAAATTTCTCAAAGCTCCATTATCAAGATTTCCTCTGAAGTTTCGTAACGATAAACGTACATTCGGTTGGGGCAACCTAAAAAGATAGAAAAATAAGCCCCTGCCTGTGCCACAGTGGGGTTCTGTAAAATGGTCCCATGATTTTAAACAAGCTACACTAACTCCACCCCACTGCCGTGATGGCTCTGTGCCTGTTTACATAAACTTGATAGTCGAGTTTGCTGGTCGGGTAGAAAAACTAGTTGTCAGGTTCGTGTAAACTCTGTCAGATCGAGTAAAATAAGCCGCAGAGCCAGTAGTTAACTCTCCTGCAGAGGGGAGGTGATAATTGAGAACCAGTTTTTCGCTCGCGCTGTCACGCCTGCGAGACAGCGGTGCAGTGTCGCAATCTTGGAGGCTGCCACTGCCCTTTCCTGCTGCGCTGCTCGACATTTCGTGTTGCTTCAGTTGAACCAGTCTCAACTCTCTAAAATCCAATTCTTGTAAACACGCAGCCGTCGAGTTGGGCTGGCCTTGTTAAACTCGACCTGCGATTGTCAGGTTCGTGTAAACGAGGCTTCAGTGGTTATGGCACTCTGCTGCTGACCCAAAAGACGCGACTTCGATCTCAGCTGCAGCGGTCGAATTTCGCTGGAGGCGAAATTCTAGAGGCCCGTGTACTGTGCGATGCCAGTGCACGTTAAAGAACCCCAGGCGGTCGAAATTTCCGGAGCCCTTCACTACGGCGTCCCTCATAGCCTGAGTCGGTTTGGGACGTTAAACCCCCATATACGAAACTAACTCCAACCCGAAATCTTGCATTCTTGGCAGAAGGCCTAAGCATGCACAGATGGCAAAAAACAATACCGGCCATACCACAAAGGCTTGCTAACCGTGACCTGGGGCCCAAGATGTAGTACAGGGGAGTGAGAGGGAGATGAAAGATTTTTATAGCCGTTGTGCAGCCTTCACAGTATGGGAAGGACCGGGCGATGGTGGCAGGCAAACGTCTCCACAGAGAGATGGCACAGAGGTGCCAGGAAGAGTCGTGACATACAATGCATGCTAGAAGCGGCTGTACGTTGAGTCCGGTGGTTGGGACGTGGTCAGTCAATAGGTATTCTCTGGCCTGTTTTTAACTGATGTGTTCTACTAAAAACCGTGTAGTTATAGGCACTTCTCTTTGTAGCATTCCTTGCCTATCTTCTTTATCCACCATATTTTTCATGCTGTTGTTTGCCACCAGCTCAGAAAGAAGCTGCCTGGCCACCATGAAGCTGTTCTCTGAGCTTTCTACCTGGGAGACTGCGTACATTTTCGCAGCTGTTAAAAATGAGCTTAGATTTTCTTTTATTTGTAGATTTCATCCATGCTCGCTGAAAATCACTCTCAGTATCAGTTTTTTTCTTTTTTTGACTGATTGATACGCTTCTCAAGCACCTGTGTAACGTTGGATCGCATCTGAAATGTTAAATTTTTCCAAATACAATTTTTCCAGTAGTACCCGCTTGCACACTGGGCGGAGGATTGCTTTTTTTTTTTAAGGGGTGAGCTTTCCACAAAATTAGCTATCCTGGTCGTTTGTCTACTTTTACGTGCATCGTTGCAGGTTGGCTACTGGAAAATATTTATCAGAGAGCTAAATTTTATTGGCTGGTTCAGTGCTTAGTAGCACAGCATGCAAACCTGAACAGTGCCTTTTTCTTTCCACTGCATTCTTGCTTCACATTTAAATAAGTGTTTTAATGGGATGCTCATGGATAGTTGACTAACAATTCTATTCATAGACTGACATGGCAGTTGGCTGAATTTTTGTTGTAGGTGGATATGAGAGAGCCTTGCCACTGTGGCTGTGTGTTGCTGTGCTTCATCCGCCTCTGTCAAGTGTAACTGCTCAGTGCAGTCCGCAAATTCCTTTGATGTGGCTTGCAGGCATACCAATTTTGTGACGGTCGTCTAATCATACTCTCAGCACTAAGCCCAGTCATGTGCTTGACAGAATGTAAGGAATGGCATACACATTGCTCAGTGCTGCTAGCCTGATGAAGCATAAAAGACCGCTGTCTCCTGTACTTGTCTTGCGTCTTAATTTGGGTACAAATGCTGCTGCCCGTTTCTATGAAGCTCTTGGTTTAGTTCCTGGAATGCTTAGCTTTGACGAACTTGGGACGTTGGCGAATTGGCTTGATAATGGAGACGTGCTATCATTGGCGATGCATGAGACTGTCCTTGTTTCTGCAAGTCAGCTTGTGTACTACATAAACTTGCGCTGGTCGTATGTACAATAAGATTGAACCGCAAACAAAAAAATAGTGGCTGGAGAGGAAATACAGGCAAGGTATAAATTTAAAACAGCAGTCATAAAACTAAAAATCATCCACTCTAGTATTCAGCCTCCCTCAGTTGAGATCTTATTTTAGCGTTCAAGGTTTAGTTGTGGTGTTTACGTTTCATTTGACGCTGATACATAGCACTTAACACTGTTCCTGTTCCGCAAGACAAGGTTACAAAGAGAATTTTTTGTCATGTTTGCATGCCATATGTTTATTCAGCTGTTTGCACTGGGTTTTTAGTCTTTTGAGATGCTGTGTATCAACTGGGATTGAACGTCACTACATCTCATTTCACCTAGTTTACTGAGCGCAATCTGATGGAAGTTAAACATTTTGTAGTATTTAAACTAAGTCTTTCTTGTACTGTAAGCCTCCAGCTAGGGTGGCAAGCCATCGGAAGATTGTAGTTAAAACCATCTTAATGCTTTTAACTGTGATCCTTGTCCTAGCGTGCCTGCAGGCTGTGAAAAGGTTAACTCTTTTCGTACCATGGGGAAAATGACTATTTTCTGAAGGTTTCAGTACATTTTTTTTTCTGTAAGAACTATTGCATTCAATATTGTTGCGGGAAAGAATATATTTACAGATATTTACAAAGAGACAAGAACAGCTGCGAGCGGCACCGAGAACACAGTCCGAACTTCGTTGTCCTCTTCTACTCTTCCCACTCGTGCCATCGCTCTTTGTCGTCGTCGTCTACCCGCATCAGGACCCCCGGCTGCTGAAACGCCGTCTCGGCGTTAGGGCGGCGACGTATGGGCGTCGTGATAAGGTTTAAGGCGACAGACGTGGACGATGTCGGTGGTGGCGCCAGAGGACGATGGCGAGGTTTCAAGGGGAGCAATCTCATAGTTCACGTCGGTAACACGGCGCACGACACGGTAAGGGCCACGGTAGTGCGAAAGGAGCTTCTCGGAGAGACCGACGCTGCGAGAGGGCGTCCAGAGAAGGACGAGTGATCCCGGGGTAAATTCGACGGCCTGGTGACGGCGGTCGTAGGCTGACTTCTGGGAAACTTGAGAGGCTTGGAGCCTACTACGTGCTACTTGGCGCGCCAGCGTGGCCTGGGAGATGGCGTCCCGAGCGTAAGCAGTGGTGGGGGCTGAAGAAGGCGGCAAGAGTGTGTCCAAAGGCAAGGTGGGATGCCTACCAAACAAAAGGTAGAAAGGAGAATAGCCTGTTCTGTCATGAAGGGAAGAGTTTATGCAAATGTCACATAAGGCAAGGCTGCGTCCCAATCTCGGTGGTCTGGCGATACGTACATGGCTAACATGTCGGTGAGCGTGCGGTTGAACCTTTCCGTACGCCCATTGGTTTGTGGGTGGTAAGCTGTCGCGAGCTGGTGCTGCGTGTCACACGAACGAAGAATGTCGTGAACTACTCTGGATAGAAAATAACGACCGCGGTCGGTGAGCAGTTGACGAGGGGCGCCGTGGTGAAGGATGACGTCTTGCAGAAGAAAATCGGCAACATCGGTAGCGCAGCTGGACGGCAAAGCACGCGTGATGGCGTACCGAGTCGTATAATCAGTTGCAACAGCGATCCACTTGTTGCCGGAGAGGGACGTCGGAAAAGGGCCAAGAAGGTCGAGGCCAACACGGTGAAAAGGTTCCGGAGGTATGTCGATGGGTTGCAGAAGACCGGCAGGCAAAGTGGAGGGCCTTTTCCGATGTTGACACAGGTCGCAAGCGGCCACGTAACGCTTGACGGAACGATAGAGACCAGGCCAAAAGAAGCGATGCCGCACCCGAGCGTACGTGCGGGACACGCCAAGGTGACCGGCTGTCGGCAGGTCGTGCAGTTCTTCAAGGACAGAAGAGCGTAGATGTTGGGGTATCACGAGCAGGAGCGGAGGGCCATCGGAGCGTAGGTTTCGGCGATACAAAATGCCGTTCTGGAGCACATAAAGGTTCAGAGACGGAGATCGGTTTGCAGAACGGATGCCATCAAAGATAGGACGTAAAGATGAGTCGTGGCGCTGTTCGTTGGCAATATCGGCAAGATCGGAGATAGCTAAGAGGCAGGGCAGGGTCTCAGAGTCCTCTAGGTCAGGTGGTTCCACAGGGTATCGGGATAAACAGTCAGCGTCCTGGTGATGGCGCCCTGACTTGTACACGACGGAGTATGAGTATTCTTGGAGGCGCAATGCCCAGCGACCAAGGCGACCGGTGGGATCTTTTAGTGAAGACAGCCAACAGAGAGCGTGGTGATCCGTGACAACAGCGAATGAACGGCCGAACAGGTAGGGTCTGAATTTAGCCACTGCCCAGACAAGGGCAAGACACTCGCGCTCAGTAATGGTGTAATTTTGCTCTGCGGCTGAAAGTAGGCGGCTGGCATAAGCGATGACTCGATCTTGACCCTGTTGACGTTGGGCAAGTACGGCGCCGATGCCATATCCGGAGGCGTCCGTGCGAACCTCTGTGGGAGACGACGGGTCAAAATGTGCTAAGATGGGCGGAGTGGTCAGCAAATGGACGAGGGATGAAAATGAGTTCTCTTGAGCAGGGCCCCAGGTAAAGGGGGTGTCGTTCTTCAGAAGATCGGTGAGGGGACGAGCGATGCCGGCGAAATCTTTGATAAAACGGCGAAAATACGAGCACAAGCCGACAAAGCTGCGCACATCTTTCGACGACCTTGGAAGAGGAAACTCCTTCACAGCTTGAATTTTGATGGGATCTGGGCGTACACCAGAAGCGTCAACGAGGTGTCCGAGAATAGTGAGTTGGCGACGACCGAACTTGCATTTCGATGAGTTCAGCTGAAGGCCGGCGTTACGAAACACTGTCAGAATATTGGAGAGGCGCTCGAGGTGCGTGGCAAAAGTAGGCGAGAAAACCACAACATCGTCTAGGTAACAGAGGCAAGTGGACCAATTAAAGCCAAGAAGAAGGGAGTCCATCATTCGTTCGAAGGTAGCCGGGGCATTACAGAGGCCGAACGGCATGACTTTAAACTGGTATAAGTCATCAGGCATCACGAAGGCGGTCTTCTCGCGGTCCTTTTCATCAACGGCAATTTGCCAGTACCCCGATCGAAGATCAATTGAAGAGAAATATTTGGCGCCGTGGAGGCAGTCTAATGCATCATCGATCCTTGGGAGTGGATATACGTCTTTTTTTGTGATGCGGTTGAGGTGCCGATAATCAACGCAGAAGCGCCAGCTGCCGTCCTTCTTTTTCACCAGGACGACTGGTGAAGCCCAAGGACTTGACGAGGGCTCGATGATGTCTTTTGTGAGCATCTTGTCCACCTCTTGATTTATGACGGTGCGTTCGGCGCTGGACACTCGGTACAGACGTCTGCGGAGAGGAGCGGAATCACCGGTGTTTATGTGATGCGTCACCACAGAGGTCCGAGCCAAAACACTGCCATCAAAGTCGAAGATGTCGCGGAAAGATGATGAGAGGCACCTAAGATCGCGAGCTTGCAGCGGCGGTAGGTCAGAAGCGATCATGGCGGCGTAGTCGTCCGTTGGGTTCACTGTTGATGGGGGCCGCAGGCAGCCGGCATTGCTGAGTGGAAGGTGAGCAGCTGTCCACCACTGATATCACACATTCGGCAGCAGGGCGCAGCGTGGCGAGTGAGATGCCTTGCGGGAGCGGTTGGATGGATGAACCAAAGTTCAGGACCGGAAGGTACGCTCGGTTGGCCGACATTGTAAATACAATGTGTGGAAGCGCAATGCTGCGCGTCAGGGCGACGTCAAGTTCCGGAGTGACTACGTAGTGACCATCAGGTACAGGGGGAACAGATGAGAAAGAAATGTAAGTTGCGGCTTGAGGCGGTAGACGGACAAAGTCGACAGCACAAAGACGGTGTATAACTGGGGACGGCGACTCAGCAGAAAGAGGAAGGTCAAGCTGAACAACATTAGTGGCGCAGTCAATGAGGGCTGAATGCTCAGACAGGAAGTCGAGGCCAAGAATGACTTCATGAGGGCACTGGTCCAGAACAGAGAACAGAACGGATGTATGGCGGCCGGATATGGTCACACGGGCTGTGCATAGTCCAACAACATGAGGCGTTCCGCCGTCGGCAACGCGGAGAACGGCTTTGGGTGCAGGGGTCAGTACTTTTCGGAGGCGGCGTCGTAGGGCTGAACTCATGACGGATACGTGCGTGCGGATACGTGCGATATTGCAACACCCAAAAACAGAGCTGAATAAGGGTGCTTTCTATTCATATAAGTTTAAACAACAAATTGCGTGTTGCAACAAAAATTTAATTTGCTAAAAATGAGATTTTAGGAGGAAATTAAACTAAACTTGCAAAGACAAGCTTTTATTTAAAAAGAAAAAAAGCTAAAAATTTTCTGAAATATGCAAAATGTTTGTTACTGTATTGACCACTATCTGCAACAAAAAATCATTTCTATCTGTAATAGTATTCTTGCTGCAAAACAATAACTGGAAACCCTATAGTTGTGCATTGGAGCGCGGCCGCCTGTGTTTCAGGCTGGTTTCCATCATCACCGAAGTGAAAACTGAATCTTCAGCGCCTTGCAACATTTTAAGGCTCATTGTTGCACAAGTCGTCAATTAAATCACTCGCAGACGAAACAGTCCTGAGATTTGCTGTTTTAGAGCGCATGGCACGCATGTGGAGGCTGCCAAGAGACTTTGATGGTACCGCATCTTCGGAGCGCATTCAAAAAGTGCCGTTTTGTAGGGACAAAAAAAAATATATCTGAAACAAAACTTCAGTTCTCGGACTACAAGCCAGATGCGCACCGTGCCTGTAAGCAACGCGGAAGGCTCCGAAGTCGAGTGGCAAAGGCGTCATCTGCGGGCAACATGGCAGGCAATGAGCCAGGTCCGCGTCTTAATTTCTTCGCAGCTCGTTAGAAAGTGCCCCCTCGCGGGACGAAAGAAAACTACATCGTAAACACAACTTTGGTTCCTTGCCTACAAACTATATCTGCAGCGTGGTTATTAGCAACACAGACGGTCCTGAAATCGGGGTATGAAATGATTGTTAGCGGCTCACGATGCTCAATGGGCACGGTAGGGAAAGAGTTAAAGGGACTGACTAGAGTTAGTCCTAAGATTGTGGTGGAAATGAAAAGATTGTCTTGTATTGTAAGAATCATTTGAGCACCGCAGTATCGAAGGAACAAATATCCATCATTTTAACAGGGCATTGAAAATCTCGTAAAACAAGCTGATGCGACATCTTATGGCGAAACCTTGCCATTTTCAGTGTAACCCACCACGTGACCACATCTCTGTGAAATATTACTTGCAAGTTAATATTGCAAGGATGACATGCTCTACTACAGTCAACTGAGAGCTTTAGCGTGGGAACGTATGAATTTAGAGCGTGAAAAAGAAGAGAAAAAGATGAAGAAAGCCCCCTCCTCCGAATTGCTACATGCGATACAAGGTCACAGCTGTCAAGAACATGAGATGCACATCTGGAAATCACTCGGTTACAGTGACAAGGAAGGATTTTCCTCACATGTACTCTCGTTTTTGCGGTTAGCTATGCTTTGACCAATTTTGCAAGAGATGGTCCCAGCAGTGAAGTGATAGTATAAACTAGCCCCTCCAGTTTCAGTGCAATTATGCAAGTGGTTGAAAAGTTCTCTCTCTAAGCCCGCCTGACTGTCCAAAATTTTTTCGAGTGCTTGTTGATCTTTGGTGCCTGAAGAAGCCTTCCTGTTCCCTCTTCACCCCGCAGCTGGCCTGCTACCGGATCAAGGTGCAGGCAGTCTCAGACTTGCAGGATGGCCTGCAGCTCCTCCGCCTGCTTTCGTCCCTGTGAGTAGTGCTCAACTAGCCCTGACTGTTGCCTAATGAGCCTCGGTAAAAACAAGGTTTCCTGGGCTAGTCGGCTGATGTCATTCAAGGGTAGTAATTCAGTTCATTCCTTCACCTTATTTGCCCTTGAATGGCATGAACAGACTAGCCCAGCAGTGCCTGAAATTTAGGTGGTAGGCAGATGAGGTTGGGAAGTTCTGTGCAAAAATGGCCATTGTAAATTGGGGTAGTCGACCTGCATTCGGTGCCGGTGTATTTGTGGGGTGAGACGTATCTGTGCGACCTCCCATAGAGTTTCTTGCTATTACCTAGAGGGAAAGCTGGCGGCACTGCACTTCAGCCACCGTGGACACTCAAAGCATCATGGGGCGGTGAGCTACTTGTTGCGGCACAGTCGTGTTTTTTCGGGAACATGGAGTGGCACTACTAAGACATTTCATTCTGAAAACGCCGTTTGTGTGTGCGCAGACGACTTTAGCGTGAACGCAGTCTGCAAAAGCCATAGTAGTGAAAATGCAACAACACACGACGCCAATAAAACGTTTCACTTTTTCGCAGTGCCATTAAAAACCTCTTAAAGTATCTAAGCAACATTTTTTTAAATACATATCTACTTTTGAAAATGTGCCTGTTAATCACGAAGTATTAGTTTTTGTAGTGTTCATTACTTGGCCAATAGGAAAGCTAGCCATCTCTTATTTTGGGCAAACTTTCTATTTATATGCTTTTCTGCTTGCTTGTTGCAATTTACAGACAGGATATTGATTGTTAGGGACATTTGTAGTTATTGAACAGCTTTATTTTTCTATTATTTTTTGGCCAAAAGTTGTAGTTCTGCAGTCGGTAGCTCACCGCCCCATGATGCTTTGAGCGCCCATGGTGGCTGAAGTGGTCTCGAGGGGCCTCCATGCGAACTCCCATAGACGGGTTGCCAGCTTTCCCTCCAGGTAATAGTAAGAAACTCTATGGGACCTCCAACTGCTGCTCTTAATTGCAGTTGCATTGTTGCGCAGCTGTTGCTTTTTGATGGTGACTCCATGGACACCATGCTAGGCGTATATACACCGCTCTCCAGACACCATCCTGCTTCAGGTGTTGGAAAGGGACACCCATCTCCATGTGTGTCATGCTAGCTCCCCTTCATGCTTACTGTCATGCTTTATTAGCGAATGCCACATGGGGCCAGCTATGCCAGCTGCAGTCAGCTCTAGAGTCCTCCCATGGAAGTCAAGGGAACTGACCCCACACGAAGCAAACATTTCAGAGATATTGTTTGCTCGGGATGAATACCAAACATCCAGATTGAATCGAGTATTAAAAACGGCATCACTATTTCACCAACTATTCGAAACTTTTGAATAATCTCACACCCCTTCTGGAAGGGCTTTCTGTATGAGGCCACGGCTACATACTTCTTTGTGAACTCATTCAGTGGTACTTGTTTGCCTCTTTGTGGCACTTCGGGTTTCTTCTCTTGAGTTAATAATTACATGGTGTGCTAGTGACAACTCTCCATTCTGGTGCCTCTCGATGTGCCTGCCCCACTGGTTTGTGCTGCTGTTTTATGGTTGCGTTTGCCATTTCGATGCTCGTTTGCTGTGGACGTGCAAACGCTGAAGAAACCATTTTAAACCCATAAGCAACAAAAAAAGCCAATTCTCTTTTGTGGTGGTATTCTTTGGGCTGTCGGAACTTGTAGTTGGGAGAAAGCATACCAGCTAGCCCACAAAGTTTGCTGCCACTTAACATATTAAGTTCTTGGAAGCTTTGGAGTGTGTATGGTGTTTTGGCAAATGACATTCTCCACATTGTGGAGATGGGTGCGGAAACTCATTGCTGCTGACTGAAGAGGTTCTAGGTGAGGCCATTGAGTGGCTGTTCAGCCTGGAGGGTTGCTTACTCGAGCCTCTCTCCTGTTGCCATTCAGGGACCCGTCGGTCAATTCTGAGAACGTGGACCCAAACCAGACGTTCAACGTTATTGAGAAGACCCTCTGTGGTAAGTCCTGCATGGTTCATTGGCTGCAGCATGCTCCAAAACACTTTTGTGGAATGCTTCACTGGCTGCCTTGGGTAGCGCTCACGCGTGTTTGGAAGACTTGCCTGATCATTGGTTTTCACAAAGCTCATTTCTAACTCTCACCATAGCCTTCAGGCAGAGCTGAAGTGTCATCTCAAGCTTTTATTTCTGTTCGTGCAGTGTCTTGTTGTTTTTCATGCTTAACTTGCGTAGGAGGTCATCCCAGAATTCTACTTGTGGTGTTGTGCGGAATATTGTGGTGCTATGTTTTTCAGTTCAGGTAACCGATAACATCACTGGCTGATTGATTGGTGGCTACTGGCACAATCACCCATGATCATCTCCCATGATTGCCCTCTCATCCTGCTTAAATCCTGTTGGGATGTCCAGGCATTCAAACCGTCAGTGAGAAGTTGTGAGCTTCCAGGATTTCATCACTTATGGTTCCTCTATTGTAAAAGTGCAAAGAATCTGAGGTTCATTAAGTAACAGATTGGATATTAGAGCTAACTTTTATGATCTCTATCTGAGAGGATGGTAAAACTGTGGATGAATACTTAGGAGCACATGGTAAAGTGAGTTTAAAATTCAAAACTGCACTTCCCGAAGCAGCATTATGACTGCAGAAATTCGAGGCTGTTTTATCGTTATGCTCAGCTTTTGCATAAATTTATCTTTTAGCAAGCCTCCTGTATTTCTTAACATCTTAATTACCTGAGTTGACCATTTGCCTTGTACTGGGCGCTCTTTGGCCTGAGGTGCCCTCGCGCCATTAAAACACATCATCATCATCATCATCAGCTTTGACTTTTATTTACTAAATATATTGTCAACATTTTTGCAGAAGCAGTCATTCACAATTCATGTAGTTCTGCAAGAATAAAACACGAGTTGTTTGGTTGGTTTGGTTTAGTGGGGTTCAACGTCCCAAAGCGGCTCAGGCTATGAGGGAAGCCGCAGTGAAGGGCTCCGGAATAATTTCGGCCACCTGGGGTTCTTTAACGTGCGCTGACATCGCACAGTACACGGGCCTCTAGAATTTCTCCTCCAAAGAAATTCCGCCGCCGTGGCCGGGATCGAACCCGCGTCTGTTGTTTGCACTTCTGCGCTGCGTTGGGTTGTTACAGGGTTAAGCTGCTCCCGGTGTGTAGACTGAAAGTGGTTTCCCTGTTCTCTTCAGACCTGCACGGGTTCCTGCCGGCACGTTTTCTAACGCACGGAGATGGCGCCAAGGGTGGGCGCAGCAGTGACGCCACCCTGGCAGTGGCCGCCGTGCTGGCCCTTTCGGCCCTGGCCCTGCGTGTTGCTAGCTGCAGCCCCACGAGCGAGGTGGCACCACTGCTCCAGCTGGACCCTGCCGACCAGTGCCACATAAAGGAGCTGATTGAGATCGTGGACGGCGGGGAGGACGTGCTCGATGCCCTTCAGGGATACCTGGAAGGTATGCATTGTTCCTGGCATGTTGTCATTCTCTCTACAGTCACACAGGATGGATGGATGTCGGGAGAGTCTCCTTTGAAATGGCGTCGCCGCAGGTGCCACGAGGCTCTGTATTTTATGCGAAGCATATTACTAGAGCTACACTACAGCCCGTCGAGCGCAGCAGGGGAGCTACCATTGACCTTTAGCGTGACCACGTGACAACATGACGTCACAGCAGAGGAGAGATGGGCTGCCGGCTCGCGCGGTCGGCTTCGGCGGTGGAGGCTCCACATCAGAGGCGCTGCAGCTGACCACGTGACGCTACAGCAGCGGTATAAAGCTGAGCTTGCCTCGCTCTCCGGGCACTTACGAGGCGGCCAGGTGTTGGGATGCCGCCTAGAAGCAGGGCTGATTTGAACGAGAAGCGAAAGCTTCAGCGTGCCACAGAGACGATGAAGAGCGGGATGAATGTCTGGCTAAGCGGCGTGCTCAATATGCGGCTCGGTGACAACGTTCTACAAAAGGAAAGCCATGTATTACCAAGCCTAGCCATCAATATGGTTCGCATCTGACTAGGCTTAACCTTAGCTAAGCCTCAGCCATTTTTTTTACCCAATGGGTACTGAAACTCTCTTGGATGTCCCACAGATGTCCACAGGACATCTAAGGGAGTTTCAGTGCCCATTGGGTATTTATACAGTAGAAGTGAGCTGTAAGATTTTTCAAGAGACTGCAGAAAAAAAAACTGACAGGACGGTTACCACTGTGTACAGGAGGTTCAGTGACATCTGTTAAGGTATTTATATTTTATGGTAAGTAGAGGTATAGAATATGAGAGCAGCTTCATATCTCTATAGCTTCAGGGCATTCCACACATACCCGTTTTTCCACTAGCCCTCTACTCCAGTCCGTCGCTCTAAGCGGGCAGTGCCACCGATGACCCTCTCCTTGGGAAGCTTGTTTTGCAGCAGCAGCCGCCGCAGATGGACCGTGCTGCATTCCTCCGCTCTAGCCATACTTTCTCTCCTTCCGCAGCAACCACCCTCCAGATGGTTCCCGTGGCAGCCACTCTCAGGTTACGCCGATTAAATCAAATCGGACTTAGTTTCCGCTTCTAAGGAGAAAAGGGGATGATGGGTACCAGCAGAGTAATTGAGGCTTGACGAAGCACAGCTGCCGAAACCCAGGAACAGGCACGTAACGGCTGTCGCTGGAAAACTTACCAGGCGGGAAACGAAGTAGCCAGGAGGTACATGTGAAAGAAATGTACACTGTTGTCTGCCGTTTCACTTTATGCAATAGCACTAGGAGCTTGTGACTCTCAGTCCAGGTGTGGAGCAAAACAGAACTGGCCACAAGCGGATTTTGGACCTGTAGTGGCGTGAACAGATCATCTTCACTGGCCTCTGCATTAGACTACTGCGCCATCACCGCAGTCAACCATCCTCTGTGGACTGCCAGTCTCTCTCGCTGCTGTTGTTTGCCTATTCAGGCACGGCACATGGCCACAAGGGGCAACTTCCATCCGTGCGCTAGTCAATCCAAAAATAGCATGATGGTACTTGCACATGCAAGCTGAAATTTGAACATGTGCCGACTTTGCTGACAACAACAAAAGGTGCTTGGAAGCGCCATACTGCGAGGCCACGAGCATGCAGCAAATTGCTCCTAACAGCGGGAGGCTTGAACCAACAAATTATCATAGGTGTGCGTTAACTCTATTTTACAGCATTGTCACACATCAGCGATTAAGTGTGAAAATAACGTAAATCTATACCTGGTAGAGAGAGAATAGGTAGCTGGGTTTCTTGACTACAGAGTGAACAAGGGAGTGGGGAGCTTTAGTGTTTTTGGCGACGTTTCGACAAGAGGACTCGTCTTCATCTCTTTGAAGTCAGTTCCTCTTGTTGAAATGTCGGTAAGCACCCAATGACTCCTTGCTCTCTTGTTCTTTGTGTTGTACATGAGTTCCAATTGTCGTGAATAGATTTGCACAAATGCATTCCCTGGGTTTCAACATAGCGACTTTGTTCATTGCATCGTGCAGTTCTACTGTTACCCTGTTTTCCTGTGCTGCTTGAATTCACACTGTTCTTGACCCTACCTGGTGCAGCGGGCCACGAGGAAGAGAGCCCCCCCAGCGCGTCTCAGCGGGTGAAGCGCCGCAAGAGCACCAGCTTCACGCTGTCCCCGAGCGCGCGATCTCCGCTCAAGCGGCTGAGCCCATCCCCACAGCAACGCCTCCGTCCGGTGAGGCCTGTCTCACTGTGCTGGCATCCCACCCCTTTTTGGAAAGCCAGTGGAGTCGCCCAGTCATGTCGTACTCATCTCAGGCCTTGCAGACAGTGGTATCCCCCCCGAAATGGGAACTGGAACTTCTTCGGACGTCTTGCGGATGTCCCGAACGTCCGCAGTATGTCCAGGGGAGTTTTAATGCCCACTGGGAGGCCTGTTTCTGGAACGATCGACAAGTGTTCCTTTTTGTTTCGGGTACCAGCGAACCATGCGGTGGTTGTATTGTCACGTTGGTAATAAGCGACCGAGGGTCGACAGCCAGCGTAGCCCAGGACGTGCGCTTCCAGAACACTCCCACAACACACACTTCCTCCTCTTCTTGATTGGCGCCTTCGTCTGCACGAGCGCTGGCATCAGTATTTCAGGGCAGGAAAAAAAACATGAGAGCATTCTTAACCAGTCTTTAAGAAAATGCAACAGTTTGGAATTTTGGAAGTAGTCTTACCCCAGAAAATGGACTAAGGTGGATTAATGGGGATCATTGCGGATTAATGGGTCTGGTTAGTGTATTCCCATATGATAATGAAATGGAAGGTACTATAACATTCTAGTCCTCAGATTATCAAATTTGGTGGTGCTCATGACGACCCCTCGATTGATCGGGGAACTTGATTGCACAGAAGCCCGAAAAGTTTGGAGTGACAGCCTAAATGATATCGCATTACAGTTGAACCTCGTTATAATGAAACAATTTATAAAAACATCATGGATATAGCAAACAAATGAGTGCCGCTTGGAAGCTCGATCAACACTGGCTAGTATAATGAAGCTGTACAGCTATAACGAAGTAATGACTTGGCCCCTTCAACTTCATTATAACGAGGTTCAACTGTAGTACAAAAACTCCAGTGCGCTGTGCGATGTCAGCGTATAAAGACCCCTTTGGGACGTTAAACTGCACCTAGCGTCAAGAAAAGCGATCTATACCGACCTATTTCGCATCCTAGCTGTCTCAATACACTGCCTTACTACAACTTGTCCTGTTAGCATCTTGTGTGCCTAAAAACATTGTGGAGTTTTCCCAGTATTCCATTTTGTTCATCTATGCTTGCTGTTTTTTGACAGCTTGTAAGCCGGTATATACAGTCAAGCCCACTTATAACAAAACTGGTTATAACAATATATCGGTCAATGTATACAACAATATATACAGTCAAGCCCACTTATAACAAAACTGCGCCGCCGCGGTGGCTCAGCGGTTACGGTGCTCAGCTGCTGGCCCGAAAGACGCGGGTTCGATCCCGGCCGCGGTGGCTGGAATTTCTTTGGAGGAGAAATTCTAGAGGCCCGTGTACTGTGCGATGTCAGTGCACGTTAAAGAACCCCAGGTGGTCGAAATTTCCGGAGCCCTCCACTAGGCGTCTCTCATGGCCTTAGTCACTTTGGGACGTTAAACCCCATAAACCAAACCAAACCAAACCTTATAACAAAACTGGTTATAACAATATATCGGATATAACAATGGTCAGCCATGGCACCGTCAGCTTTGCCATGTGTTCTATGGTAAAATAAACTGCTTATAGCTATGCTGTCAAGGCACATTATTGGTTATAACAATCAAACCTTTTCATTGAGTGTCAACCGTAATAGAAAAAAAACCAAGGAAATGATACAACCACACCAGCAAAACCATGCTTACAACACAAAAGCGCACACGTGTGGGGCCGACGAATGGACTAAGATGGCGCAGCAATGCCACGAAAGCAAAAGAGGCAGGCATCATCGCGTCAGGAGAGCTGCTGCATTGGCTATGTGCGCCATGTGTACCCCCAATCAGTCAGTGCAGTGTGCGTGCATGCAGCCAGCGCGGTTTTTCTCTTGTCAGCTGTCACCGCACACTTAGTTCTGCATGCTTCTTGAATTTCCCATAAGAATCACTTCCGGAAAGCCGGCTTGATTCCTGTGACGCGGAGGTGCGCGAAGCTCCCGGTGGCACAGTGATGGCGGTGCTTTGGTCATCGGTAATCGGTGAACATTGTTCCGGTTCCCTGAAGTTCGAATTAACCTGCTTTTACAGGCATTAGAACAATCGAACCTCTCCGGGTATTTACTGTCAATAAATGCTCTGAAGTTTGTCATCTCTTCTTTTTTTCGGCACAACCCTGTTAGAACAATTATTGGTTATAACAATGGTATTTCCATGGCACTTGAATATTGCTATAAGTGGGCTATAAGACGAAACTGCACTCCTGGTTGTCTCCTGTTTACCTTCGTACATGAAACGGTCTGCTATGCAACCAATGTTCTAGTACCTGTTCATGCAAGGCTCGCTTCATTGTAAAAACAGCTAGAAAAAACTGGCGATATGAGACTCCACAAGACAGACTTGCTCTATGGCTTTGAGGGAGACATTGGTTTCGGCAAATTTTTTTTTTCTTTCTGACGTATATTTACATGAAACTTTTTGAGCGTGCACTGTAGAGTGCTTGTACCGTAACTCACAAGAGTTGCAAAAATCTGCGCTATAAGCAGTGCGTACCACATTATAACCAAAACTGCATTTTTAGCCTCTTAACGCATGCCACACGGCCAGCCCACCTTTCAAACAAAATTTATTGCACATTTAATGCACGCACACACACTCCTGATGTGACTCCGGATGGCACAACATATACACACTAAACACACTAAAGTGACTGCTGGAAAAAAAATAATAAAAACTGCTGCACTACCGTTTGATGGTTGCTCCCGGTCTTTTCGTCACGCGTGCGCGTCCTCCTCAGTCTGCTCCTTCGTGTATATACGCACTGTAAAAACTCGCGTATAATACGAACCCGAATATAATACGAGGTGAAGTTTTAGAGACGCGAAGTGGGAAAAAAAAGTTTTACCCGCGTATAATACGAGTGATGCAAGCTCATAGAAGACATTTATTCAAATCGCATTCCGCACTCCACTTTGATCACTTTCTTCTTCAGTAGCACTTTCTTCGGACATTTCTTTGTCCGACAAATCATCCCAAATGTACTCATCTTCCGTGCCATCGAGGGCGTTCGAGATGAGCGCTTCTTAAGCCCGCTTCGGCCGCCGGTTGGCGTCACTGCAGGCTCACCTGAGCGCATTCACTCTGCGTAGCACCACTTGACTGCGTCCTTGAACGGTTTATTTACACAACCATCAAGCGGCTGCAAAAGCTTTGTCGCGTTCCACTGCACGCGAAAGGGGCTTCTTTCTGTCGTGGCCATCCACGAATGCTTCCTTTGACGACACCAAACTGCCTCCCGACCGCACCGTTGCCGATGTTCTCCGCAGCTAAAATCACTTTTCGCTTGAAAGCAGCTGCGTACTGTTTTCGAGACCCTGACATTGTGCTCCCCAAAACAATATCCACTTCACGAAGCGTGCCTTACATGCGAGCACGTGCGTTGTCAACAGGCGCACGGCACACCGCGACCCCCCGGCGCACCCAACGGATCAACACAGCAACGACGCCGTGACGTCGTTTGTCGAGAGTAACAAAGCCAAGCCGTAGCCAGGCCGCGAAAACGGAACCAACACTTTGAGCAACTTCGAAAATTTTGTTCAGATCCGCAAATAGTACGAGTTGGAAATTTAGGACGCTAATTATGGGAAAAAAACCTCGTATTATACGCGGGTTTTTACGGTACTTTCTGAAAAATGGGGAGCGAAGCTGTGCTCCGTGCACGGATTTCATGGTCGAGTCATTCATCCTTGAAAATGCGGTGTTCTGGTTCGCGCCTGCGTATTAAGCGGTCTGCCTGTACATCCAGTCCTACGACTGGATTACCGGTGGCCAGGAAAACCTGTATTGTAACCGGTTCTGCTCTAAAAGCAGTTAGCCGCCGCGGTGGCTCAGTGGTCATGGTGCTCGGCTGCTGACCCAAAAGACGCGGGTTCGATCCCGGCCGCGACGGTTCAATTTCTTTGGAGGAGAAATTCCCGAGGCCCGGGTACTGTGCGATGTCAGTGCACGTTAAAGAACCCCAGGTGGTCGTAATTTCCGGAGCCCTCCACTACGGCGTCTCTCATAGCCTTAGTCGCTTTGGGACGTTAAACCCCATAAACCAAACCAACCAAAAGCAGTTGTGCTGTGAGTGGCTTTAGGAGAGAATTTTATGCCTACTCACAAAATTTCACTGTTGTATCTCCGTAAAATTGCTTTTATGTTTTTTCTCTGAAAATGATGCAGAGTTGAGACTGGTTGAACATTCATGGCGTTCCCACTGGTGTGCTGCAGGTCGAGAAGACATTCTTGGAATAATCTTTCACAAACCACAAATTTTAGTTTTGAATGTTTTGCAATACAGTGTCTATAGAGAGAGATGAAAAATTCATACTAAATTTAAAATTCAGAAATTTGATAAACAGGTTTCAGGAGTGTAGCAATACAAACGGGGTCAAGATAGATACAACAGTCTAAGAAATCTGCTCTGCAAGATGATTGTATGGACAGAAAATCGTAACTGAGAAAAATTTTCCATTGTTTGAGCGTTTCCCCACAATGCACGGCCGCCACAGTTCACAATTTTTTTTTAGAGCACTTTCTGGTCAATTTCAGGAATGAAACATCAGGTCAGGACGACATGAAAAACAAAGCATACAAGCAGATACAATTTTCAAAATTTTTTTTTTACATTTCTCGGGATTTTAAAACTGCGTCTCCCCCCCCCCCCCCCCCCATTAAGGGGGGAGCCTGGTCTTGAAAAGAAAATTTTATTAATGGAGTCACAGTCAAGAAATCTTCAGGCAATATGTATTTTTGTGTGCTGATTCTAAATATGTCATTTAATTTCATGTAAAACAATTCCTTGAGCACTTATGTAATTTTTATGCATGTATTTTGGGAAGAGCTTTGAAAAAATTTATTGCACGAAACTTGCTGAAATGTATGCCATTGGGTTCTCTTGACACCAAGGAATGCAATAAGGGTAAAATTATCATCCTGGCTATCATAGAACATGAGTTATAGGGTACTGAATCTGCCACTTCAGAAACAAGAATACAAATTTTTCTTCTCATTTCTGAAGCGACAACTTCAAAACCCTATAACTTAAGTTCTATGATAGGTAGGAAGACAATTTTACCCTTATTGCATTCCTTGGTGTCAAGAGAACCCAATGGCATACATTTCAGCAAGTTTTGTGCAATAAATATTTTTCAAAGCTCTTCCCAAAATACATGCATAAAAATTACATAAGTGCTCAAGGAATTATTTTACATGAAATTAAATGACATATTTAGAATCGGCATACAAAAATACATATTCCCTGAAGATTCCTTTACTGTGACTCCATGAATAGAATTTTTTTTTAAGACCAGGCTCTCCCCTTAAATAGTGCCTTTTTAGGCTGTGGTGTCAGCTCTGTAACATCTTCAAATCCCAGGCCAACCCTCTACCCCTGGCCTTGTTCACTATTTGCAGCGGCTGCGAACACCTTACAATATACAGTTTTTTTCACCAACATTTTAAGACGGGCGTTACTCGTTGTAAGCCCTAAAGATCAGCAAAGCCTGAAGAGATTAGTCTTCAAACTGAATTTTTGTAAGCCTATTTGCTGTGCTTTATAACTACGGTGTCCAAATAGGGGTGAATGATTTCAAGAGAACCCCGAAGGGCCGCTGCGGTGGTTTAGTGGCTGTGGCATTCTGCTACTCAGTGTGAGTCCGTGTAATAGATTCCTAGCCACAGCTGCTATGTTTTGATAGAGGTGCAATCCAACAGTGTCATTGTGCCGGCAATTTTGTTGCATTTTGCAGAACTGCAGCTGATTCAAACGATGCATTTCATGTTGTGTGTCCGCATTTGTGCACGTGACGTAAACGCTATCAAATATCCCGTGCACACTGCATAATGTTCTCAGAAGTGGATGCAGTAAAATGTTCTGATATGTGGAAATTCATGTGTCCCAACGCATCAGACTCGCTTGCAAAGTGAATGTAGGAAATGATTTTTAAAATGGGTAGCTCTGGTGTGGCTACAGTGAGCATGTGATTTCATGTGTTCCTTATGCAAACGTGATCGATTGAAGATGGACAAAAAGATGTGTGCTCATCCCTTTATGTAATGACTTCATGTGGCAGGAATCGGAGAATAAATGCGAGGCCTTGAAATCTGTATTGGGTTGAGATGTGGACTTGTTAGGACGAGACAAGAACTGCATAATTATTATTAGGCTTGTGCGAATAGCGCTTTTTTTTTTCTGAAGTGAATTCGGAGTGGATGGTAATTTTCTTGCAGTAATTCTGAAGGTATTTTTTTGAGTACTTCTGGCTAACAAAAACAAAGGGGAGGTTCAGAACAGCACCACGTGCATTTTCAGAATTGCACATTTTTGTAGCGCACTATTTATTTTTTATTTATTTATTTGTCATCATACCCACAGCGCCATTGTCTGGCATTACAGTGGGGGGGTTGAACAAAAAGTACACAAATGCTACCTCATGCAGGTGGTTACAAAAAAAAGATAACAATGAGATAGAAAGAACACGGAATTATTATACACAGAAAATGTCACAGCATGGAAGAAAATGAATCATTTGATAATATGGACACTACTTCCTCAGGCAGCTTGTTCCATTCCGAAACCATTTTAGGTCATTACATGGCCATTACATTACTTGAAATAAGAGATTGCATTGAAGCTTCATCGCACTCAGTGAAGGCATGTCGACCTTTTACTAAAATGGCCATTTGAAATAGCGGAAGTCAAACTAGGTGCAGAGCCAACCTGCGTCTGTATGACCTCCGATTGCTGGTCTTAATTGCGATTGAATCATTGCGAGAGGGTGTTGCTTTTAGGTGGTGATTCCCAGGTGCAGGTCTGGATGCCAAGAAAAGAAGGGTGCTTAGGACTTCGCTGTGCAGTCTCCCCTGCGCACCCTTCAATGCTTGGCTGTGCGTCTAGACGGCCAGAAGATTCAACTCTTTGTACTTGTGATGTTCCATAAATTTGTGTGGGCACCTGTACAATGCATATTGCATTACATTACATGATCACACATGTGGAGGCTAAATGCCGGAGGCCAGTGTGCAGTGCGATTAACAAACCCCAGGTGATCAAAGTTTTCCAGAGCCTTCGATTACAGTCCTCTTAGCCACTTCGGGGCGTTAAACCTCGTAAAACCAAATGAGCGCGTAATATATGTAACGTAGCTGAAAAAGTAACGCTCACCGCATTCGGCGAAGGTGTCCGGTGATCTGTTCATGGTGTGCACTTCTGGTGTTTTTTTGTTCTGAGGCGGGCTTTGTGGGCTTCTGTCCCCATCATTGCAGCCTGCGCACCATCAGATGCAAGAACTCAAGATGCTTCGCGAGCATGTGCGTGACGAGGAACTGACTAACTCCGAGCTCCATCAAGAGGCGTCGCAGCTCAAGAAAATGGTCAAGAACAAGGGTAAGGCCCCCTTCTGCCTCTTTCTATTTTTTGTTTTTGTTCTAGAAAAGTGGGATTACCAAAAAGTCATGTGGCATAAACTGGCTCGCTTGTATAGAGGCAAGTGTATGACAATTCCATTTGAATTTCATTCGCTTTTTTTTTTTTTCATTGGGTCGGGTGGCGATTCTGCGCCTGGGTTTGCTAAGATAGTGATAAATAGGCCTGTAATAGCCTTGAGCCAGCGGCAGTTGGGACAAACAAATTGGCTTGGAATGGCATCAGTACACTGTATACCCAAACTACTTTGTACTCTGGGCAACGATTGTACAGAAAGCAGTCAGAACTGTGGGCTTCCTTTTTTTCTTCGATGTCACCAAGTTGCAGTTATTTGCTCGACTGAATAATGGTTGAGTGCATCTCTCCTAAGGGGGAAGACGTAGCCTACTCAGATTTGCTCGGCTCACAAGGAAGAATGTAGCAGTGGGTGATCGGACTATCTCGCAACAGTAGTTTTTTTCTACCGGTGTTTTGTGAGAAATAGCATGGTTTGTATGCAGTGAGTTATCGACTAGATCCTAGATTCTTCAGGGATGAAGCAATGCATAGAAAATCTGATGCACAAGCAGAGGATACTCGGTCGCAGATTTGTTAAATCACATTGCACTATCGCCCATCAATTTTTTCTTTTTTTCCAAGCCTAATGGAGGAACACAGACTGAGGTTTTGGTGCATGTCAACAATTGCCGGGCGGTCAGGACAGTTAAGACTCGATGCAGTGTGGTGTGGCTTTACCGCTTCACAATTCATTACCTTTTCTGTATATTTGGTGCTTGTACAGTAGAACCCCGTTCATACGTTTTTCACCGGACCAGGAAAAAAAAACGTAACAGCCGGGAAAACGCAGCAGTGAGGAAAGCACCGAAAATTAATGAAAACAGTGCAGCTTTGACTTGAAACAATTTATTTCCGCAAATTGGACTTTAAAAAATCGAGAACGGTGGATTGCAGTTTCTTTCGCTCGCTGGAAAGAACGCGTTTCTCAATAGCAAAGGCCACATTGCTGTCAGCGTCGCTTTGCGGTGCGGCCACACCGCACGCAGCAGTGCTGTGCAGTTCACGCGCTCACTGCAGTCCACGCTGAAGCGACGTTGTGCTCAGCGTCAAGCACTGAAATGTTCGTAGGCTGCTCGCCGCGCTGCTCCGCGTAGGCCGCCCTGACTGCCTGTCGACTGTGTTTAGTACGTCCAGCTTTTCCTCAAGGAGCCTTCCGCTTACGCAAGGCTATCACGCCATCAAAACACGATAAAGATGTTGCGACTGAGAGAAGGATGAAAAGGAAATTGCATGGGCCTGCCTACTGGCTCCAGCCGAGCCACCACCGCTGTCACTTGCAGATAGAGGAGGTGTGGAAGATAAGAGGAAAGAGAAAAAGAAAAGAAAAGACGCGCGTCGGCGGACGCTGGCTGAGAAAAACAGATAAGCGACCTGAGCCCCGCGCCTCCTTGTCACCACCTCCCACGATAAAGATCGCGGCATTCGGCGTTCACGAGGCAGATAGCCATCTAGTGGCGGCCTCTCCAACTCGCGTGCGGCTTCTTGCAGCCAGTTCCGTAGCCAAGCCTGGCCAAGACTTGTCAAAAATCAAAATGCCGGTTGGCGCGCATTGCCCGGGCGGGTTCGGGGAGCCCGGTTGCGACGTATCATGCGGGATCGTTTCCTCGGCTACGACGTAACAGCGGGGTTCCCAATACATTGGATCCTATGGAAGCTATGCCGGGACCCGATGAAAACGACTTAACAGCCGGGAAAACGCAGCAGTGAGGAACGTAACAGCGGGGTTCTACTGTAACATGGTAAGGAACTGTAAAATGCAGCATCAGATAGGCATAGTTGTTCTTCAAGGTGGCAGTATCAATTGTGACGTGGGTATTTTATGTTTTGACTGGTTGAGCCATGAATTAATCTTTATGCCTATATAAACAATGCCTCAAAGTAAATGCGCAATTGAAAGTGAATGAAATTGCGGCAGATCTGCACCTCGCAATTGTAATCGTAGTCATCACCCTGAGACAGATTGCTCTGTGAAATTATTTTTCACTCTTCATTAATGCCCAAACTGATTAATGTGGAAGAGATTAATGCACTCTTTTGGCATCTCGTGCTGTATGAATTGAAGAACATTATCAATTTTTTTTGGTGGCTTATATAGTTAGTGGTTTCCTTGTTTCTGCTGCCTATTTTTCTCACTGGTTCTGCCGTTCTAGCACGAAAGTCATTTTCATTTTTTAACATCCTTAAGTGTGAGTGGCAGCATGAGGTGGCATTGTGTCAGCCAGTCTTGACATAAAATGTGTCTGTCACAAAAATTTTACAAAAATGTTCTAGGAAAACCTGAGAAAACTCGGGGAATTTGGAAGCGTCAACTTGTTGGACACCCTGTTTTCATCGAAAATCTCAGTTTAAGAAACTATCCAGACGAGCTGGGATGCTTAACCCTTTCAGGCGCCTTGTACACAATTGTGTAAGCGGCAAACTTACAGCTTTTTCTGAGAAACTGGAGCACTTAACAGTGATTTCACTATTTCAGTCAAATTGAGCACCCTTCTTGTTGCAAAGAAGTTGCGTTTTTGTAGCATGTAGCGAATGCAGTAAATAATATTTCACACAACAGTGAGCTAGGTAGCACTTTGTCCACCGTTTTTGTGCAGACAGATCTTGCCGCGAGTGTAAACATCGATTGTTTCTGCAAAATTTCAAGCGTAACGTGCATCTTCGAAACACAAAGCGATTCCACGATCCCTAGGGTGTTTACCTTACACACGAGAACATTTCGATGTTATTATTTCTAACAAATCTGACACTTTGTACGGAATTCTCCACATCGTTGTAAGAACTGACCTGCTGGTCTTTCACGTTCGAAAACATACAAATTCCCCTTTTTTGAGGCCTGAATAGACTGCTTAGGTGAAAACAAAAATTGATTTCAGTGAAAACAAAAAATGCCGCCTGAAAGGGTTAACTACCTTTGCACGATGTACCGTTGAGAGAACGGAATTACGTTGCCCCTTCTGGAAGGACAGTTGTCAAAAAAAAGTGAAATGACCCTTTGAGATGAAACTCGAACGAGATGGTTTGCTTTAATTTGAAGTGGTATACTTTCGACTGCGTAGTTTTGCCACTTTTTGAGCCGCCGCGGTGGCTCAGTGGTTATGGTGCTCAGCTGCTGACCCGAAAGACGCGGGTTCGATCCCGGCCGCGGCGGTTGAATTTCTTTGGAGGCGAAATTCTAGAGGCCCGTGTACTGTGCGATGTCAGTGCACGTTAAAGAACCCCAGGTGGTCGAAATTTCCGGAGCCCTCCACTACGGCGTCCCTCATAGCCTTAGTCGCTTTGGGACGTTAAACCCCATAAACCAAACCAGTTTTGCCACTTTTGTTTGCCTGTTTTTTTTCGCGCTCCTCTTATAACGCCATGGTGCCTTCTAGAAGGTATTGAAACTAAGGATCAATAAAATAAGTCCTCGCTTTGTGCTTTTGTTTCCATGTGTTGTAGACAAGCAGATCAAAAGCCTGAATGAGCGAATCCAAGGCCTTCAGGCAGAGAACTCGCAGCAGAACATCACCATCGCCACCCTGCAGGACAGCCTTGCACAGTATGGATTTTTTTGGCTTCAGGCTTTCTTTCTGGGCATTCTTTTTGTGCAATGAATTATTTTTACTTCCTTTTCATTTATGAGTGAGTTATGAGTTCATTCTTTGTAAGGGGTGTGCGACTATTGAAATCTCCGGATACGAAGCGGAAAAGTCTTTCAGATAGCTAATATCTGTTCAGTATGAAACATTTCACTTAAGCGGGGACGAGGGTCTTTGAGACCAAAATATGACCAAAAAATCGATTTTCAAAAATGACTAATGAAATTTATAGCTATTATCTTCCAACTTTACCTATTGTTCCTTCAAGAAATCATCATTTCGACCATAATATTAGATTCAGGTCATTGTGTGGGTTGACTTTGTGCAGGAGCTGACAATTTAATGGCATGAAAATCTGGGACCTCTGGCTATCTTAGTATGTCGATACCTCAACATCGAGGACAGATAGGGACGTCATATTGTTTGCTAAGGGAAGCTGAAGGCACAGTGTCTGCAATTATCGAAGCAGACTTGTTCAATCGCACTTCAAAATTTTATACCTTCGCAAAGTTTATCGATGCGTTACATTCACACCTTGAACATTGATATTCCAAGTGCTGTAAAATTACTAATGAGGGTAAAATGGAAAAATAGTTTCGATTATTGCACTCTTTACTCACCATACTATGTAGCCATGGATTAAACGTGATTTTTTATTGAGCAGCTTTTTTTGCACAGAGGTACTAATGAATGACTAATTGCAATTATTATCTTGGGAACCGACTAATTTATAAAGGTACTTTCATTGTTGAAATCAGCACAAAAAACTGAGCAAGGTGGTACAGTTTCATTAGGATTCGACTAAAAGTAAGGAAAAGAGGTCTAAGACCAGTGTCCCCCCTTAAGATAGAGGCAGACGTTGTTGCCCTATTTTTAATTATTTTTTTCATATTGTATGGTCTTTGCAACTGAAATAAATGAAACTAGACTGACTTGGCACGATATGTGAAAAGAAAACATGAGCACGGAAATGTACACTCCTCGATTAGTGATTACACTATGATTAGAACAGTATGAAACCTGTAGTGTGGTCGTGCAAAAGTAGGAACAAAATGAAATCGATAAATTGGCACATGACTGCCAACTAAAAGTACCATTATTGGTAATGAAACCTCATTAATTCATATTTGAAGGGGCCAGAAGAAATGTCTGAGGAAGAAATGCATGGCAGACAGCCACCGCTGCAGCGGGCTGGTGGCAAAGCATAGAAACCACAACTACACCACGGTGGTTCAGTGGTTATGGCTGCTAACCGAAAAGACGCAGGTTTGATCCCGGCTGCGGTGGTCGAATTTCGATGGAGGCGAAATTCCAGTGGCCCATGTACTGTGCAATATCAGTGCACGTTAAAGAATCCCAGGTGGTGGAAACTTCCGGAGCCCTCCACTACGGCGTCCCTCATAGCCTGAGTCGCTTTGGGACGTCACACCCCATAAACATATTCATATCCAAACTTTCGAGTATTCACACACCCCCCAATTCTTAGGCATTTCCCGGTGCAGTCATGCCTTAAAGGTGCACTGAAGAGGATTCTGAACATGTCTTTTTGCCGCAGGAACTCGATCCACACGTTCCTAGCATTCTTAGAAACAATGACTTATTGCCCTGTGTGGCCGATTTCCCCAATTAAAACGAATTAACGTCCGGCTCCCGCCTTTTTTTTTTAATTCTGCCTTGTACGGTGGGCGGAGTCGACCAACGCGTGGAGCGCCTTTCACTCAGTCCCGTGGAGGCCTTGCTTTCGCTTTAGTTTGTTTTTTAGGTTTCCATGAATAAATAGTTTCATTCGCAGATAATATAGCCGCAAAATAAGCCCGAAGAAATAAATACGCGCGGACTATTTGTTACTACGGACTACTACGTATTACTCCGCCGATGGCAAAGCGGTAAGCCGCCACGGGACTGGGTGAAAGGATCTCCACGCGTTGGTCGACTCCGCCCATCGTACGAGGCAGAATTTAAAAAAAAAAGGTGGGAGCCGGACGTTAATTCGATTTAATTGGGCAAATCGGCCACACAGGGCAGTAAATAGCAGTTTCCAAGAAAGCTCGGAACGTGTAGATCGAGTTCCCGCGGCAAAAAGACAAGTTCAGATTCCTCTTCAGTGCACCTTTAATGTGGACGCTGGTTCCCGAGCAAAACTGTGTGTGAAGCGAGTCGTCTGCTTAAGAACAGAGCATTGCAGGGTAATCAACCAGATATTTTTTGGATGTCTGCTGTTACAAAGGCATAAACATGTGCCAGTTTTTTTAAGAAACACTGTTGAAATTGCTGTTCGTGAATAAATTTTTGTTGACTGTTTGAAAAAAAAAAAGTCCGCTGCAAAGCAGTTGCGTTACTTTGCTCAGTCGTAGAGTACAATACCTGAATCCTTCTGTGCTTGAGCAGGCAGTGAAGGCAAAGCTGCCTATTTATAACCTTTTTTTGGCTATGGCACTTGTAGGAAATAGCAGAGTAGTGATGCCTTTGGTGGTAGCAGCCAGGGTAGCTTTGGCATCGGAGGCACCAGGTCAGGCGAGCTGTAGTCTGAAACAAAAATGCAATGCATGAGTTCAGCTTGCATACTCTGCCTTGCTTCTGGATGCAGTAGTGGGGGGGGTCTCAAGCTTCCTTTTTGTTAAACAAGTTCCTTTTACTTTTTTTTTCCCGTAGACTACAGGCTCAAAACAAGTTCCTGGAGGACAAAGCCACCTCCCTGGAGAGAGTCCAGGACGACTACGACGCTGTGATTCGTCAGAACATCTCGCTCCAGAGCGAGGCAAGCTTTTTTAAAGCAGTTTATTACGCGCTGACCGCAAGAGGCAATAATTCGCAGCAACACGCTGACATGTGAAGCCTTTCCACTGTGGGCTGGCAGCTGACAAACCACTGTCGCTCAGTGTTTCTCTCGAGTTCTGGATTTGCAGAAAATTTCGCCCATCACTCGGAAGTAGCTCGTGAGTCTAGCCAATTGTAGAAGGCTTTTCAGTATGTCTGTTTTTCGAGTGAGGTTGTTTTTAGCGCGGTTTCAGCAAACAAGTTGCCAACAGTGTCCATGCTGCTGACACTAGCTTCTCCAAGAGCAGACTAGAGGAGACATTGTCATGAGCCATGATTCAAAGCTGTTAAATGAAAGCCTGGTAGAAGTAGTGCTACGAGAAATGACGTAGCATGTGTGTCGCTTCTCAAACACCACAAAATATAGTTTAGCGGCTCTGCACTGTGTCCTTTAGAAATGCAGTGTCCACCGAAGATTTTCATTGTTTCTGTTGTACTTAGAGCCACTTAGTGTCAACAATTCACTGACGATTACGGTATTTTCTATTGCAAAATTAGAGTGCAGCTCTTTAGGTGTTTTCATTTTGTGCACTCTTCTTTGAAGCTAGAACTGCGGCGTGGGCTGACCTACTGTGGTCAACGTCCTTCATATATACAGGGCGCGCCGCGTCTGTTGGTCACTTCGCGCCAAAGCAGGCTCGCATGCACCCACATAGCGTCCACAATACAATCTCTCTCACCCTGCCGCTGTGGCTTGTGCTGCCATTGGTCAGGCAAGGAGTGAGGTCTTCCAGAGGTCTTCCAGAGAAGACCAGAGGTCTTCCAGAGGTCTTCCAGAGGTCTTCCAGAGGTCTTCCAGAGGTTCTTCCAGAGGTTTTTCCAGAGGTTTTTCCAGAGGTTTTTCCAGAGGTTTTTCCAGAGGTTTTTCCAGAGGTTTTTCCAGAGGTTTTTCCAGAGGTTTTTCCAGAGGTTTTTCCAGAGGTTTTTCCAGAGGTTTTTCCAGAGGTTTTTCCAGAGGTTTTTCCAGAGGTTTTTCCAGAGGTTTTTCCAGAGGTTTTTCCAGAGGTTTTCCCAGAGGTTTTCCCAGAGGTTTTCCCAGAGGTTTTCCCAGAGGTTTTCCCAGAGGTTTTCCCAGAGGTTTTCCCAGAGGTTTTCCCAGAGGTTTTCCCAGAGGTTTTCCCAGAGGTTTTCCCAGAGGTTTTCCCAGAGGTTTTCCCAGAGGTTTTCAGTTTCTTTTCTACAACTTGGCACTACGCACGCGCGTGAACTGTGGAGGGCATCACACAACACTCAAGGTCACACGCTCTTCCTGGGTAAATGGGTTGTTTCTCCAATCTGGGTCCTTCTGTGATGCGCAGTTACGCAGATGGCAAGGGATGCCGCTCAACCCGAGAATGGGATCTTAAAGAGTTGTGCTCTAAAAGTGGGTGCTAGCAGAGTTGTACCTCCCCGCTAACATGAGGTGACAACGTTGAAGCAAGACAGCAACCAACCTACACTGGAAACGGGACTGCTTTTTCACCAGATACCAATGACAGGGGTAGGAGATGTCTGCGACTATCGTGCATTGCGTCACAAAGAAAATTGTCTCATGCAGTTTACTGCTTTAGTGCAGTACTTATTTCGAGGGGAACAGCTAAAAAGTTTGGCTTTTTTAATTGTCAAATATATCAGTTGTCTGGCAAAAAAAAAACACTGGCATTGGTAGGAAAAGTGCTTGACCGATTTTTCAACTGCCAAACAACTATCAAACTTCATTTACCACTGCCATGGTATACTGGAAGTAATCTGATATTTCCTGTAGTAGTTGCTTTTTCGCGGTTCCCGAATGAGCTCTTTACAAGCTGTAAACGCCAGATTTTCAGCTGCTGCAAACACAAGACAAGGCTTGCGATCATCACAGTCATCAGCCTGACTACGCCCACTGCAGGGCAAAGGCCTCTCCCATGTCTCTCCAATTAACCACCCTGTCCTTTGGCAGCTGCGGCCACCGTATCCCGTCCTAATCTCATCCACCCACCTGACTCTCTGCCGTCTCCTGCTTTGCTTGCATTCCCTTGGAATCCAGTCCTTTAACCTTCACGACCATCGATTGTCTTGCCCTTTCCAGAGCCCTGCACTATGGCGTCCCTCATAGCCTGAGTCGCTTTGGGACGTTGAACCCCAATAAACCAAACCAAACCTTGCTTGCCTTGCTTGAATGCCTTCTCCATGCCCACTCCTTTGTCTTTGTTTCGGCTCTGATGTCAACTCTCATTAGTTCCCTGATCCACTCTGCTCTCCTCCTGTGATTACACGTGGAATTTTTCTTTCCGTAGCCCGCGTTGCTGCCCTCAACTTCAGTTCTACCCTTTTTATTGCGCTGAAATTTTTTGCCCTTTGTGGGAGTCCTGTCCTTGAGTAAGGCTGTTCTTACTAAGGGGGCAGACTGCATGGCACAATTAAGATCAGCTCATGGCCAAGCAATGCAATTATGAGATGAGGCTGAAGTTTTCTGCATGGCTTGTTATCTCGTTAACTTTGCTATCTTGTGCAGAATCATGGTCTGCTCACTGAGTCTGAAGTTATATGATCTGCATGTCTGAACTGTCTGTGAGCTGCTTTATTCTGTCAGTCAGGCTTATGTGAAGCTGGCAGGTTTTTGATAGTTAGTGTAATCTCATGTATGAGCCGCACCCCCTGGTTTGGACTAGATGATTGAGAAAGAAGAAAATGGTTACATTCTTTTTAAATTTGTCTCAAATTTTTTAATTCCAAAAAAGTGCGGCCTTTACACAAGTTTATACAGTAGTTGTAGTTGAAAGTAACTTTGGTGAGCCACTGGTGATGCATTTTTGCTTGGAGATGGGGTTAAAATAGGGAATTCTCTTGAGGTCCAGGCATCTGGCTGAAGGTTGCAATGGGCAAGGGCAATCGTTGATGCTCCGGTAATGGTGCCAAGGGAAGGAGATGGTGGATGATGGGTGCCACTACAGCAATTTGCAAGGCGCTTCTTTCAGTTCATGACAGGACTGTTATATTTGCAAAAAAGTGCCCTAAACATCCGAGTGCCTGTATTTAATTGTGGCTAGCAAGCAGATATATGAAGCCTTCTATGATTTTTTTACGAGGAGCAATTCCTCTCTAAGCCATCACGCTGGCAAAAAGTTGCTCTCTCCTTTGTGCCACTCTGTACGGAATCCTCTGCACCACTGCACTACGAATATCCCGACGCCATTCCTGGCGAGAAAGCCTTTCCAATGTCCTCTTTTTCAATAGTTGAGTTACCATTCAGTGTTGGTATAGGAGACACCACTGGCCAGAAAGACTGTCGAAGCCACTGTGGTGTCTCAGTGGTTATGGTGCTCGGTTGCTGACCCGAAAGACGAGAGTTCGATCCAAGCCATGGCGGTTGCATTTCGATGGAGGCGAAATTCTGGAGGCCCGTGTGCTGTGCGGTGTCAGTGCACGTTAAAGAACCCCAGGTGGTCGAAATTTCCAGAGCCCTTCACTACAGGATCCCTCATAGCCTGAGTCGCTTCGAGACATTAAACCTCATGAAACAAACAAAACAGATTAACAAAGACTGTGCTCAGATTTTCCGATTTTGCAGTGCCATACAATTTGTCCGCTGGCACTCGCGTGGTGTTAATGGCGTCACGACCCTCTCAACCAATCGGGGCCGGTCATTATGTAAAAGCGGGAAATCTTTTGTGAGACAGTGCTGTTGCATTATTATCGCTCATGCCTCGGTGAGACATCCCTGCAATATCAGCGTTTTCTCATCCACCACTGGACTGATCTGTCGCTGCAGAATGAGCAGCTGTCCAGCCTGCAGCAAGAGTGCCAGGCCCTGAAAGAAAGCCTGGCTTCAAACACGGCGGAAATGTCTCAGCTGGCCTCCAGGGTGGCCGCGGAGGAGGAGAGGAACGCAAAACTCTCAGCAGAGCTGGCCGAAAAAACGCGGGAGTTGGAGGCAACCGTGAATTTGTACTCCATGCAAGGGAGAGAGCCATCATTCTTTGCCAGCCCCGGAACTCCCTCCTTCAAGTCGCCAGAGACCCCCCGCCTTAGCTGCTACCAGGAGCTCCTCTTGGTCGAGCTGCAGGACACCAACGCCAAGCTCCGGGAAGAAGTGGCTGAGCTTAAGGTATGTGTACTTGCGTGTGCGCGTTAGTTTGGATTGTTACTGAAGGTTGCTTGACTTGGCTACTGTTAATTAAGCCCCGCACACATTGTCCTTTTAATAATTTCGTGAGGCTTACCATAGTCATTCTATG
Source organism: Amblyomma mixtum (assembly GCF_055824585.1). Lineage (NCBI taxonomy): Eukaryota > Metazoa > Arthropoda > Arachnida > Ixodida > Ixodidae > Amblyomma > Amblyomma mixtum. The sequence continues at coordinate 44,571,359 of NC_143017.1, read as the reverse complement.
CCATGAATCGTACTCTCAACTTTTACTTCCTGTGCACCTCTGTTGGCTTTATTAACTCCCTTGGAAAACGCAACGCACAGCATATGTCATGGACCTAAGTTCACCAGTAACCATGTCTGGTGCTGTTTGGCTGGAGGTGCTCCTGTGCCATAAAAATCCAGTCATAAATTGTTGCTGTTGGGTTGTCTGGTAACCGCACGATTGTAAGTGCCTGTTGGTGTGCTGAGGAGCGTTTTTACTGCATCAGTTTTATTTATCTTGAAAGAAGCGCGAAACATAACAACTTGGGACGACGAGCAGCAAAACACGGAGTTTTTTTCAGCTGAACCTTTACTTGAAGTGTACAGGAGTTTATAGACCTGTCATCATGCTTCATGTTCCTTCCTTGGTCTTGTTTCACACTTCTTCAAAGGTGAATGTCTCCTTGCTTGTCTACTCTGAAGTGGTGTAGTGGATCATTTAAATTCGTTGTGAAAGAGCCATTAAAAAAAGTTTCTGGAAAAATTAGTTTTTGGTGCAAAAGCACTACGTATTGGCCTCTTAACCTGGAAAATTCCAGTGTGTGGTGAAGCCTTTGAGGTTAGTCACGGGATGCAGGAAATGGCGCGAAATAAATGATGCTTCTAATAAGAGTGACCTTGGGCAACTTGGAGAAATAAAATACTGCCATGACTGGAGCAGCATCAACTTTTCAGTTCGCTGGCCAGTGCACAAGAGCACTAAGGTATCACCACAGCCGTTCATGCCTCGTGTTAAACTGCTGCACTCTTGAGCTGTGTAGTGCATGTCGTTGCCTTCATCAGCTTCCATCTGTGCGCAAGTCACAAAAGGAAACGAACTTTCAATCCTAACCACACAATGCTGGCCAGTGCACGAAAGCACTAAGGTATCACCACAGCCGTTCATGCCTCGTGTTAAACTGCTGCACTCTTGAGCTGTGTAGTGCATGTCGTTGCCTTCATCAGCTTCCATCTGTGCGCAAGTCACGAAAGGAAATGCACTTTCAATCCTAACCACACAATGCTGGCCAGTGCACGAAAGCACTAAGGTATCACCACAGCCGTTCATGCCTCGGGTTAAACTGCTGCACTCTTGAGCTATGTAGGGCATGTCATTAATTCATCAGCTTCCATCTGTGTGCAAGTCACGAAAGGAAATGCACTTTCAATCCTAACCACACAACGCTGGCCAGTGCACGAAAGCACTAAGGTATCACCACAGCCGTTCATGCCTCGTGTTAAACTGCTACACTCTTGAGCTGTGTAGGGCATGTCATTGCCTTCATCAGCTTCCATCTGTGTGCAAGTCACGAAAGGAAATGCACTTTCAATCCTAACCACACAACGCTGGCCAGTGCACGAAAGCACTAAGGTATCACCACAGCCGTTCATGCCTCGTGTTAAACTGCTACACTCTTGAGCTGTGTAGGGCATGTCATTGCCTTCATCAGCTTCCATCTGTGTGCAAGTCACGAAAGGAAATGCACTTTCAATCCTAACCACACAACGCTGGCCAGTGCACGAAAGCACTAAGGTATCACCACAGCCGTTCATGCCTCGTGTTAAACTGCTGCACTCTTAAGCTGTGTAGGGCATGTCATTGCCTTCATCAGCTTCCATCTGTGCGCAAGTCACGAAAGGAAACGAACTTTCAATCCTAACCACACAACGCTGGGCAGTGCACGAAAGCACTAAGGTATCACCACAGCCATTCATGCCTCGTGTTAAACTGCTGCACTCTTGAGCTATGTAGGGCATGTCATTAATTCATCAGCTTCCATCTGTGTGCAAGTCACGAAAGGAAATGCACTTTCAATCCTAACCACACAACGCTGGCCAGTGCACGAAAGCACTAAGGTATCACCACAGCCGTTCATGCCTCGTGTTAAACTGCTACACTCTTGAGCTGTGTAGGGCATGTCATTGCCTTCATCAGCTTCCATCTGTGTGCAAGTCACGAAAGGAAATGCACTTTCAATCCTAACCACACAACGCTGGCCAGTGCACGAAAGCACTAAGGTATCACCACAGCCGTTCATGCCTCGTGTTAAACTGCTGCACTCTTAAGCTGTGTAGGGCATGTCATTGCCTTCATCAGCTTCCATCTGTGCGCAAGTCACGAAAGGAAATGCACTTTCAATCCTAACCACACAACGCTGGCCAGTGCACGAAAGCACTAAGGTATCACCACAGCCGTTCATGCCTCGTGTTAAACTGCTACACTCTTGAGCTGTGTAGGGCATGTCATTGCCTTCATCAGCTTCCATCTGTGTGCAAGTCACGAAAGGAAATGCACTTTCAATCCTAACCACACAACGCTGGCCAGTGCACGAAAGCACTAAGGTATCACCACAGCCGTTCATGCCTCGTGTTAAACTGCTGCACTCTTAAGCTGTGTAGGGCATGTCATTAATTCATCAGCTTCCATCTGTGTGCAAGTCACGAAAGGAAATGCACTTTCAATCCTAACCACACAACGCTGGCCAGTGCACGAAAGCACTAAGGTATCACCACAGCCGTTCATGCCTCGTGTTAAACTGCTACACTCTTGAGCTGTGTAGGGCATGTCATTGCCTTCATCAGCTTCCATCTGTGTGCAAGTCACGAAAGGAAATGCACTTTCAATCCTAACCACACAACGCTGGCCAGTGCACGAAAGCACTAAGGTATCACCACAGCCGTTCATGCCTCGTGTTAAACTGCTACACTCTTGAGCTGTGTAGGGCATGTCATTGCCTTCATCAGCTTCCATCTGTGTGCAAGTCACGAAAGGAAATGCACTTTCAATCCTAACCACACAACGCTGGCCAGTGCACGAAAGCACTAAGGTATCACCACAGCCGTTCATGCCTCGTGTTAAACTGCTGCACTCTTAAGCTGTGTAGGGCATGTCATTGCCTTCATCAGCTTCCATCTGTGCGCAAGTCACGAAAGGAAACGAACTTTCAATCCTAACCACACAACGCTGGGCAGTGCACGAAAGCACTAAGGTATCACCACAGCCGTTCATGCCTCGTGTTAAACTGCTGCACTCTTGAGCTGTGTAGGGCATGTCATTGCCTTCATCAGCTTCCATCTGTGCGCAAGTCACGAAAGGAAACGAACTTTCAATCCTAACCACACAATGCTGGCCAGTGCACGAAAGCACTAAGGTATCACCACAGCCATTCATGCCTCGTGTTAAACTGCTGCACTCTTGCGCTGTGTAGGGCGTCTCATTGCCTTCATCAGCTTCCATCTGTGCGCAAGTCACAAAAGGAAACGAACTTTCAATCCTAACCACACAATGCTGGCCAGTGCACGAAAGCACTAAGGTATCACCACAGCCGTTCATGCCTCGTGTTAAACTGCTGCACTCTTAAGCTGTGTAGGGCATGTCATTGCCTTCATCAGCTTCCATCTGTGCGCAAGTCACGAAAGGAAACGAACTTTCAATCCTAACCACACAACGCTGGGCAGTGCACGAAAGCACTAAGGTATCACCACAGCCGTTCATGCCTCGTGTTAAACTGCTGCACTCTTGAGCTGTGTAGGGCATGTCATTGCCTTCATCAGCTTCCATCTGTGCGCAAGTCACGAAAGGAAACGAACTTTCAATCCTAACCACACAATGCTGGCCAGTGCACGAAAGCACTAAGGTATCACCACAGCCATTCATGCCTCGTGTTAAACTGCTGCACTCTTGCGCTGTGTAGTGCATGTCGTTGCCTTCATCAGCTTCCATCTGTGCGCAAGTCACGAAAGGAAACGAACTTTCAATCCTAACCACACAATGCTGGCCAGTGCACGAAAGCACTAAGGTATCACCACAGCCGTTCATGCCTCGGGTTAAACTGCTGCACTCTTGCGCTGTGTAGTGCATGTCGTTGCCTTCATCAGCTTCCATCTGTGCGCAAGTCACGAAAGGAAATGCACTTTCAATCCTAACCACACAATGCTGGCCAGTGCACGAAAGCACTAAGGTATCACCACAGCCATTCATGCCTCGTGTTAAACTGCTGCACTCTTGAGCTATGTAGGGCATGTCATTAATTCATCAGCTTCCATCTGTGTGCAAGTCACGAAAGGAAATGCACTTTCAATCCTAACCACACAACGCTGGCCAGTGCACGAAAGCACTAAGGTATCACCACAGCCGTTCATGCCTCGTGTTAAACTGCTACACTCTTGAGCTGTGTAGGGCATGTCATTGCCTTCATCAGCTTCCATCTGTGTGCAAGTCACGAAAGGAAATGCACTTTCAATCCTAACCACACAACGCTGGCCAGTGCACGAAAGCACTAAGGTATCACCACAGCCGTTCATGCCTCGTGTTAAACTGCTACACTCTTGAGCTGTGTAGGGCATGTCATTGCCTTCATCAGCTTCCATCTGTGTGCAAGTCACGAAAGGAAATGCACTTTCAATCCTAACCACACAACGCTGGCCAGTGCACGAAAGCACTAAGGTATCACCACAGCCGTTCATGCCTCGTGTTAAACTGCTGCACTCTTGCGCTGTGTAGGGCGTCTCATTGCCTTCATCAGCTTCCATCTGTGCGCAAGTCACAAAAGGAAACGAACTTTCAATCCTAACCACACAATGCTGGCCAGTGCACGAAAGCACTAAGGTATCACCACAGCCGTTCATGCCTCGTGTTAAACTGCTGCACTCTTGCGCTGTGTAGGGCATGTCATTGCCTTCATCAGCTTCCATCTGTGTGCAAGTCACGAAAGGAAATGCACTTTCAATCCTAACCACACAATGCTGGCCAGTGCACGAAAGCACTAAGGTATCACCACAGCCATTCATGCCTCGTGTTAAACTGCTGCACTCTTGAGCTATGTAGGGCATGTCATTAATTCATCAGCTTCCATCTGTGTGCAAGTCACGAAAGGAAATGCACTTTCAATCCTAACCACACAACGCTGGCCAGTGCACGAAAGCACTAAGGTATCACCACAGCCGTTCATGCCTCGTGTTAAACTGCTACACTCTTGAGCTGTGTAGGGCATGTCATTGCCTTCATCAGCTTCCATCTGTGTGCAAGTCACGAAAGGAAATGCACTTTCAATCCTAACCACACAACGCTGGCCAGTGCACGAAAGCACTAAGGTATCACCACAGCCGTTCATGCCTCGTGTTAAACTGCTACACTCTTGAGCTGTGTAGGGCATGTCATTGCCTTCATCAGCTTCCATCTGTGTGCAAGTCACGAAAGGAAATGCACTTTCAATCCTAACCACACAACGCTGGCCAGTGCACGAAAGCACTAAGGTATCACCACAGCCGTTCATGCCTCGTGTTAAACTGCTGCACTCTTAAGCTGTGTAGGGCATGTCATTGCCTTCATCAGCTTCCATCTGTGCGCAAGTCACGAAAGGAAACGAACTTTCAATCCTAACCACACAACGCTGGGCAGTGCACGAAAGCACTAAGGTATCACCACAGCCGTTCATGCCTCGTGTTAAACTGCTGCACTCTTGAGCTGTGTAGGGCATGTCATTGCCTTCATCAGCTTCCATCTGTGCGCAAGTCACGAAAGGAAACGAACTTTCAATCCTAACCACACAATGCTGGCCAGTGCACGAAAGCACTAAGGTATCACCACAGCCATTCATGCCTCGTGTTAAACTGCTGCACTCTTGCGCTGTGTAGTGCATGTCGTTGCCTTCATCAGCTTCCATCTGTGCGCAAGTCACGAAAGGAAACGAACTTTCAATCCTAACCACACAATGCTGGCCAGTGCACGAAAGCACTAAGGTATCACCACAGCCGTTCATGCCTCGGGTTAAACTGCTGCACTCTTGCGCTGTGTAGTGCATATCGTTGCCTTCATCAGCTTCCATCTGTGCGCAAGTCACGAAAGGAAATGCACTTTCAATCCTAACCACACAATGCTGGCCAGTGCACGAAAGCACTAAGGTATCACCACAGCCGTTCATGCCTCGTGTTAAACTGCTGCACTCTTGAGCTGTGTAGGGCATGTCATTGCCTTCATCAGCTTCCATCTGTGCGCAAGTCACGAAAGGAAACGAACTTTCAATCCTAACCACACAATGCTGGCCAGTGCACGAAAGCACTAAGGTATCACCACAGCCGTTCATGCCTCGGGTTAAACTGCTGCACTCTTGCGCTGTGTAGTGCATGTTGTTGCCTTCATCAGCTTCCATCTGTGCGCAAGTCACAAAAGGAAATGCACTTTCAATCCTAACCACACAATGCTGGCCAGTGCACGAAAGCACTAAGGTATCACCACAGCCGTTCATGCCTCGTGTTAAACTGCTGCACTCTTGAGCTGTGTAGGGCATGTCATTGCCTTCATCAGCTTCCATCTGTGTGCAAGTCACGAAAGGAAACGAACTTTCAATCCTAACCACACAATGCTGGCCAGTGTACGAAAGCACTAAGGTATCACCACAGCCGTTCATGCCTAGTGTTAAACTGCTGCAGTCTTGAGCTGTGTAGGGCATGTCATTGCCTTCATCAGCTTCTATCTGTGTGCAAGTCTCGAAAGGAAATGCACTTTCAATCCTAACCACACAATGCTGGCCAGTGCACGAAAGCACTAAGGTATCACCACAGCCGTTCATGCCTCGTGTTAAACTGCTGCACTCTTGAGCTGTGTAGGGCATGTCATTGCCTTCATCAGCTTCCATCTGTGTGCAAGTCACGAAAGGAAATGCACTTTCAATCCTAACCACACAATGCTGGCCAGTGCACGAAAGCACTAAGGTATCACCGCAGCCATTCATGCCTCGTGTTAAACTGCTGCACTCTTGAGCTGTGTAGGGCATGTCATTGCCTTCATCAGCTTCCATCTGTGTGCAAGTCACGAAAGGAAATGCACTTTCAATCCTAACCACACAACGCTGGCCAGTGCACGAAAGCACTAAGGTATCACCACAGCCTTTCACGCCTTGTGTTAAACTACCACACTCTTGAGCTGTGTAGGGCATGTCATTGCCTTCATCAGCTTCCATCTGTGTGCAAGTCACGAAAGGAAATGCACTTTCAATCCTAACCACACAACGCTGGCCAGTGCACGAAAGCACTAAGGTATCACCACAGCCGTTCATGCCTCGTGTTAAACTGCTGCACTCTTGAGCTGTGTAGGGCATGTCGTTGCCTTCATCAGCTTCCATCTGTGTGCAAGTCACGAAAGGAAATGCACTTTCAATCCTAACCACACAACGCTGGCCAGTGCACGAAAGCACTAAGGTATCACCACAGCCGTTCATGCCTCGTGTTAAACTGCTGCACTCTTGCGCTGTGTAGTGCATGTCGTTGCCTTCATCAGCTTCCATCTGTGTGCAAGTCACGAAAAGAAACGAACTTTCAATCCTAACCACACAATGCTGGCCAGTGCACGAAAGCACTAAGGTATCACCACAGCCGTTCATGCCTCGTGTTAAACTGCTGCACTCTTGAGCTGTGTAGTGCATGTCGTTGCCTTCATCAGCTTCCATCTGTGTGCAAGTCACGAAAAGAAATGCACTTTCAATCCTAACCACACAATGCTGGCCAGTGCACGAAAGCACTAAGGTATCACCACAGCCGTTCATGCCTCGTGTTAAACTGCTGGACTCTTGAGCTGTGTAGTGCATGTCGTTGCCTTCATCAGCTTCCATCTGTGTGCAATTCACGAAAAGAAACGAACTTTCAAACTTAACCACGCAATATTTCTTGGTTACCAATGCTAAACTACCGGCAGTTTTTTTAAATTGGTTTTTGCAGTTTTGTGAATAAATAGCTCGTCGTAGACAACATAGCCGCAAATTAAGGCCTCTGAAATAAAACTATGCATGAACTGCGATTGCCAATGAAAATAATGTAATCCATGAAAGCGCCCAAAGTAATTTGTATTACTTTTTTTGTCTGCAATGTAAGCAATAATTGCTAAAATTTCTACATATTTGTTGAACATGCTTTTTGCCTTGACAACAATGTTGGTTGACCCCTGCTACACTCTGCAGTGAGGTTAAAAAAAATAAAAGGCTGGAGCTGGGACGTTTAATCCGTTTTAAAGCGGCCACGACAACCTATTTTCGCACATACCCTGCTGATTGCATATAATTCCCAACACGTTAAACTACAATCCCCGAAGTTTCCATGGCTAACATGTCGGTGAGCGTGCGGTTGAACCTTTCCGTAAGCCCGTTGGTTTGTGGGTGGTAAGCTGTCGCGAGCTGGTGCTGCGTGTCACACGAACGAAGAATGTCGTGAACTACTCTGGATAGAAAATAACGACCGCGGTCGGTGAGCAGTTGACGAGGGGCGCCGTGGTGAAGGATGACGTCTTGCAGAAGAAAATTGGCAACATCGGTAGCGCAGCTGGACGGCAAAGCACGCGTGATGGCGTACCGAGTCGTATAATCAGTTGCGACAGCGATCCACTTGTTGCCGGAGAGGGACGTCGGAAAAGGGCCAAGAAGGTCGAGGCCAACACGGTGAAAAGGTTCAGGAGGTATGTCGATGGGTTGCAGAAGACCGGCAGGCAGAGTGGAGGGCCTTTTCCGACGTTGACACAGGTCGCAAGCGGCCACGTAACGCTTGACGGAACGATAAAGACCAGGCCAAAAGAAGCGATGCCGCACCCGAGCGTACGTGCGGGACACGCCAAGGTGACCGGCTGTCGGCAGATCGTGCAGTTCTGCAAGGACAGAAGAGCGTAGACGTTTGGGTATCACGAGCAGGAGCGGAGGGCCATCGGAGCGTAGGTTTCGGCGATACAAAATGCCGTTCTGGAGCACATAAAGGTTCAGAGACGGAGATCGGTTTGCAGAACGGATGCCATCAAAGATAGGTCGTAAAGATGAGTCGTGACGCTGTTCGTTGGCAATATCAGCAAGATCGGAGATAGCTAAGAGGCAGGGGAGGGTCTCAGCGTCCTCTAGGTCAGGTGGTTCCACAGGGTATCGGGATAAGCAGTCAGCGTCCTGGTGATGGCGCCCTGACTTGTACACGACGGAGTATGAGTATTCTTGGAGGCGCAATGCCCAGCGACCAAGGCGACCGGTGGGATCTTTTAGTGAAGACAACCAACAGAGAGCGTGGTGATCAGTGACAACAGCGAATGAACGGCCGAACAGGTAGGGTCTGAATTTAGCTACTGCCCAGACAAGGGCAAGACACTCGCGCTCAGTAATGGTGTAATTTTGCTCTGCGGCTGAAAGTAGGCGGCTGGCATAAGCGATGACTCGATCTTGACCCTGTTGACGTTGGGCTAGGACGGCGCCGATGCCATATCCGGAGGCGTCGGTGCGAACCTCTGTGGGAGACGACGGGTCAAAATGTGCTAAGATGGGCGGAGTGGTCAGCAAATGGACGAGAGATGAAAATGAGTTCTCTTGAGCAGGGCCCCAGGTAAAGGGGGTGTCGTTCTTCAGAAGATCGGTGAGGGGACGAGCGATGCCGGCGAAATCTTTGATAAAACGGCGAAAATATGAGCACAAGCAGACAAAGCTGCGCACATCTTTCGACAACCTTGGAAGAGGAAAGTCCTTCACAGCTTGAATTTTGATGGGATCTGGGCGTACACCAGAAGCGTCAACGAGGTGTCCGAGAATAGTGAGTTGGCGACGACCGAACTTGCATTTCGATGAGTTCAGCTGAAGTCCGGCGTTACGAAACACTGTCAGAATATTAGAGAGGCGCTCGAGGTGCGTGGCAAAAGTAGGCGAGAAAACCACAACATCGTCTAGGTAACAGAGGCAGGTGGACCATTTAAAGCCACGAAGAAGGGAGTCCATCATTCGTTCGAAGGTAGCCGGGGCGTTACAGAGGCCGAACGGCATGACTTTAAACTGGTATAAGCCATCAGGCGTCACGAAGGCGGTCTTCTCGCGGTCCTTTTCATCAACGGCAATTTGCCAGTACCCCGATCGAAGATCAATTGAAGAGAAATATTTGGCGCCGTGGAGGCAATCTAAGGCATCATCGATCCTTGGGAGTGGATATACGTCTTTTTTTGTGATGCGGTTGAGGTGCCGATAATCAACGCAGAAGCGCCAGCTGCCATCCTTCTTTTTCACCAGGACAACTGGTGAAGCCCAAGGACTTGACGAGGGCTCGATGATGTCTTTTGCGAGCATCTTGTCCACCTCTTGATTTATGACGGTGCGTTCGGCGCTGGACACTCGGTACGGACGTCTGCGGAGAGGAGCGGAATCACCGGTGTTTATGTGATGCGTCACCACAGAGGTCCGAGCCAAAACACGGCTATCAAAGTCGAAGATGTCGCGGAAAGATAAGAGGCACCTAAGATCGCGAGCTTGCATCGGCGGTAGGTCAGAAGCGATCATGTCGGCGTAGTCGTCCGTTGGGTTCGCTGTTGATGGGGCCGCAGGCAACCGGCATTGCTGAGTGGAAGGTAAGCAGCTGTCCACCACTGATATCACACATTCGGCAGCAGGGCACAGCGTGGCGAGTGAGATGCCTTGCGGGAGCGGTTGGATGGATGAACCGAAGTTCAGGACCGGAAGGCACGCTCGGTTGGCCGACATTGTAAATACAATGTGTGGAAGCGCAATGCTGCGCGTCAGGGCGACGTCAAGTTCCGGAGTGACTACGTAGTGACCATCAGGTACAGGGGGAACAGATGAGAAAGAAATGTAAGTTGCGGCTTGAGGCGATAGACGGACAAAGTCGACAGCACAAAGACGGTGTATAACTGGGGACGGCGACTCAGCAGAAAGAGGAAGGTCAAGCTGAACAACATTAGTGGCGCAGTCAATGAGGGCTGAATGCTCAGACAGGAAGTCGAGGCCAAGAATGACTTCATGAGGGCACTGGTCCAGAACAGAGAACAGAACGGATGTATGGCGGCCGGATATGGTCACACGGGCTGTGCATAGTCCAACAACATGAGCAGTTCCGCCGTCGGCAACGCGGAGAACGGCTTTGGGTGCAGGGGTCAGTACTTTTCGGAGGCGGCGTCGTAGGGCTGAACTCATGACGGATACGTGCGCGCCTGTATCGATCAGGGCTCTCACAGGCACTCCATCGACATGAATAGCGAGCAAATTATGGTGTGCGCGAAGGGCTAATCGAGGATTTTGGGACTGGGGCTGTACTGCAGCATCACCTCCAGACACTGCAGCGTCTAGTTTTCCGCTTGCGAGCGTCCGTAGGGGCCAGGAGAGGAGCGACGGCGTTGGGGCGAACGAGACTGGCGACGCAGGGGGAACGGGGAGCGGCTGGAGCGGGGAATCTGGCCGTCGACTGAAGCACTGTGCTGGGCTGGAGGGGGCGTGTAGTGGCTGGGCTGTTCGTCGTCGCGGTGGGAGCTGAGAGGACGGTATGTGCTGCGACGGGACCAATAATTTCGACAGTGGCGGGAGATGTGGCCAATGCGGTGGCAATGGAAACAAATGGGCCTGTCGTCGGTTGTCCGCCAGTCGTTAGGGTTTCGGCGACGTGGAGTGAAGTACGATGGTCGTCCAGGAGCAATCGCAGTGATTTCGGGTGGTGGTGAAGACCGTACAGGGCTGACGGGCTGGAAACCAAGGTTGGCAAGCTCTTGGCGGACGACAGCTTGTACCAGAGAGATGGTAGGTAAGTGGGTGTCGCCATCACGTAGATGCTGGGGGGCAGGGGACATAGCTTCGAGCTCGCGTCGGATGATGCTGGTCACATTTTCTGGGGGCGCTGGAGTTGCCCGGTGTCGCAGGTCTTCACATGAAGAAGTCGCAGCCGTGTTGGGGAGGCGTGTGTACGGCTGGCTAATACGCCTGCTTTTGGCTTCCTCGAAGCGTCGACATTCCTTAATAATTCCGTCGACTGTAGTGCAGCTCTTGTATACGAGCAAGTTGAAGGCATCGTCGGCGATTCCCTTCAACACGTGGCCGACTTTGTCAGACTCGGGCATGTTGGCGTCAACTTTGTGACAGAGGGCCAGCACATCTTGAATGTACGACACATAAGACTCCGTAGATGTTTGAGCTCGGGAGGCGAGGTCCTTCTTAGCGGCAAGCGTTCGGCCGAGCGGCCGTCCAAACAATTCGCGGAGTTTCTCTTTGCACACGTCCCAGCTGGTCAGATGGTCTTCGTGTGTCTCATACCATACCCGGGCGGTGTCTTTTAGATAGAATATTACATTTGCGAGCATAAGGGTCGGATCCCAGCGGTTGTAGGTACTCACTCGCTCGTACATGTTGATCCAGTCGTCGACGTCAGTGTTGTCGGTACCAGAAAATGTCCCAGGGTCACGAGGGGGAGAAAGAATGAGTGATGTCATGGCCGGGGCTGAGGTTTGCTGGGCGGCGTCGTGGGTCATGATGAGTGAAGGCAACTGGCGGCCGCTGCGGAGCTCCGTCGTCGGTAGACGTAGGGGAAATCCGCACCTCCACCAAATATGTTGCGGAAAAGAATATATTTACAGATATTTACAAATAGACAAGAACAGCTGCGAGCGGCACTGAGAACACAGTCCGAACTTCGTTGTCGTCTTCTACTCTTCGCACTCGTGCCATCGCTCTTTGTCGTCGGCTACCCGCATCAATATTTTTAAAGCGAATTTTTTTTCAGTTTGTCATGCTAGACACTTGCACTTGCTAGTCTGGCAACCTCTGGTCGCCGACGTCACAAGGGCATCTCGCCCCGCGTCGTCTGCTGCGCACTGTTCGCTGCGTTAAGGTGCTTTGCATGCACACCGTGGATGGCAGTTGCTCGAAAAGTTTTTTTTCTTTTAGCTTAGCAAAATAAAATTCATTTTTCGCATTTTCTTTTCGGAAACCTTCAGCTTAGTGCGCAAGCTTAGTGACTCTTAGGTACACGGACTTGCTCGTGGTTCTTGTTTTCTAATTATTGCGGAAAGAGAAATCGGTCCACTCCTGCTTTATTATTTACACTTGGAAGCAGTGAAGTGCTCCCGTATGGGAAAAACGGCACGTTACATGCATGCTTTCGCCGATGTGTGCAGCGAGCGGCGTGGCGATCTGTCGCTGGCTGTTCTTGCCCGCTATTCGTTGGCTCAATAAACTCAAATTATCAGACGGTGGCACCAGAGTAAGCTTGCAGCACGAAAGGAGCAGAGAAAAGTGCCAAATGCGACTACCTCCCCGCTGCACGTGTGTGTGCATGTGTGCAAGTCGTATATGCATTTCTTTCGGCTCGTAGAACCCTTTTGCAGAACCAAGCCGCTAACAGAAGCCAACGTGACTCAAATGTTTCACTGCCCGCACCGAGGAATAGTCGCCGGCTCCTAAATGAGTGCTTCAAGATAATAGTGCATCATTTAGCATTTACCCTGCCTGCGCCAAGTCCACCAGGAATGCGACGATTGCCATTACTGCAGCCCCGCACTGAGGTTGTTTACATAGCTGTGCATGGAGTAGTGATCGTTTGCTTGGCATGATGCAAGGTGGGCTCTCCATATCTTAAATATTATGTACTCTTGCTTAGAAAATGTAGTTTAACTCATTTACACACTACGATAACGCTGCAACAAGAGCCGATGCTGCTATCGCCTGCTTGGGAAACGCCTCGCCTACGTACGGCGCTTATTGCTGATTGTATCTGCTTCCTCCGATGTCACCAATACCTAGTTTTAAATCACTTTACCTGAAATTACATTTGGACACCATTTGCATCAATGAAAACAGCCAAATTAATTGTCCACAGTCGACACCGACCACTGCCGCCGGCTGCCGACCTTCAACTCACATGCTCTGCAGACCGGGTCACATCGGCACTTCTCCCTTACTGTACGGGCGCCCTGCGATGTAGGCAGTCGTCGCTTTGAAGTCACTGTAGCCAAAACTACGCTCAAAGGCTATTAGTACGCGCTAAGAGCTGTCAATTCAGGCTCTGCAATCACCGAAATCACACATACGAATCCTGCGGACTCACTAGGCCTCGTCACAAAAGGGGCAAGGCCGGCGGTCTTTTGTCCACTGAAGTTCAAGAATCTGGCAAAAGTTCACCGAAGCTCGCTGTTTACACTACTACGATACGTGGTCGTTGGCCGTGCTGGCGTCGTCGTCGGTTCCAGCGTGATGTACCGGTGCGTCAGCGACGGCATCTGCATACAGACCAAGCCACCGACCGTCGATCGACATCGCATCGGCCTAGTGTGACCGACCCTACCCGGAAAACTGTTACTGTTATCGCTTTTGCGGCCCTGGTCACTCATTTTTGAGGGACGGCTGCTACTGCGATCGCCCGTGAAAGTACATGGGACAAAGAGACCTCGCTGCCTCATTGCATCGACAGCAGACGACGTTGCTCCGTGTATTCCCTAGTGACGTCACGAGAGCCTTCAGTATCGCGGTCGCTGCCGGTGGGAGGAACTTCCTGGTCTCAGTTTCAATCGCATTGTTTCGAATATACAGTGCGCCCTGGGCACCCAAATTTCGGAAATTGAATCGGAGGCTCTTGTATTAATGGCTGAAGTGCAAAATTGCAATATGAAGAAAAACCCTGTCGTGGCCCCTTTAAGGGAAATCGGCTACACAGGATATTAATTCGAAGTTTGTAAGAATGCTCAAAGCGTGTAGATCGAGTTCCCATGATAAAAAGTTGAACTCAAAATTCTCTATTACATCTTTAATAGCTTGTGCCAATGTTTTTGCTCTTGGAACACAGCTCTCTTGTGATGAAAAACTGGTCCCCATTGGAGTTTGAGTGTTCGCACTGCTATATTTTCTGGTTTAACTTTTTTTTATTCAATGTGTGTTTTATTGCTTGGCTGCTCTTGCATGTGCTTTCCTTTCTTTCTATAACTTGAAGGGTAAAAGAAAGGTTTGTGAAGTGTAAGCACAAGTCTCTTAGAACTCTGATGAGCAGTTGTGTGGGGGCTGTTTTATATTTGACTGCACATTGGTCTGTACACCTTCTGATAATTTTTTTTTAACACACCCACTCTGTAAATTTAGGCTGTGGCAGACACATTTTGATGGAGGCAAACACAAGCACTGGGATGCCGATGCACGTTAAAGATCCCCAGGTGGTCTAAATTAATCCGGAGCCCTCCACTACGGTGCACCTCCTCCAGACTTGTTGTGCTTTGGGATGTTACACCCCTCATGCCAATACCAATACTGTTGTTTTTCGAATATGCTCACATTTCACAGAATGAGCTTCAAGCAGTGACCGCAAAGTTCCAGACAGACACCAATGCTCTGAAGACCACCATCTTGCAGCTGGAGCAGATGAAAGTCAACCTCACCGCAGAGGTGTCTCAACTCTGCCAGCACTGCTCCCAACTAGACGGTCACGTTGCCGGTCTAGAGGCAGAGCTGCAGGCATCAAAGACAGCAGCTGCAAAGCTAGAGTCTGAGCTTTCCATCCAAGTTAACCATATGGAAGATCTGAGGCTGGAGCTTGCTGGTAAAGACCAACAGATCACCATAATCGATGCTAAGTCCACCAGCTACGAGGCCGCGAACAAAGAGTTGCTCAAGTCCAACGAGCAGCTGAACGCAGCCTTGCTCTCGTCGGAGGCGGAGAAGGCGGACCACCTGAGCCGGCTGCACAAGATGGCGGGCGAAAATGAGAGGCACGAGAAAGCACTGTCCGAGGAGCTTGCAATGGTGCAATCTTTGGAAGAGGCGGCGAAGCAGCTTACAGCGAAGCTGTGCGAAGAAGTTCAGAAAGGGCAGTCCCTTCAGTCTCAGCTGGCGGCCAGTCAAGAGGAGAATGCAAAGCTGGAAGAGCTCACCGCAGCCACACGCTCGAAGCTGGCGGAGAGTGTTTCTCGTTGCGCAGAGTTGCAAGAAATGTTGAGCAGAGTAGAGCACGAAAAAGCTGACCAGCTGATACAGCTCGCGGAAGCGCGGGACAAACTCGAGCATGCTAGCTTCACTGTGGAGGAACTTCAGGCACGCGTGCAAGAGCTGGAGGCGTCCCAGCGCCACCTGGAAGAACTCTGCTGTCAGCTTCGCCTTCAGCTGAGCGAACGGGAGGCCCAGCTGAAAGCAGCTATGGAAGGGAAGGACGCAGCTGTGAAGATCACGGAAAATATGCAGGCAGCGCATTCAGCTCTTATCGCAAAGTTCGATCTGGCGCGCCAGGAGTACACGGCGATGACAGCTTCTCTGCAGCACCAGGCTGAGGAGCACAAAAACACTGCTGGCAGGCTGTGCGAAGAGAAGCAGGCTCTGGCTGACAAGATCGTTGTTCTTGAGTCCGAGCTGAAGCAGCTTCATGCCAGTGTCTTGAACCTTAGCGAAGAAAATGATCAACTTGGAAGCCAGTTGACTGCTCTCACTCAGTCTCACAGAGAGCTGAACAGTGAACTGTGTGCGAAGGACGAACAATGTGAGAAGATGGCGGAGGAATCGGGCCGGCTTCAACAGTGCATTCAAAATCACTCTGCAGAAAAGAAAGCACTTGAGGCTCACTTGGAACAAGAACAGAAAGCAGCACGTGAGCTTGAAGAGAAGTGTGCCGAGCAAGCTTCCTTTATTGAAGAGCTTTCTTCCAAAAATATGACACTGAACGATGCTTTGCAGGAGTCCAGTAACAAAACAAGATGCCTCGAAACAGACATCCAGGAAATCACTCGTGGCAACTCTGAGCTTCGCAGCCGTCTTGAAGAGACCAAGGGCAACTTCGATGCTGCAGTTGCAGAAAAGCGAGCAGCTGAGCTGGAGTTGTCGGAGAAGACCGCTGCTTTTACTGCCCTTCAGGACGAGGTTTCTGCTGTCAGTGCTAAACTTGCTGCTTCTGAGGAGCGGGAACAGCTTCTCAGGACCAGCAATGCCAGCCTGGACTCTTTCGCAGCTGCATGCAAGGACCAGCTGCAAGCTGGGCAGGCTCAACTCAGCAAGGCTGCCGCACAAGTGGAGTCTTTGAGGCATGAGGTCTCCGTTCTTCAACAGGCAATCACGAGGCTCAACCTCGAAAAAGAGTTCTTGCACTCATCACTCGGCACAGCGGAGAACGCATCGAGGTCCCTCAACGAGGCCTGCATTGCCACCACGCGTGCCGCGGATGATTTCAAGCAAAGATTGGAGCACTGCGAGAAAGACCGGAGCCACCTGACGGGTGTCGTTGAGCAGCTGCAGCAGGAATGCGCCAGCTTGAAGAGCGTGCTCTCCGACACGAGCGAAAAACTGACGCTCAGGGAACGCGAGGTTGTGTCCACCCGTGCTGAGATGGAGGTGCTGGCGGCAATGGCCAGGGAACTGGAGGAAAAACAGGGTGTGCTCAAGCACCAGAATCAGGCGCTGGAGGACCGCATCGGCGACCTCGAGGTGAAGCTGAACTGCCAGCTGCAGCTCCAGAAGAAAGCCGAGGATGACTACTACGAGTGCGTCAAGGAGCGCGACGCAAACAAGGAGTCGCTGAAGCAGCAGATCGACGAGCTCACCGCCGAGGTCGCGGAGAATGCGCGGCTGCAACAGGAATTGGATGAGTTGAAACAGGCGCACGACACCAGCGCGATTGCAGCTGCAGAGTCTGCTGCCGAAGTCGCTCAACTTGGAGCAGATAAAGAACGGCTCGAGGCAGTCCTCTCAAACCAGACCAATGAGGTTCGGAAAGCCACTGCCAAGAACGACGATCTGCGCACAAAGTGCAAGATGCTCGAGAACAAGACCAACGAACTGCACATGACTTGCAAGATACTCGAGAACAAGAACGAAGGCCTAAAGTACGAACTGAAGGTAGGACTCTCTGCTTCTTTGCATGTACTGCCTTTTTTTTTAATTTTTTACTGCTCAATTCGTTTTATGTCATTGATGTCCAGGCACATTTTCTCTGAGCAGGTTGCAGTCTGTAGTGCAGTTTGAAGCAGTTTGGAGCCTGTGCAGTGAAAGCTCGTTACTTCAAACCCTATTAATTCGAATTTCTGGATAACTTGAACTGTACAACTTGGTCTGTCCACATTCCCTTGGAATCTGTGTAAAATATAGCCGTCGATTCAAAAATGAGTCGGCTGCGCCACCAATAATTTGAACTACTTGCCACTGCATCGGGGTGGCCTGTGCTTGTGGCAAAGCTCCCGCGAGGCTATGCTGCTTGTTTGGAGATGTGGAGTGGGTAAAATTGGTACGAGGCTGGATAAACAAGGACTACAGGCTCTCTGGGTTAGTGGCAGCAACTATGCATGATTTCGGAGATTTGTACCTGGCTGTTGCTTGTAAATGCTCATCTTGAAACTCTTCAGTAGGCTAGCTTGCTCTGATAGCTTTCGTTGTTGAGTGGTGAATGACGCGACCAGCGGCGAGACACAGAAAAACAGGTGCGTTGCAGCTTCTCAATTTAATCTGAAACTACCTCCATGACCTCGGAGATCTTTATTCACCTGAAATTTGCGTTGTGCTTTATATGCGCTGATATTGAAGGCTGCAGTAGCTTGCTGTGATAGCTTTAGTTGTAGAGCGATGCATAGCACAACCTGCGGCGAGATGCATAAAATCAGGCATGTTTCAGTCTCTGGCACTCTGAATCCAAACCCACTTGACGTGCGCGAAATGAAGTGGGGCTTTCGGTGATATTTGAGTCTTTGGCTCGGTTCTCTGACGCCCCTTGCATCACATTCCATGTGACTATTTGCAGCCGTAGCAGTTAAACTACGCAGTGTAGCGATTTAGACATGTCCTTCGTGTGTGGTAATTATCACACCAAAACACCTTGAGAGAAGGTTGAAACCATGCGTGAGGTCGACGCTGGTTCATTATCAAGACAGGATATCAGCAAAAAGCACGCTTATTGGTTTGGTAGTGTCTGACTCGTGATTGGAAAGCTGGAAAATCGGGCTACGTACGTGCGACGCCGACCTTACATTCTGCAAGCCACAGAGGTTGTGCTATCGTTTCGTCCGAAAAGGGGCAGTCGTGGGATGGTCGCACGCCATTTGCAACTCTGATGCGAAATTTGGGATGCGCTAAATGCTGCCTGCCTCTTCACCTTGGAAGGCGAAGAAGAGTCCTTTTGATAAGCTCGGGCTGTAGCACCACCACCTAACTTCGCACTAGGACGATGAAGCGTTGGGCTCGCGCAGGAGAAAACATTCGCGCTGTTGCTGCTGCCACTCTGCCATTCGTTACATCAGCAAGTCTTATAATAAATATGGGTGAACAGAATTAAGGTGTTCGCCGTTGCATTCCGGAAAAAAACTAAGTGATGACTGAACATTTTAGAACAAAACAGCGTAATCTTGTTACCCGATTGCTTACTGATTGCAGTGTACTGCATATTCTGTTCACTTCCATTAGTTCGAACTTGTTATTCAAACTGCGTCGCCGTCCCCATGGAATTCGAATTAAGAAGCTTTTACTGTACTTTGGAATGGTTTGGCTAGACCGCATGCTGAAATAGTGCTTCCATGCAG
Source organism: Amblyomma mixtum (assembly GCF_055824585.1). Taxonomy (NCBI): domain Eukaryota; kingdom Metazoa; phylum Arthropoda; class Arachnida; order Ixodida; family Ixodidae; genus Amblyomma; species Amblyomma mixtum. The sequence continues at coordinate 44,552,102 of NC_143017.1, read as the reverse complement.
TTCTGTTCAAAGAATTCACAAGTGCTATTGTCACTGCATTCTAGCAAGCCGCCCTCCCATTTTCCGAGGAAAACATGTATATCTAAATAAGAGTCCGGAGATTGTAAACATAACCATAAAACCCACAAATATTGATCGGACATGCCTCGAAGGGGCAAGTCTGTAAAAAACAAGACAGACCACTATTCAAAATTTCTGACAGGTGCCCCTTTAAACCTGACTGCAATCAGCATCTAAATTGTTACTATCTGGACATCACTTGCAGATCCAATAACATGAGCATGCATGCAGCTGATACGGTTTGACACTGACCATTTTCCAGTTTACCTTGAAGATTGCTTGTAAGACGTTTTTCTCTTGCATGTGCAGAAGGCAGTATTTCACTGAATGTGTGATGTTACTGATTGTACTGTGCTTGTTGAGCAGAGGGTCTCTAATCAACCAGCTAGTAGTAGTAGAAGTAGTAATAGTAGAAGAGCCCTCTATTATGGTGGTTAACCCCCCAAAGCAGAACATCACATACCATGTTGCGCCTTTCCTGTCATTGTTCTCTAGGTGCGAAAGTTCCAGTCTGCTCATGCTCTAATGTTGACAGTGAAAGCGCTCAAAAAGACAAGGACGACAGAAAAGGAAAGACATACAAAGCGCTTAGTCAAGATGTCAGCAAAGTCAAGATGGAAAACCAACTCGCCCACTCAATTCCATTATTCATGCTCTAATGATTAACAATGACTGCAGTGGAACCCGATGATGCGTCCCCCGTTAAGCGACGATAAACATTTTGTGACGAATTGGCACTGGTCTGGTGAATCTCCCACAGGGATAATGCATTACAAGCCTCGATTATGATGAAAAAATATGTACACCCCGCTTCGTGCTACGGCTGGCGGGAACCGTCTAGAATGGGAGAGACTGGCGAAGTCACGTCTGTCAATAAAGTGCGTCAACCAAGCTGGTTCCAGATCGGAATTAAGATGGAGATGTGCGCAATGATGGGATCGAGAGCACGACGACTTGTAATGACTGTTCTACCTACGGCTGGGACTCTTACTTCGCGCGTGCGACCCGCGGCCGTCGGTGCAAGGCGGCTTGCCTGGCCTGTTCTTCAGAGTGCTTCGCTGACCAAGGCATTGGGGAAATCAGCTGTACTTTCTTACGAGCATGAAGTTATGTAGATGCCATAACAAGGTTAGACATTTCTAAGATAATTGGCAGCTAGTTTGAAAGTGCTTTCCGCTGCGGTTTCTGTACAGAGCACGCTAGACCTAGTGACACCGAGCGAGTCGGAAGCGAGCGGCGCGTTGTCACCCAGCGGATCACACATCGCTGCAGAAAGCGTGCCACCAGCACATTTGCGTCGCAGGCGAACATCATTTTTTTTTTTCTTTATGGTGCGAATCGTTTTCGAGGCACATGTGACGTCTACTTAACGTGCAGGGACAGGACCGCTCGTGTGCCTAGTCTAAAACTGCCTCTTCAATGCCGAAAAGCCTGGCTGCGCACGGTCTCAGAACTAACTCTCGCAGAATGAAAACAGACGTTTTTATAACTCGCAGGGAAACTAACTTTAGTTTTTGAAAGTGAATTTTATTAAGTGAATGCGTCACTTGAGCGAGATTTTAGATTTTGTAACACACGGAGATATGACAGTTCCACAGTTTCCTGAAAGTCGTTTAATCTGCGTAATAGAACGCATGGAGAGTGTTGTATTACGGATTTCAGACATTGTGAGACCACTCCAGCTGCATGTTACTGCGTATAGCAGTAACATGCAGCTCAGTACAAACTGATTATTTAGCTATCTTTTTCGGCGTACGCATGGAAACGTTTGTTCAGCAGCAGAATCCGCATTTATAGCTGAGGAAATTGAACCGAATGGTGGAAAAAACTTGGAATTTAAACTCATGACTCCTATACCAAGGACTGGTTACCACAGTCAGTCCAACCAGATTGCGACCCGCCGCGGTGGCTCAATGGTTACGGCACTCGGCTGCTGACTCGAAAGACGCGGGTTTGATCCCGGCCACGGCGGCCGAATTTCGATGAAGGCGAAATTCTAGAGGCCCATGTACTGTGCGATGTCAGTGCACGTTAACCCCAGGTGGTCGAAATTTCCGGAGCCCTTCACTACGGCGTCCCTGATGGCCTGAGTCGCTTCGGGACGTTAAACCCCAATAAACCAAACCAAACCAACCAGACTGCGTGGTTTGTGTAGTTGTCCACACATGTGCCTAGAGCACTCGAACAGTGCACTGGGCAGTACACTTGCGTCATATACGAGCGAATGAACGCTCGAAACAAGACCTGATTGTGCATTCACATTCTCATGGGCTATTTAATACACCTGTTACACAGGCAATCTCAGTGCCCGTTGAGTCAATAGCCATTACAGTTTTTGAGGGCCGTCCAGATGCACCACTGCCACATAGCAAATTTCAGTGAGGACTGAGTGAGTAGTGAGCATGTGATTCGACAGATGGTGCTAGGGGTAGCAACAATGAAAAAAAAAACACAAAGTGAAGCTGAGTAAAACGAGTCAAATGTTGGAGTAAGTGCTATTTTAATTAAAACCCTTTGCAGAAAAAGCTGTTCAAATACTTCAGTTAGGCACCACCTAGAGATAGCGATGGCAGGGCTACAACGATAGGCAGTGATGCACGCTGCATTTCAGAAGCCTTTATTTTTATTCGGCGAAGCACGCACATATCAGTGGCTGTCTTTGTTGTGTTCATAGCCACTATCTTTACAGCATTTGTGGGGCATTTTTTGGTCTCTGTTGTCGCAAAGCACACTAAGAGGCAAAAAAAATGGAAATGAAGTGGAATGCTTCGACACCTAACAAGAATAACGTCTATTTGTTTACATCTGACTGCCAGAGGTTCTGCGAACTCTCATTTTGACTACCGAATAAACATTGACGGGAACTTTCAGGCTAATGTTGTCTCATATTTTGGCATTAAACAAGTATTTGTATTTCGAATTCTTATATGTTGTTTTTTCAACCTATGGTGAATGCAAGGCTTTTCTCAATCACCCTTGAGATTCCAATGGCTATTTCGAACCTCTTTTAGGTCTATGTCCATCGAGATGTTCACTGAAAAGTGCTGTGTAGCACTGGCCAATCTCCATTGAGTTCGATGTCTTCAAAAGCTGCACCAGGCCCTTTAGGCGGTGGCGGTTGTCGTTAATCCACAACTGAGTGCACTGTTTTAGTGCTCTAGACAAGTTTGTGGACGACCGTACGTTCCTCTTGTTCTGCATTCTTTGTTGCTGCACGACATGCCGTAACTACCGACAGTAATCATACGCAGTAAAAGGAGAAACCTCTTTTTCTTTTAAGTAGGCGAAGGCGTGCTGGCGAGGAAGTGGTACGATGTTCAGGCTCACTCCTTTCATTTCGCTCCTCTCACAGTCGACCACGGAACGGTACAGTAAGAGACTCCAGGCTGCCGTGGTCGCTGCAAACGCGGACCAGGAGAAGATCGCCGAGCTTAGGAAGACTGAGGCCGCGCTTAGGGACGAGGTTGCCGCCTGGAAGGAGAAGTACCACCACGAGCGGGCTCTGCGCGAGAGGCGCGAGGCGACGTAAGTACCGGTCTTTACAGCAACTCCATCACGGGCGGTAGCAGCGTGAGGGGAGAGGCAGTTGAAACAGTCTTTCCTCCTTTTGTCCAGCCTGACGCGGCACATCGGTGAGATGAAGGAGGGCATTGAGCACTCCAGCAGGGACATAGCGGCGCTCAAGGCCCAGCTGACCGAGCAGAGTGAGCAGTTGGCCACCATGAAGCAGGAGCGGAACAAGCTGGCCGCAGAGGTGCGTGGAAACTAATTCGCTAATCCACACTGGTAATTAACGGGGCACTGAGGACACACTCCGCAGCCACGGTGGCTCAGTGGTTATGGTGCTCGGCTGCTGACCCGAAAGACGCGGGTTCGATCCCGGCCACGCTCGGAGGACCCGGCTGTGCAGACCATCACCACCGGCCGGGCTGCCAGTGTTATGGACCTTAGGAACATAAACACTTGAGTGCAGTGGGGTCGTGCGGGGACCCTGGGGCGTGCCCCGAATTCCTCTTATAATAGTTTTTTCTCTCTCCCGGCCGCGGCGGCTAGAATTTCGATGGAGGCGAAATTCTAGAGGCCTGTGTACTCTGCGATGTCAATGGTGCACGTTAAAGAACCCCAGGTGGTCTAAATTTCCGGAGCCCTCCACTACGGCGTCCCTCATAGCCTGAGTCGCTTTGGGACATTAAACTCCATAAACCAAACCAAACCAGGACACACTCCATTCAGCTTTTGTTCGCTGTAAAAATTGATTCTATGACTGTTTATGGTCACAGTAGACTCTCATTAACTTAAACTTCGAGGCACCACCAATTTTTTTTCGAATTATGAGAAATTTGAGTTGTCAGAAGTGCACCTTAGTATGATCCAAGACTTAAATGTGGTTTGCTTTATCCATATATCTCAGTGCACAAATAGTACTTCGGGACCTTTTTTTTTTCTCTGCAATCGTTGTTGTAAACAAATGTGATATAAAATGGTGGTCGTACAGCAGCAAATTTAATTGATGAAAAAAGATGGACAATGGTAGTCGGCTTTTGAGTTTGAAAGGAGTACGTACTTGCGCAAAAGACGGGGTGGAAACAAGGGAACACAAACGACATGTACAAAACGACATGTATGCACTTTGTACATGTCGTTTGTGTTGTTTCCGTCCCGTCTTTCGCGCAAGTACGTACTCCTTTCAAGCTATGAACCAACTCGCCCAGATAAGAGTTTTAATTGACACTTTTGAGTGAAAACCGCTTAGCAGTTAGGATTTTTTCCGAAGCTTGGCCGCCTCTGTATGCCATTGTGCGGTTGCACCTCCTCTGCGCAGAACCGCTCCCTCCAGGCCCAGGTCAGCTTCTGCGACGCCAAGCTGCGTGAGCGCTCAAAGGCTTCGGCCAAGACGGACCGGGCTTCCAACGAGTCCATGTACTCGACTCCAAGCCTCGAGAGCCTATGGTCCCAGCGGCAGCCTCCCTCCACCAGGCAGTCGCGGAGCTCCCTCTCGAGCGTGGACCAGTTCAAAGGTGCGGCCTGGCACTCTTAGCCCTTTACTATAAGGCACAAGCTGTATGCACGTGAGACAAGCATGCAAATGGTGAATTTGCAGTTAAAGTGACTCTAGGAATGAAATGACATCACTTCCAAGCAGTTTCATCCACTGGTTTTGTAGAAAAAGGGGGTACAGTTGTACCAATGACTTCGTAAAAAGACGTCGAATGTGGTACATATTCATATCCAGCCTTTTGGGTGTATGAGACAACTTGCATTAGAATTTCGTCGTGAAGTGTTATGAGGCAGTTGAGTGGTACTAAAGAGCATAAGTTTTTAACATTTTTTTTTTCTCGCCAAACTGGGCCTCGTCTAACTGTACATCCACGCTTGTATAAACACGCATAACACGAAGAAAGCCTCTTAACGAAAGGTAAAAATAGGCTGAATGCTTTGTTTGATAATTTGGTAGTATTCAGTATGCAAATATATAATATGTAGGTCCACAGTTTTCAGTTTGTTGGCACTTGAAATGAGAGGGACACATGTAGTCCGCTGATCTACAAAGTATTAAAGGGCAGCTGAGGATAACTGCATCGAATTATTGTTTTCAGTAAAAACTGATTATTTAGCTTCTTTTTCTGCGTACACTTGGAAAGGTTCGTTCGGCAGCAGAATACGCATTTATAGCTGGGGAAACTGAACCGAATGGTGGAAAAAATATTAAATTTATAAACTCGTGCCTGGCTGCAACAGTTTTCAAATGAATGGCAGTGTAGCATAGCTTCTGTGAACTGCGCCAAAAGTTCAGTTGTCGAAGCGCGTATATTTTATTTCCGAAATTCGCCGGTGATGGCGACACCTGTATTGTTTTCGTCCTTTCATATTGCTTATAAAAACTAAATTTTCAGTGAGACCGGTCTCTGTTGTTAGAATGCCAACTTCACATACAGATATGGGCCAACTGCACTTTGTACTCAGCGTCCTTTAAAGGCGCAGCTGATTGACAGTTTTCAGACTTTGAGATGAGTTTTGAGAAATGCACTGGATGTCATTTGCAAGTAAACTGTTTACTATTTCAAACGGGGACGTAGTAATTGCCGATTGAAGCAGTGTTCAGACTTCTTCACATGGCGCAGTGCCTTACCGAGAAGCTGAGTGACGACATCGCCTGCAGCAGTTTGATTATTTCCGCTGCCCCTCAGCAGGCAGTGTAGCTTGGGTTTTACAGTGGATGGCATTTTTCTTCATTCGAGGAAGCTTTCCTCCACTGGAAGTGTGCCACGCCAGCTGATAACGTCATTCCCACCTGGCATAGTGCTGTGTGGAGTAGTCTGAATGCTGCTGTGTCTTTATTTCGTGGCCCCACTGCTATCTCAAGTGTTACCACAAAAAAAATATGCAGACTTGCATGCTTTCCCAACAGCCTTGATACATTTTTAACCCTTGAATCTCCTTAGGTTGTCAAAAAAAGTTGTTTCCTATTGAGCCCTTCAGTGTGTAAAAGACTCTTAAGCCACGCTCGATCTGTTACAAATGAAGCCATTCCTGGTAAGCGCTGCAGTCCGAGAAAGTATTCAAGCATTCAGTGCTTGCTGATGGCACTCTGCCAATCTCTGGGAGCAAAGCCAATGAAACCAAACCAAACAGCCTGGCAGAACTTGAAATGTGTCCTTTTTGACTGTACCGGGCCATTGAAGCCATTCTGAAACGAGTTGGGGTTTGAGACCAGCAGCTTGCAAAGTAGATGCAGTGTGTTCAGCAATGCGTTGTTTTAATGGTGGTGTGTTCAGACAGAAGAAATGGTGTGCAGGCAGCAGGCATACCTGCTGGAAAGGGCTCACTGCAGAGCCCACTCTTTTCACTGCATCGAAGACCAGTGTCCTCAGCTGTGGGTTTCTGCCTATGCTCAGTACATTTTCAGCTGAAAAGTATATTGGAGATGGCTTAGAGTTGGTCGGCTGTACTGACGGTCACACTGGTTTCCAGTTGCGAGCTTTTTCTTTTGAAGCACAAGCACCATAGTCCACTTCATGCGCAATGTTGTGGAGGCTACGCATGTAGTTTACGCGACCCTCTGGTGTGGAATCCAATGCCTGATGGCCTGGAATTAGTAGCAAACTATTTCTTGAGAATTCATTTTTGCCCGATCAGTGGGAACATTTACAGGCATTTCGAGCAAGTTCCATCTTCAAGTTCTGCTACTTTATTGCACTCAAAATGTCTTGTTCGTGGTGCACTGAACACTGTCTTACTCTGCACTTGTTCCTGCTGGGCCCAGCACAGTACTACCTGGGGACAACTTTCTTTCACTGTGCAGTAGAAGCTAAGGGCATAAGCATATAGTGGGGATGTCTCACTGGCTGATGAGCACATGAGAGCAGGGCGCTTGGAAATGATTGCTTTGTGCCATGGCTTCTATGGCAGGGGCTGTCCACCTTCTAAACACAAATACAACCTACGCAGTAGTAAAACGGGAGTAAGCTATCCTCTTGTGCACGCCATTTTATAAAAGGAGGTGTGCTAGAGAACAGCCTACTCCCTCTTCAATTCTCTCTGTTTAGAGGGCATCATTGTCACAAAGTGTCATGGAACTCTACGTGTGTGGACTTCTTTCTATTCTTTCATGCCTTAAATGCATGCAGAAAGGATGAAGCGGACTCTCTGCACCACCACGTAAAAAAAAAACGGACAAATTTAATACTGTCTCTAAAGCAGTGCAGTTTGCTTCGAGCAGTCTTAATATGATTAGGAATAGGTTTCTACGGAACACAGTTTGTGAAGCCCTGTTCTACAGACCTTTTAAAAAGAGTTTGAAGGGTGCTGCCTTATTGGCCGTAGGGCTCTGTGCTTGTAAAACATTAAATAGGTGAGGATTCAGCTTGGCCGTTGATATGAAAGATGAGGGTTTGATCCCGGCCGCAGCAGCAGCGTTTTGATGGTGGCAGAATGCTAGAGGCCAATATACTGTGCAATGCTGAAGAACTCCCACTTGGCTGAATGTATCCTGAGCCCCTCACTGAGACGTCTCTCGTAGCCTGAATTGCTTTGGGACGCCAAACTGCAAGAACCAAACCAAACCAAATGAGGATTAAGCTCTCCCACGCTTCTCCCAGAAAACCGGTTGCTCCAGAGGTCGTGAAGAGTTCTGTAGTGGAGCCGCTGGAGATTGTCCCTTGGTACTGCTGCTTGGGCTGTGGTGTAAAAATGTACAAAGGGTTGTCATGAATTGCCTAGTCATTTATTTACACTGTGGGATGATTTATTCAACCATTTTATTGTGAGAGTATTACTTGGTTCATCGTGCAAAAATCCCGCTGTCATCGGCAAGCCGTGGCCACCACTCTCCGTGCAAATGATGTCATCAATCCTCCTCCTTGAGCAATAGGGCTCCGGCATACCCACCCCCGCATACCTCAATGCAAGACTGAGGTGCCCACTGACCCAGGGGGCCATTTATGCACCTTTCCTTTCCTCATTCAACGAAGAGGTTCATAACTGACTCGATTTGTAGGTGGACGCCACCGCCTACTTAAGCGTGATTGCGGGCCACTGAGCCAGTTACACTTGCTCTCGCATTTACCCATCATAAGAATTGCTTAGGTGCCCCATATCTTTTTCTTCAGTACTTTGTCCTTTTTTTCTCCTGTAGTGTTTAGGTCAGAGTGTCGTTTTGCATTGCTTTTGTCAATATTCTGATGTGCGCCATTGCTTTTTTTGTCTTCCAGTGCCAACGGCGTCTTGGAGAGGAAACCCTCGTCGGTGAGTCTAGCATTGCAAGACTGCTCTTGGATATTTCTATGCTTGGCATCCCCACCTGCCCGATTGTGTCCCCTGCAAAGCGAAGGCCTCTCCCGGTTAGCCCTGGGCTGTTCCAGTAACAGCCATCCTGTCTCAGCAAATTCCCCACTCTTACCTGGCTTGCTTGCACTCTAACCTAGTGTGTAATTTTTTTTGGGTTGCAATCTATCTTGAGACGCATGGGTTACCTTTTTTTTTTTACATCGTGCAACCTGCACATATCGATTTTCTCCTCTTAAAGGTACCCTGCGACGTAGATAAAGCATGGGGTCTTTATTCTTTGTATGCAGAGTAAGGGACATTGTGAGTCCCGAACGCGCAATGAGATCACCGAAATCATAATATTTGATATTTTAATCTTCGCTAGAAATGCTTGTTTCGAGCCGATGGTGTCGCAACGCGGCGGCCATTTGAAGCAGCGGAAATGAGGTGGCATCCAGATAGGGCGCTGCATTTCTCATTGGTTGGGCGTCCAGTTTGCATATTGTTCCTTTATACTTGCGAAATGAATCCAAAATATTATGTCTCTGAGCACTGAAAGCTTTTCGCATGCCACAAAAACTGGAAAGAAGCAGGGAAAGCGAACGAAAACTAACAAGAATACAGCTAGGGGTGACACTTTCCATTCCGCTTCAAACCTTCGTGGCGGCCAGCGCTGTTCAAAAAACGAGGCTCAGATCAGAAAGCGCGCGCATCGAGACTGGCCGTGACCATACCAAGATGGCAGCGAAAAAAAAAAGCCAGTCGACACACCTTGCCCAGAATTGGGAAGAGAAAGGCCGGACAGGAGACGGGAGTCGAGTTTGGGAGGGAGGGGGGCTACTGCCCACAGCCTTCCAGTCCGACTAAAAAAGAAACTTCGGGGAGCTTCCTTTGTCATTAGTCACCCCTGCCCTGACTACGGCGTCGCGTACACAGGGGGAACACGCCGTCAAAATGCGCGGCTGTCTACAGCCCCGACAAAACAACTGCATGCACGCTTCCGCTGCGTGTGTGCTAGGTGCGGTTCTGATTGGTAGCGCCCAATCTCTGCACTGGGTGAGTGAAATGGGCGAGTGAAGTGCGTTTTAGTCTGAGCTTTTCATTTCGAATTTTCAGAGTGGAATAACTTTCGTTTGCATGCTCCGATTTCGATAATTCTTTTTGCTCTGGTCTCTGGAAAGCATGACAAATCTATTTAATGATATTAACTGGTACTGAGGAAATCACCGGGGGCCCCTTTAACCAATGTACTTTCAGTGGCATTTGTTTTCTTCAATTCCTGGTGCCCTTTTCATAGCCCTCTACATTACGCTGAAGTAAATTTCAGCCTTGTTAGAATAGAAAGACAGGCTAGGGGGTCTTGGTAATTTGAACTCATTTTTTTCTGTGCAAAATTAGACAGGGCAGTATGAGTCAAATGCTTGTGACATGGCAGTATCGGGCTTTTTCCTTGTGCGTATATACTGTATAAACGCATGTAAGGGTCGCACTTTTTTTTTTCAGATTCGAGGGCCAATTTTCGGGGTGTGGCCCATACACGCAATGTGCAAAAATTTTTTTGAGTAAAAACACACTAGTCGATGAATGAGCAGCATTTAGTCTACGTTCAGTCGTCACTTGCGGAGTCTTCAGACTCTGAGCTGGTGCTGTGCTCTGATGCATGCTCATCCCAAAAGAAGTCGCGCAGCATGTCCGCTGTCAACGCGTAGCCGTTGTTCCGCACTTCCATCACACAGCAGAGTAGGTCTTCTTCCTGTTCGGAAAACTTGCACGGCCTGCCTTGGAAAGCGCACTTTTTTCAGCTTGATTCTTTTTTGGTTGCATCATCATCGGACGCACTTCTTGGCCACGTCGAATTTCCTGCCCGCTGCACGCTTGCCGTGTTCGAGAGCTAACTCCCAGCCATGTAGCTGTTAAGGTTCTTGCCCATCATTCTAAAATTGCAACGCTCGATGGCAGCACACAAAAGGTGCAACTGCGGCGAACTAACACGCTACCACAACTCCCGTGCCTTAGGCAGCCACAGAAAGCTGGTGCTGGCGATACTGATGCCAATATGGATAGCGGAGCTTGCAGCAGGAGAAAAAGTTGACGATGATGATGATGAGGCGCGGCCTCGGGCGCCATCCTTGGGCAGCACCTTGGAGCTCCTGTGAGAGTGTGTGGCCTCTGTGTCGCTGTGTGCTCATGTGTAAACCCAACAAAACTTGGTATTTTTTTGCAGAATGTGTTTAAAATTTGTATGCTGAAGCATGCTCCATATTATTCTGGCCTTGCCTGTACAACCCTTACTAACTCCACCACACCTTGCCATGTATTGTAAACTGCTTTCCTTTCCACACTGATCTCTATTCCTTCAATTTGCTCCCTATCAGTTCTTAGCCCCACCCTTATACTTTGTACATAGAGGCTGTGTGATGTCCCAAACAGCCCCGTCTGGCTTACTTATCAGGGTGATATCCTCAGCGAATCACAGGTTGCTGAGGTGTTCCCCATTAACTCCTTGTCTAGCTGTTCCCAATGCAACCCTGTGTATACTATTTACTGCTTTTATTCCTCGCCGCCTAATTTTGGCAAGTTGATTTATTGCCTGTGTGCCAAGGTCATCTTCCTCGTTTAAAGGGTCAGTCTACTCACCGAGATGAGTGTATAAAAAATGGCATATTCTGGTAGTTGGCCCCCTATAACATCAATAACGAGGGATCTGCGCCCGGTTTAGGCAGGAATTTATATTTTATTTTGGCGTTAAAAGTCGCGTAAAAAGCACGGTGGCGACCCCAAACGTTCATTTTGTTCAAGAAAGTGGTAGTCTTTTTTTGTAGAAGCATAAGTGAATATACTACGTACCATTTGTATGCCCCAATGTCAGAGAAACGCACGTTTTGTTCTAGTAAACTGTAGAAGGCGTACCGCTCGCTTTTTCTGTAAATCACATGAATATTTATAGTTACACGTACGCAAAACGCAGGCACATTCCCACTTTTAGTTCAGCGTATGCTAGCAGAGACGCAAAAATAAACTCAGCCTATAGTGGCGCCATCTGGTCGTCAGGACGGGAACCATTGCTGTAAACAAACCGACTCTCCATTTAAGCCTAGGAGCGGCAGAATCGTCACTCTAATTATTAAAATAAAGCAAATTTATCTCTTATATGCTTTCTTATAGGCGAGATGAGACGAAGCGAAAGACAGGCGCCCCATTTATGGCCAGTGAACGCACTGAAAAAGGCAGCAACAACGAGAATTCAGTCCGAAGCGAGAGGTCCGGCTTCGACGGGCGCCGCCATGTTTGTCGCCGCGCGGCGGAAATCCAGATGGTTGCCAGATGAGACTACCATCTCACACAGATGTGTTCTCACATTAATAAATTCTATTTTAAAATGTTTACCGCACTCCTTGGCACCACAGCTGGCTAAACGGTAATTTGAGTAAAGAGCTATCGGTTGCCGCAAAGAAAATATGGTCGATAAAATTCAGTAGACTGACCCTTTAAAGCACAGTTTTTGTTCTAAAGCGAGTTCATGAATCTGGAGCTGTGGCGCATCAACAGACAAGACAGTGAACTAGATGGGCAGTGGACAAGACTGACACACATTTACCAGTGAGCCCATGTTTTGACCTTACTGAGTTCATCACCTCGTCTTCTTTCCCTCTTGTCACTCTCTCGTTTATGTGCCTCATTGCTGCTGTTTTCCTTCATTTATTTTTTAAATCTAGGCTTATTTCAGATTTGGCAATCCTGCTTTGTATTCCATACAGCAGTGCAGCTCTCTTGTCAATGCCATAGCAATGCCATAGTCAATGCCAATGCCATAGCTAGGCCATTGCAGACATGACATTCTTGTTGTACTGATTGCTACACCTTGCCTCTCCCAACATTGTCTGCATTGTGCACTAGAAGAAGGTGGGCAGTTGTTGCAAAGGCTCCTTCATTTCTAGTGTTCCTTTTTGAAGAAAATCGTGATTTCTTACGTTGTTCTTTCGTAGTCACAGTCCTCTCTCTCATTTTGTTATTCCTGGTGCCTGCGGCATAGATTCCCACTGCTTTCTTGTCTGCCTGCCTTGGCATTGAGGTTGCCATCAGTACAGCATACTCTACTTACTTCAGGTTTGACGTCTTCAAGAAACCTTTTGACTATTATCATCATGACTGGATGTACGTGAATAGACCCGTAGGTCTTTTACGTGTACCTGTTATTAGGCTTAATTAGGATAGCTGCCATCCTCTCTTTAAAGGGACACTGAAGAGAAATTGAAGTTGGCTTGTATCGACAGAATACCAGCTCCTGATTACAAAAACGCCACTCATACTGACAACAAAGCTCTTGTAACGTAGAAAAGAGCAAGAACCAAAATACAGGTATCGCCGCCACAGGCCAAACTCTCAAGTACAAGCGTCATGACGTCATATAACAAAACAGTGTTGCTAGAACGAATGGTTCTAGCAACACCAGGAACCGAGAAGCATGAATCACTGAGGCTGACAAACGAAGGGTGCGTGGTTGAATACTGAAGTAAGTTTTGTTTTGAAACCAATAGTGCGCTTTTATTACAGAAGACCGACAAAAGACAACCTGAATGTTGTAAGCGAAGAAAATCAGTACTTAGCGGCGCCACAGGCGGCCAGATGAGTTTCTCTGCATGCCCGTGTGGTTTCATTTTTGACTAGCCTCAATTTACAAGCACGGAACAGCAGAGGAACTCCAAGGGCCGCTCCAAATGCTAGTTAACTTTTGAAGGAGCCTGTTAAGGTTGGTCAGATGATTGCCACGGTCGATGAAAAACTATGATGGCACGATTTTCGGTAATCGTACAAGGCAGTTTGCAGTGTAAAGAGCACCTTGATTCTTCGTATGCTTGTCCGGTGAAACGTTCCGGTTGTGCCAATCAAATTCTAACTACTTGACGCTCTGCGGGGCTGAGGTCGCTGAAGTGCAGGCTGACGTTATTAGACACGTTTCGCATAACGTGTTCCCGTTACCGGTACCTGAGTTGTGGGAGCTCGCGTGCAGCCAATGCATGCACAAATCTCCTTGACGTCGCCAGATGGCGCCACGTAACCAGCAGGTAGGCGCGCGCCTGTAGCATTGGGACCAATCACCGCCTGCTCACCGGCGGTAGGCGGGCTCCCAGTACTCCACTAACGGTAACAAGGTACACGGTATGCTAAAGGTGTCTGAGAGAACTTCGTTGACTACTTCAAGAACGGGATCCATCGTAACGCTGGCAAAAAACACTGGTGCAAACATAAACGAAGCGACGGTAGCGACGGCCGCAATAGCCAATAGATGCCTTCAACGTGCGGCCAGCAGTAGCTTTCATTTCGGCTGCTGCTAGGCTGCACCGCTACGAGCCAGAAATCATGGAGTCTGCATTATGTCATCTTTCGCTGCCGGCCAAGTGGCAACAAAGCCATGAAATGCCGAACTATCAGATTTTGCTATAAAAAATATTAATGGAGTTCTCTTCACTGTCCCTTTAATGCTGTAGAATTCCAGCTCTATTCTTACAGATCATGCTCCTAAATCTCGTCTTGTCTGCTAATTCACGATAACATAGTACGTGCCTGCCCTTTAATACTGTATACGCCTCATCTGTCCTCCTAACCTCACTAAGCCCTCCGACATCCCATTTAATACCTGCTAGTTTCTCAATAACCACTGCTAGGCTAGCCTCTCTGTAGAGTTTGTGTTAAATGCTGCCACGTTCAGTTTCAAATAGCAGCTTGTCCGGAGCCAGAGATTCTTGGCACCCCCTCATGCATGACAGGTGTGACCGCCGCCTTGGTCAATTGCTTCACAGCCTCTGGCGGTTGAGGGCTGAGGGTGAACAGAGGTGTGCCTAGGAGCATGTATTTTGTCGTGCTGTCTCTGAAAAAACTGCGGAGTTAATGGCACACTGAAAGCCTGCTGCGTTGTAATTTCTTGTACTGCTGCCCCTAATTGTAATTGATTGCTGTTGATTGCACTCTTTGCCATTCCTCTTGAATTGAGTTGCATTTCTCACTCTTTCCGTGGGATTCTCTGTTTCAGGGAGTCAAGGTCCGGGCAACTTGCGCAGGCCGCAGCTCTCGACTCGAGCATCTTTTCTGGCAAGTACCTTCGTCAACTGACTAGATATTGGGCTGGGTCTGGATAACCCCCTCAGGCACCATTCAACATTTCATTCAAAACAAATACCTGTCTGCCTAAATAGCTTGTCCATAGCTCAGGAATGTCAATTTGGTAGCTTATGAACAAAAAGCACTTAAAATTAATTTGTTTCATGCACATAATACGAAATTTTCTAAGTGCCAAAGTAATAGTTGCAAGCTGTGATATTAATCCAGAAGGATCATGAAATCAATGCCATACGGACTGTAGAATCATTTTGAGTTTTGAAGATTCACATGACGAAAAGTCCAGAAATTCGAGCATAAGCAAGAGCATCTATTGCTGTTGCTAGAGTAGAGAAAAAAATGAACAAATGAATGGCAGATTAGGGAAACATCCACTAAAAAAAAAGGCAGACACTTACCTCGCATGACAACTCTCTGCGGGTGCTGTTGTCGCCGCACCTGCTCCTATGTAGAGAGGCTTTTATGAAACACCCATGTGATGCAAATATTTTATTGTGGTTCAGGGGCGTCGTGTCACATAAAAGATTTGGAAAGTAGTGCTACTTTTTGGCCACATGTGAATGCTGGGATACAAAGAATTAAAAGGAGTCATTCTCGTCAGGTGCATGGTGTAATGGACTAGAATTTCATTTTTGAATTCGACAGACAGCAGCTTGAATATTTTGTTGCGAAGTGTAGAAATGCACATTTCTTTATTAGCGCTCGCTGTTCTGAGTGAGCAAGAGAGTGATGTACACAATGCAAAGATTATGCTTAACCCTTTCCCTGCCACTCCCGAGATAACTCGGGCTACCACATAAGCACACCCCCTGCCTCTCCCGAGTTTGCTCATTTTGGCTTTTTAACTCACCCCCTGCCGCTCCCGATAATACTCGTGTAAAAAAAAACGATGCAAACATGCAGTGCCATCTATAGAGAGACGCTATAAACTCATAAATCTTGTAGGGTGAATTTTACACCACAGATGGCACGCATGTTTCCACATCAGAGTAGCTTCGTTTTCGTTTTCGCACAGCTGCCATGTCAGAAAATGTGCCACACTCGTCCGCGCTTTGACGGACAAATAAATTCAAAACTGCTTGTGAATTGGGAGTCCAATGATAATAAGAACGAGGAAGGAGCCCACCTAAGTGCCTTGTCAAGTGATGACAGCGATGATGTCCCCCTGCCACCAAAAATCTGCGTAAGAGGCAATCCGACAGGCACGATTGGTGCTGCAAGATTTGATTCAGTACAACTAATATCTATAAGATTATCCTCAATAAACTTGTCTACATGTCCTGCAGAGCATTTTAGCGCGTTACTAGCAAAAAACTTTCAGGAAACTATAACTGCAAAAAAAACCTGGCAGGGTGTGTGCAGCTGTGAGCAAAAAAACCTGGCAGTGAAAGGGTTAAACAAGTCTACACATGTGTTGTGCAGAGAATAGACGGACACTGCCTTAAGGGTGTGATGCCATAGCCTTAATGGCCCCGCCGCGGTAGCTCAGTGGTTACGGTGCTCGGCTGCTGAACCGAAAGACGCGGGTTCGATCCCGGCCGCGGCGGCTGAATTTCTTTGGAGGAGAAATTCTAGAGGCCCGTGTGCTGTGCGATGTCAGTGCACGTTAAAGAACCCCAGGTGGTCGAAATTTCCGGAGCCCTCCACTACGGCGTCTCTCAAAGCCTGAGTTGCTTCGGGACGTTAAACCTCAATAAACCAAACCAAAGCCATAGCCTTAATGGGTCCCTTAAGTGGCCTGGGGTCCTCTTTGCATCTCACTTCGCAGAACTGTTAAAGGGAGACCTTGTGTGTCAAGTCAAACGAACGTTCCTCGGTGGCCTAGGGGTACAGTGTCTGATCCGCGACCCGAGGGGCATAGATTCAAGTGCCATCTCACCCCAGTTTTTCTCTGCCAGAAATTTACTTTACATTCTTGCATGTCATAATGACGCTTGAGTCCTTGGCTGACATCACTACCTTTTTGACCAAGCCGCATTCTCTTGCATGCCGCCGGACTCTGCTGAACAGGAACCTTAACTCTATTGCGTTAATGTGTGTGGTGAATAGCGTGGGAGATCTCATTCAGGGGAAACTTACGATGTGCCAACCTAAATCTCTGCTTGCAGAGAGCCGCTTTTCTTGCGACGAGGAGCAGGACCTGTTCTCGGAGACCACCCTGGCCGACCTGACGTCCCGGGAAGAAGACCCGATGGGCCGGTACAGCGAGCTGTACCGGCGAAACTCCATGGTGCCCTCGCACCTGAAGTCTTGCTACCCGGTCGAGACGCAACAAAGTACCATACCGGCGACTCCACTCAAGGGGGACGGCAAGTTCGTCTACCCTCCGGTACTAGGCCAGGACGAAGACTCGTCGAAGCGAAAGCGGCCGACGCAGTCCAGCAGCAGTGACGAAGGTGCATCCAAGCCGATCTGGGTGAGCATATCCACTGAACCTATTGTACACTTGAGTCGTCAAGGGAATGCTTCCTATTATTGTTCAAGAACGGGGACTACTTGGCAGGCAGAGCATTGCCGGCGTTTTGCTTGTCCTCTTCGGACCTGACCTGCACAAAAGTTGTCAGCGCCGGTCAAACAGACTGTTCCGCAATTAAGTGCATGCCATAGAATGCGTCTCACAGCTAAACCTATAAATTGTTTGAGCTCAGATTTCGCACAGAAATGGCATTTGGTGGGCAGAGTTGTTTTATACCACTTTTTTTTGGGGTTCTTGCCTGAATCAATACAAAGTCTGATATTCGCATTGTCTGCAGCGACAAACAAAACAATCCGCTCTCTGTGTTTGCACCGGTGGTGCCATCTCGTTGGTCGACGGTGGAGATTAGGCGAAGGGAAGGCAAAAAGCTTAACTTGGTCGAAACTGCACTAAGTTTGAAGACTTTTGTGGTACAGCATCGTCATACCTCCTGCAAAACACTCCCCCGCCTCTTCTGCCTAATCTCCACGGTCAACCAACGAGATGGCACCACTGGTGCAAATGCTGAGAGGGCAGCTTGTTTCGTTTTGTCTTCGCCGCAGACGATGCGAATGTCTGACTTTTTCTTATTGATTCAGGCAAGTACCCCCGAACGAATGCGGTATAAAATGATTCTGCCGACCAAATGCCATTTCTGTGCGAAATGTGAGCTCCAGCAATTCGCTGGTTTAGCTGTGAGGCGCATTCTACGGTGGGCGTTTATTTGTGGAACACACTGTATATCTGTCGGGTCAGGCTGCTCCCCATGTCTTGAGAGACATCCAGGGTCTTATGACAACGTGTTTAGCTGAATACAGAAGCAGCAGAGTACTTTTTCAAATCAAAATTGTCAACTCTGTCACAGTCAACCGTGAGGCAAATATTTGGCTGCTGAGATTAGGGGAGCTGATGTGTAGACGAAGCAACCACCTTGGAGGGCTGCACAATTCTCGAAAAGGAGACTTTATGGGAGCTCAGGAAATTGTCTCCAACTTTCAGTGTCACTTAATGTGCAGAACTGATGCATTTAGTGTTTTATGACATATGTCAGATATGCAGCATAATGCATGCAGTGTCAGATGTGGCTGTAATGCAGGTAAACATCCCCTGCACGTGCATGTGACTAGCATCACAGAAAGCAAACAGAATGCACTGAGTTTTGTAACGAAGCAGTCGTGCCTCAAAGGAATTGGCAGATTGGGTGGTGAAGTGTAGTTTCATGCTTAAGCAGGTCAAAAAATGAACTCTGAGGGCCAACTGTACAGCTTCTTTCTTGCATCTAGCGTTTCATCTATTCAAAAGTTAATTCACTGTCTCACTACATTAAGGTCTTGCAAGACATTTCCCAGTTGCCTGTCAAACCTGTATGTTCATACGCAGGGTATTTTTTCTTGCTTTCATGTTGTAATCATAATGCAGTCATACTCTACTTTGATTCTACAGCAGTCTGTCATGTTTGTGCTCGGCTAGCTCAGTCAGTAACTGCATTTTGTGGGTGCAATTTTTTTATGGCAAAGCATAAATTCAGCACAAGGCACTGTTTCGAATAAGCGTCGAAAGCTTACCACATTTTCCATTGTATGAGTCTTGGTTTTTATTTTTCGTCAGTGCATCTTATACGAAGGTGTGACTTAAGACAGCGAAAAAGTATGCACCACCGCACATCATCTTTCACAATGCCCGGTAATTGTACGTGAAAAGATTCTGTGCATAAAAGAAAAAAGTTAATTTTTTTTAAATGTTACCTTCTGGTAGTATCTTCCCAAAGCTGAATGTGCTGCAATAATGGCAGTGCTACCACATCACAAGACACTGCACAAGAGGTGATGTTTGATTATAAATTATTTACCTGGAATGGGTGGATTACATGTGATGATTCGTGTTTACTGATGTCTTGTCCATCATTCAAAGCAAAAACTCGAAACAAAAGTTTGGTGCCTGTACTCCTTTTAAGATTGCGCCGTTGTGCCCACTACCTTTCAGTCACTTGAGTCGGTGGTCTCTGTTCATGGCAGCACGATTTTACCAATTAGGGACCAATAACGAGACCGTAATTGTGCAGCCAAGGCCAATTATGCACTGTCGACCGCACTTCATAATAATCAGGAAGGTCGCATTAGTAAACTGCATTGACAGATGGGGTCTCTTTAGGGAACAGGTGCTTTTGAGAGGGTGCCTGGATTTGACATCTGTGCAGTGTGACCGCGCAGATGCGTTGCTCGAGGTGTAGAAGTGTCGGGCTGCATGCAAAAAGTTGCAGTGAAATTATGTTCTGTAAACTTTTGACTGGGGTGTTATACATCGCCATCTAGGAGCAGTGCTTATGCAATGCTTGCAACTGTTGTTGGAAGGTTGCCTTGTGTCATAGTTGCTTTAGGGTCATTGAATTCATTGCAAAAAACTACACTTTCTTAATCATTTTTCTCACACAAATGCAATGTTTTTGTCACCCTCAGATGTGATCCAAGTAAGTATTTCCTGTTTTCCTTCATGCTAAATATTTTCTTTGGTAATTGGCAGAAAAGTGTAGTGATTGCTGTTGTTGTTCCACTTTAATAAGGCTTTGCTACACATTTTTCATTCAGGATAAATGGACATTGCTACTGTATTTACTCGAATGTAACACGACACTAGTATAACGCAAGGGGTGACTTTACATGCTGCCTTGCGGGGGGAAAAAACACCGCGAATGTAACAGGGGAGCACCAGATGCAAGATAAGTACCTACCTTTAACGGATATCTTGACACTTGTCCTCTTGTCGAAAATATTTGCGGTTACCGTGTTCTCAGAAATAGTCCTCCTTACTGCTGTCAACCTTCCAGATGATGTCATCCTCAATGCCATCGAGATCAGTCGAAGTCTGTTACCTTTTCCTCCAGTTTGACTTGACGGACAGGATGAGGCCCATGCAGTTGCGTTCAGTCTCGCATTTAAAAAGGCACCTTCGGCTGTTGCCGCTCCTTTCCTTAAAGCGACCCCCATACTGAGCATACTGTGATGCAACAGGCACGGGATCGCAGCGAATACAAAGAACAATGTTCTAACTTTGGATGGGTTGGCACTTGGCTTTCATGGTACTCGTGTTTCCAACATAACATCGCAAAACTGCGGAAACCGAGACAGAGTTACGGCTGGTTCAAAATGGTTGCACCATGGCATTGCTTTAGGGCAGTCAAATCGTGGTATTCTAATATAACATGAGGGTAGACTTTAAGTGACAAATCTTGAAGAAAACTCGTGTTACATTCGAGTAAATATGAGGGGTGTTTAATATATGTTTTGCCTCTTCGTCTGTAAGATATTTATTGACTGATGAAAATGAGATGCTGCCGTGAAAATACAGCTAGAAGTCTTTTCTTTCGCAAACATAGTTCATTTTTTGGTATGGTCCCCACCAACATTGGTGCACTTCTGCTATCGATGCACTGCTGTTTGCTTGCTGTCAGGGAACAGTGAGGCCGACTACCAACTAGGCACAGCATTGGCAGCCTCTTCGTCGGATGCAAAACGCGTGCCCTTCAAATGTCCCTTCAGCTTCAGGAATGCCCAGAAGCCGCTTGGTGCTACGTCAGGTCTGTAGGGTGAGTGAGGCCGAACATTCCGGAACTGCAGCTTCTTCAATGTGGTGGTTGTCCCCCGACTTGTGTGTGACCGAACGTTGTCACGTTGAATGACCGAATTTTTTTCGGACGAAATTTATGCAGAAGCGCACGCAAGTTCTGCAGTGTCTTCAGCTGATTCAAAACTGCCCACAATGAGTCTGTCGAGTGCGACGATCATCACAAGACCTGTTCATACAAGCGCGGCGAGCTCACAAGTGGAATGCAGACAGCAAGCATCCACTGCGCTTCTAGTCTTTCACACTCGATGTGGCTCGATCTTCTGTGCGTACAGTCCATGCCCACCTCCCAACTCCAAAAATTACACACGTTCCCATACACAGCACTCATTCGACGGTGGGTACCAACAGGGGAAACACAATCCACCGTCAAATTTGTTTACGGCACTGTTCTAACCGTACGTCCATACAGGCAGACATTTTGCTTGCGACTGCTTTAGCATCAGTGGTGCCACATGCAAAATGAAAACATCCATCAAAAGCTGAAACCTCAGACTTTCTTTTCATTTTCATCAGTTATTAAGTTACAGATGAGGAGGCAAATATATATTGAATACCCCTTGTACGGTAACGGTAGTGATGGTGACCCTGGGAATCTCGCAGTTATGTGTTGAATGGACATTCGGTGACTAGGCGTTCAACTGACCAAAACACCTTGGTCCAGGGTGTAAGAATATGAAGAATATGGTTTGAATTGTAACGTTGTAACAATTGTAACAAAATTCACTTAGGTTAGCTTGGCAGCCTCTTTACTGCAGCTTGAACTCAAGCCAAGCTCTGGTCGGAACTTGTCCTACAACCAATCACCCTTGTTTACATGGCGAGGTGTTGACAGCATGGTCGCTATTACAAAGCAGAAGGAAACTGGTCATAGCCTGTATGCCCCCATGTGCTGTGTTTACACCATTCTAGGTCGACCTGTTTTTTTAAATGTGAAAATCCGAAATGGGGGTCGACTTACAATCGAAACCAAACCATGGCACCGTATATAAAGGTGAAACAAGTGTGAATGTGGTAAGCAATAAAGCGAGTGTAAATGTGGTAAGCAGTAAATAAGCCTGTATACCACCTGTCTATTTGAACCAACTAAACCAACAGTGGCCTTTCAAATGGGTCTAAACTCTGATTCTTTACTTTGTTCAACTATACCAGGTGTCCCAGCTAAATGTAACCAAGCTTTCAAAAAACGCGGGGTGTCCTAGCCGTCTCAAACCAAATGAGGTTTGTTTAGATTCGCGTGACCTAGTCTGCAGTATTTTTTTCGTTCTTCAAGGTTCACTAATTAGTTGTAGATCGCTTTGAGAAACAGCTTACTGAGACATTTGCAGCAAAGTAATATTTACGTAAAGTAGCTTTTTAACCGGCCTTTAACCATAACCCGCACAAGAAGAAAAAGCTTCCAGATCACAACTGTGCCACTTCGAGGTCCCAGGACGCGCCTTAAAGAATAAAATCCGTTTTTCCTGAAGTCCTCTCCTTGATGAGACTTTGGGTGCACATTGGGGCAGAGAAGTGAGCGAGCAGCTGGTCACGTGACAACTTTCTTTTAAGGCCAATAAATGAAGCTACGTGAATCGTAACTTGACGGAAACAGCACTACTTGCGGTTTTTCGAGCTGATAAACTTTTGCATTGACACTTTCTTCCTAAAGTTAATAATTAAAAAGTTAGCTAATTAAACTTAACTAATTAATCAACTTTGAAGAGCGAAAAATATACTCAAGACTAGGCCATGCGACTGTGAACAACCCTGAGTTGGTTTCACTGGACTAGGACACTTAGTCTTTTTAAAGTTTGGTTACATTTAGCAGTTATGACAGTTTTAGACAGTGTAAGCGGCAGCTGGCATGAAGTCGGTTTTACTCCTTCACCAGGGCGCATAACTAACTGGTATTTTCAGTGGTGACCGGCGTAGTGCTAGCACATGAAAAGGAAAGTGGGTTCCCCTCTCTACTTTTCCACCCACAACCTGTCCCGTCACCCTCTCCTCTGGAAGTGGAAAGGGGATTCCCCACACTCCACTTTGGCACCTGCCATATATGTCCTTGTGCCCCAACTGAATCCACGCCCTCGCTTCTTTCACTTGCAGGGAACACCGGGCAGCACGACTCCCTCGAAGCCAAAGAAAGGGCACAAGAGTTCGCGCACTCCGTCAAGTGTGAAAAAGTTTTTAAAAACAACATTCAGGAGGCAGTGAACGGCACCAGACGAATTTCTTTGAAATCGTGTCACAGCATGTAAATTTTAACTCTTTACTTTTAAAATGTAACTCGGCGACAACTTTTTAATATACCGTATAACCTCGTGTAAGGACTGCATCACTGTATGGGCCTCACCCCCTGTTTTAGAGTAATTTGTAAAAAAAAAGTAATATTAAAAATGCCGTCCTTACAAGAGTGCATATGGTATGTATAAATTTTTAACGAAGGTGATGCCGAGTGAGTAATATGAAAGGATTTCTCAACACTTTTTGTGAGAATGTCGCAACCAGTATAGTCTGCAAAGTTTTGCAGTGCCATGCTTGTTTTTTTTTCTTTTTGATGTTTAGCATCTAGCGTAATTATGAAATTGGGCACGAGATAAAAATATGCTGGTGGGCACTCCGAACGGTTAAATATGATGATTTCTATCTAAATGGAATATAGACAATTCTTCAGACATGGCATGAAAAATGCTGCTTTGCATGGGCTTATCACTTGGGTCGCGTGTGCTATTCTGTGAGATGCCCAGTTTTATTTATTAGCTGTATTGGTTCCAAATGCATTACCTTTTAATTATTCGAGCCACTTGACAACTAGTGGCATACTCATATTTGACCTGGAACAATCAGCTGTGATGTTTTATGCAGGTGCAGCTCATTTCAGTGGGCTGCTTGTACAAAGACGTTGTCCTCCTTTTTATACACTTTTTAATAAATGTTTTAAACCCTGAAAAGTGATCACTCCTGTTTGTGCATTTGTTCTAAATTGGGCAAGAAATATTTTACAGGTACTACATTTGAGAAATGTGCACTGAACTCAGTTGCATACGTGTATCAAGTGAATGAGCTAAGTATGTGTATCAAGTGTAGCATGGGAACTGCATTACCTTCCCAATTTTGTGCTGCCTCGGCACAAGCCTCCAGGACATTCAGCAGCTGCTGCTTGTCAAATAATCTAGTTTAAAATGCATGCACATTGGTTATAACTGGGCCTAAGTTTAACCCTTTGTGCTGCAGCACGATACATGTGTCCCATTTCCCACTTGCTTCAGTTTATTTATTTATTTATTTATTTATTTCGGATACTTTCCAGGCCCGAAGGCATTACAGAAAGGAGTGGTAAGATACATAAAAAAACAGTGCATGTTAAACAATATTATTTACAAAACGGCAGAAAATACAGTTGTCTTGAAATTGCAGATGTCAGAAATGGCAGCGATGGAGGGAGGAAGGTCGTTCCAGTCTGCGCTCGTTTTGGGAATGAATGAATTATGACACATTTTTGTTCTGGAAAATGGAACAGCAACTTTAAACATGTGGTCAGAACGGGACGATATGTATGATGGTCGAGCAAAAAGATGATCCTTTAATACAGGGTTATGATACATTCTATGGAAAAGACAGAGTCGAAAACATTTACGGCGTGAGGAAAGGTCTGGCAGGGTAAGGGTGTTTTTCATGGAAGTAATGCTGGCGTGACGGGAATAGTTAGATAAGATGAAACGTGCTGCGCGATTTTGAATGGATTCAAGTGTGTTGATTAATGTGATTTGACTGGGATCCCATACTGCGCAAGCATATTCTAGCTTCGGCCGCACTAATGTTTTGTAAAGTGTTAGTTTTATTGGTAGAGGCGCAGCAGAGAAATTTCGACGTAAATATCCAAGAACCCGGTTAGCGTTATTAGTGACATGCTCAACGTGCATATGCCATGATAGGTTACGTGAAATATGAACACCTAGGTATTTGTATGACTTGACGGATTCAAGGGAAGTGCCACGAAGAAAGTAAGTGCGCGTGTTGTCAGTGATGTTAGTGCGACGCGATACATGCATTGTTTTACATTTGCTAGCATTTAGTTGCATGAGCCATTTATTGCACCAGTTAGATATGCTTGTAAGGTCTTCTTGAAGCTTAATAGAGTCAGTGTGGTGAGTTATTGTGCGATAAATGACGCAATCATCTGCGAAAAGCCTGATAGATGAATGGGAAATGCATTTAGGTAGGTCGTTAATGTAGATAAGGAAGAGAAGAGGTCCCAGTACCGATCCCTGCGGTATGCCCAATGTTACAGAAATGTGAGAAGATGAACAGTCGTTAGCTTTGTTTGCCGGCAGTTGCCGGCAAACAAAGCAATGCAACTGCATACCATATTTTCACATGTAGAATACTAGGGTAATAAAGGGATAAAAGAGGGCATGAAGGGAAAAAGAGGTTCTGTAGTGTAGATCTCTGAAACGATTTTGACCACCTGGGGATCTTTAACGTGCGCTGACATCGCACAGCACATGGGCACCTTTTGCGTTCCGCTAACATCGAAATTCTGCCGCCGCGGTCGGTTTAATCCCGGGTACTCCCTCTCGGTAGACAAGAGCTTCATTTCAAGCTAGTGTGCTTAGCTCGGTGAAGAGAATTTGAGGCAAGATCAACAGAAGTGTGTGCCAGAAAGCAGGTGTTCAAGTGTTCAATTCTTTTTCACTGCCTAAGTTTGTGTCATTACTGAAGTTGTAAAAATGGTGGAACTATCTTGAACAGCATTTTCTTCCCCGGACATGGCTGAAGTAGTAGGCACTAGGGTCACGGGAGGGCAGGCAGTTCTGAATCCTTTGCGTGTAGTTGATGGTGTGGCATCAGTAGTCTGCAGCGAGTGTGACCTGAAGAAAACCTGCGTTACTGTTATCACTTTTGTGGCACTAGTCCTTCACATATGAGGGACAACTGCTACTTCGATCGCCCTTGAAAGTACAGGGGACAAGAGACCTTGTTGCCAGGGTGTCGAACCGGCATTTTTTCGGGTTCGGTTCGGGTTCGGGTTCACGCCTTTCGGGTTCAGTTCCGGGTTCGGCTCCAGAGGGCCATTTCGTTCCGGTTCGAACCGGTTCGGACCATCCCGAACCGGTTCGAACCGGTTCAAACGGGTTCAGGACAAAAAAAAAATTTAACGCAGATGAGTTTGTCAACCCTGCTATGCGTTTTCATTTTTCCGGCACATCGGTATACATAATAAAAAATGCAAATATTTGTTTACAAGAACATAAAACTGGGCTAGCTGGTGAGAGTTCATGCTGGTAAGAGCGCAATAAACAAGACAAAGGAAGACTGGAGACGACACAGACGCTGACTAACAACTTGTTGTTACATTCTAGGAAAAGTGCATGAAGGCGCAGGACACAGTGAACCATGCAAAAAACAGAACAACAAAGATTAAAACTAAAAAAAACATACTGCACATGCCCAGCATAGTCGAGTCATGACATCTTTTTCAACGAAATACGAAGACTATATTCCATAGTAGACAGCAATTCCCTATATTCTGGACCTCATACAGTTGGGAAGAAAGCCTGACTCCTGTATACAAATTGACGGATAGTGAAGCAACACGCCCATCTGCTTCCTTACTAATCATAAAGGCCTCCACCATGTCCCTACAAATTCGATCTGGGTGAATAAGCAGGAGACTTGTCTTTCTGAATGGGTAAGCAATGAGAATTTGTTCGAACATCACAGATGGGTGAAAAAGTAACGGTGTCGTACAACTTGGCTTTGCATTGCAGCGAGTGCAACGATTGCTTACCCCGTAGGTAAGACAAGTTTCGTGTTAATAACCCTGTTTGCATAAGTAGCGAGTTGGTCGAGGCCTATATGACCAGGAAGGAAGCTGATGAGTGTGTTGCCTCACCATCTATCACTTTGGTAGATAAGGAGTAAGGCTTTCTTGTCAACTGTGTGAGGTCCAGGAGATAGCGGATTGCTGTCTAATATGGAAGATAGTCTTAGAATTTCGTTGAAAAAAACGTCATTACTCAACTGTGGTGTGCATGCGCAGTATGGTTTTTAAGTTTTAACCTTTGTTCTGTTTTTAGGGTTGTTCCTTGAGTCCTGCGCCTTTATGTACTTTTCCCAGAATAAAATAACCAGCTGTTAGTCAGCACTCGTGTCGTCTCCAGTCTTTCTTTTGTCGTGTTTACTGCGTTAATTAAGCATGAAAAATTGTTTAATGCGAGATATTCTCACTTTACCCATTTTACTTATTGTCCGCAGCAAATACGAATTTACGGCAAGAGCCGCAAAATGAAATGAACTCGAAATTGTGAAAATCGGCTATGTATACGCTATAATCCACCTTATGAGGTGTAAGGCGAAAAGCCGGTGGATTTTCAATCTACAAGACCCTCCTGCGTGAGCAATTTGGGAGACCCAGTTGCGCGAGTAATAGGTCTCTTTTGAAGCTTGAGTCAGTTGGGACTTTCTTGTACGCAGTGTAATTACGGGGCCCCAAGATTGCCGACGCACGCGCCCTCTACGTTCCCGCGCACTACTAAGAACAGAAACTGCCATGTATCGGTACCTACATACAGACGGACACCTTTCCGTCGCCCCGAAACCGACTTGCCAGTCACCCCTCCTTTACTAAATGGTAAGAAAATGTGCGAGAATCCCTCCACCGCCCATCTGCCGCCCAACGAGAGCCTCGTGAGAGCACAGGCTCTCCCTAACTTGCAGAACTTACCAAACATATTTTATTTAAATCACCTATTCGACACCACCTTTGTGACTCACGTTATATATCCCGAACCCATATAGCTCAGTATCTTCAAAAACACAGCTAATCGTGGCTTCTCACTATAATGCAATAAGAAATTACGACATTGACTTATTATGATGACGTCAACCTCCTCTCTTCTGATAAAAACAGTATCATAAAAACGCATGCTTGGATGGGTTGAGAACGCTTCGTTTTTGCACGGACACAAAATGTCAGCAGCCCCGCAGCGGTGGCTCAGTGGTTACGGCACTCGGCTCCTGACCCGAAAGACGGTTCGATCCCGGCCACGGCGGACGAATTTCGATGAAGGCGAAATTCTAGAGGCTTGTGTACTGTGCGATGTCAGTGCACGTTAAAGGACCCCAGGTGGTCGAAATTCCCGCAGCCCTTCACTACGGCGTCCCTCATAGCCTGAGTCGCTTTTGGATGTTAAAATCCAATAAACCAAACCAAACCAAATAAATTGGCAACATGTTTGTTGCGACTTTGAGCTGCAACATTCTTGCAAGTGCAGCATTGTGCGAGGAAGGAGATATACTTGCACTACATTGAATGTTTGAGACTTTTCCTGGGGCGCTATCAAAGGGAACCTTTGCGTCAACAGAATTTTTTGCGCCCTTGATAGAGTGATAAAGAGTGGTTAATCTGTCGTGCACCATTTGTCCACCAATTTGTTTCACGCATTTATTTTCAAAACTACAAACAACCCCTTTCTGGCAGCTATGCTTTCTGGGCGTGATCACTAACGCATGCCAGCGAGCGCATATATTTCCGCATTGCCCTTTTGATTATCCGGTATTTAATTTTTTTTTCTTATTAGTGCATCTCCACCGTTGCCAAGAACCCGCCTTTCGTTGCTTATTTCCGTCGCTGCAAACAAGAATATGCGGATTCCAGAAAAAAAAAAGCTGCACCAATTTATACATCCTCCTTTTGGTAATAATCGCAGGTTTAACGTGTTGAGTAGACATTGAGGCTTTAGGATAGACGGTGTAGTGCAGGGCTCCAAATTAACGAAGATCAACTGGGGATTTTCGGCGTGAGACAGAGCACGCTGGTTTTTGTATTTTTAGAATCAGCAGCCAAGCTCCACAGTACCACTGAGCCATTTTTTTTCTTTGTTGCCCTGCATCGTGAGGGGTTTTATTTAGAACCTGCTGTCTGAGACAATGAGCGCCTACAAAAGTATATGTTGCACTACCCACTGCGGTGGCTCAGTGGTTACGGCGCTCGGTTACTTATTCGGTGTATCCGGGTTCGAACCCGGCCCCGGGGGACACGTTTCGACGGAGGCGATGGTGGTGGAAAAAATTTATTTACACATGCATTACTGGAGGTATTGCATGAGCTGACCCAGAGGGGGCAAGCCCTTACAAGTACTAGGTGGAGGTCCCTAGTTCGGGACCCCAGTGGCGTCGGCCGCCGCCCGGGCTCGCGCGACCAAGGCCCGTTGGGCCTGCAGGTCAGAGCAGCCGAGCAGAGTCGCCTCCCAGTCCTCCCGAGTTGGGTTGGGGTGAGGGGGGATAGCAGGGTTGGAGGGGCAGGCCCACACCATGTGGTAAATGTCCGAAGACTTCTCCGCACAGTGCGGACAGCTGCCCGAGAAAGAAGGGTCGAAGTGTTTGAGAGCTGCCTGGCACAGCAAAGTATTGGTATACAGGCGAAGTAGAAGCCGCTTCTCCGCCTTTGAGAGACCTTTACACGGGCGGGGATAAAGACCGTGGCCAGATTGATAAAGTAAAACAATGTCTTTAAAGGAGTAAGAGGGAGTGAATTCGAGTTCCTGATCGTCGGGGTCGGATGGGAATGCCCGGTGAGAGAGCGCGCGGGCGGCGGCGTCAGCTGCCTCATTTCCCTCAAGGCCCATGGTGGTGGTGGTGAAAACATTTATTACGAACGAGCAGGAGGTATGTTTGGATCAGCCCGTAAGGGACCGATCCTTACAAACACTAGGTGGAGGTCCCTAGTATGGGACACCAGTGGCGGTTGCCGCCGCCCGGGCGCGCCTAAGGCTTGTTGGGCCTGTAAGTCGTGGCAGCCGAGCAGGGTCGCCTCCCAGTCCACCCGGGTTGGGTTGGGGATGGGGGGAATAGCGGGGTTGGAGGGGCAGGCCCACACCATGTGGTAAGTGTCAGAAGACACTGCACTACAGTGTGGGCAGCTGCCGCTAAAGGAGGGGTCAAAATGTTTTAGCGCTGCCGGGCACAGCAATGTATTGGTGAGAAGGCGGAGAAGGAGCCGCTCATCCGCCTTCTTCAGGCCTTTACATGGGCTAGGGTAAAGGCGATGACAATTTTGATAATATGTTGTAATATCTTTGAATGTATAGACCGGATTAAAATTGGGTTCCTGATCGGATGGGAAGGAGAAAACAGCCCGGTGAGAGAGCGCGCGGGCGGCTGCGTCTGCTGCCTCGTTTCCTGCCAACCCCTGATGAGCAGGGGCCCATATGAGGTAACGGTGTGCGGGGTCCGTATCCCGAATGCAATTTTGGTATATTCGATAGGCTACGAAGGGAGTGCAGCCTTGTTCGACATTCCGACAGGCCCCTCGCGAGTCGGTGATTATGTATTTTGAATTGGAATGTGAGACTGCGAGAGCAATCGCGACCTCTTCTGCTTGTGTTGCACTGCGGGCTCTGAAAGTTAGGCCGTTAACTGTGTTGCTGTTGTGAACTACCGCGGCCGTGTACCATCCCCCGTGGTGAGGGCCGGAGGCGTCCACGTAGTATACACCTGTTTTGTTGCCATAATATCGGGCTAGCGCTTCCGCTCGTGCCAGGCGCCGACCATTATGGTCTTCATGTGACATGTTTGCTGGAAGAGGCCGCACGTGGAGGGCACGTCTCCACAGTTCCGGGATGCGAAACCTGTCTTCTATTGGAGGGGTGTGTTGGACATGGAGTCGAGCAAGAAGGCGGCGACCCGACTCCGTTAGCGACAAGCGCGTGTACTGGTTTGTAAGGTGCGCCTCCCGGAGCTCCCGGAAAGTATTCACCACCCCAAGAGCCATAAGCCGGCTGTTTGAAGTAGTGATGGGGAGGTCAAGGGCACGTTTAACAATTTTGCGAAGGCTGACCTCAAGGGCGTCCTCCTCTTGTTTCCGTAGGTGGAGATAAGGAGTCGAATAGAGAATTCGACCATGTGAGCAGGAGCCCAAACGATACGCCGGTGCGCGGGGTCCCCGGTGTAGACGCTGTTTTGGAGAATGCGGTAGGCTAGATATGGCACCCAGCCCTGCTCGACGTTCCGACATGCCCCTCGCGAGTCGGAAACAATTGTTTTTGAATTAGAATCAGATGCAGTCAACGCAATGGCGACCTCCTCCGCATGTGTTATGTCACGGGCTCGGAAAGTAAGGCCGTTCACTGTTTTGGATTGGTGGACGACTGCGGCCGTGTACCATCCCCCATGGTGGGGGCCGGAGGCATCCACGTAAAATACGCCGGGTTTAGATCCACAGTGGCGGGCCAGGGCTTCCGCCCGCGCCAGGCGCCGGCCATTATGGTCTTCACAGTTTATGTTCGCGGGAAGTGCACGTTAAAGGCAACTGCGCCACTTTTTGAGAATATCGAGATACTCAAGGATTCAAATCTATATAGCCTGTAGGTAAAACATGCTGTTTTTTTGCACTACCATTTAAAATAGTGACGTAATCGACGATTAAATTTTGCACTTTTCAAAACAATGGAGGAGCGCGGGGAAGTTTAGTGTGACGTCATGGAAGGTATGATTTCGAATTACCGCTGCCGTCAGCCACGCCCTGCAGCGCCTGGTTGGACGCGGCCAAACAACGTTCGGCGGGTTTTGCCTTCGGTGGCATTGGTTTTTTTCCTTCAAAGCAGGCGTTTATGAGTTGGAAATGTACCGATACCTTCGATGACGTCATCATATGTCCCCCACTTAGCGTTGTACGCTGCGGAGAAGCTTGAAGGACGTCCCAATTTTAATTGGTGATTACGTCAGCGTTTCAAATGCTAGGCCAAAAGGACTTCGCATACTTCACCTGGAAATTTCACACATTCGACCCTTTTTAGCTCGTCGATTTCTAAAACCTATGCAGTTGCTCTTTATTAAGGATCCCCAGCTGGTAGAAATTATTCCGGAGGCCTCCCCTACTGCACCTGTTTCTCTTTCTTCTTTCACTCCCACCTTCCTCCCTCTCTTACGGCACGGTTGAGGTGTCCACCAAGAAGTGAGACAGGTACTGCGCCATTTACTTTCCTCAAAAACCACCATCACAACGTTGTTGGATCCTCGCGCTAATATTTCATCTATTTGTGAGAAATGACGCAAATAAAAGGAAGGCATTCTCAATCGGTGCTTAAATGACTATGATGGTGATGAAAACGTTTATTAAAGCACAATGCCTTAGTTAAAGGGAAGGCTGATCTGGTCCCTAGTCCGGGACGCCGTTGGTGAAAGCCGCTGTCCGTGCTCTGGCGGCGAGGGCTCGTTGTTCCTCGAGGTCCGAGCTGGACAGGGCCGCCTCCCAGCCCTCCCGCGTTGGCTGATTTATGATGTCAATGCTGTCATTTTTCTGACAAGCCCATACCATGTGGTACAAGTTTGCCTTCTGGCCACAAAATTTGCGCTGTGCCAAAAAGGACTCGGGCTCAATGGCGTGAAGCGTAGCTGGAATATTGAAAGACAAAGTTTGTAGCCTGCGAAGGTGACATTCCTCTGATTTACTGAGACCCTTAGCGGGCCTCGGGATACACCCAGTTTTATTGCGTGTTTCTCCTTTCAAATGACGCCATAGATATTAGAAAACATGGATCACCGTGTGGTATTCGCCTACTGCCACTAAATAATTTAGAAACTAATTTTTTCTTCTATGCTGCCCGGTTTCATCAACCGAATGATGGCTGTGTTGTGAATAAAGCTGAGAAAGGCTGTGATACGAAGAAGGCTAAAAACTGCCCCAGCACACATGAAAAAATTGGCTTACGAAACTTGTGTGCGGTCTTTACTTGAATATGCTTCAGTCGTGTGGGACCCGTACACGAAAAAGGACATAATGGTCCTTGAAAAAGTCAATAGGAAAGCGCGGTTAGGTTTATATACGGAAAAAACAAAAGGGAAGACTCTCCCTCGCAGTTAATGATGTCAAATAACATTCCTACACTACAAATCCGCCGAAATATTAATAGATTGGTATTCTTGTTTAATAGTTTAACAGGTAAAAATAAACTGAAGCTTCCGGAGTGCATTAAGCGTCCTCTAGTGAGAAGGACTCGAAACGTTCATGAACACTCACTTATTCCCCTTTTCGCCAAAACTCAGTTTTAAATACAGTTTTTTCCCTAGAACAGTGCAAGATTGGAATTCGGTACCGGAAGCTGTTTTTTCCTCGGAAAATTTTTCTGATGCGTTAAATCGTCCACTTCCCTGCTAATATTGCTTATATGTATGTTTTGTATCCGTGTGCTGCTAATATTGTATAAGTTTATTCTTTTGGTTTTATTCTTTTGATATCCGTGCGCTGCTAACATTGTATAAGTTTATTCTTTTGGTTTTATTCTTTTGGTATCCGTGTGCTGCTATTATTGAATAATTTTATTCTTTTGGTTATGTAACAATGTAAGTTCACTCCTGCTTGGGCCAAGCAGTGGCCTGCAGTATTCTGAAATAAATAAATAAATAAATAAATAAATAAATAAATAAATAAATAAATCAACATTAGGTCACGTGAGACACGAGAAAACTAATACAAACACTGATGCGTTGTTTTGACTCACTCTATCACTTCAATCAGCTGGCTTCAAGACCTATAATCACAACGAACGACGTATCAGCAGTTGTATTGCCATTTTATTGCACCTCACGCGACCTAATTTCCTCTACACGTCACAGCCATCGTTATGTTGGTGAAACCGAAACAGGATCATGAAGAAATTCAAATATAAATTATTATGTGTTGGTGAAATACCACGCGGTGCTCCGTGTACACCAATGTCTAACGCATCGTTTGAAAGAAGAAAGCACGCAAGCAAAAATTTGGTGTCTATATATTGAGTTAGAGCAGTGCTAACAATTTGATTAAAGATTTACGCAAATATGTAAAAGGGGAGGAATAATAGCTCAAGATTTCACATAAACCTGAAGTACAAAGAATTGGCGGTAGTACATTACAAAAGCGTCAATTAGGCATCTTCCCAGGCCCCAGACTTCCTGTAAGTTTGCTGTCGCATATAATGGGTACCATTATCGCACTTCCCAGCGCAGACAGCTACGGGTGGTTAAATCTATGCGCCAGATCATCTCATTTTGTCCGGAAACAAGAAGTATGCCGAGATGCAAAAAAAATGGGGCTGAACCGGGTACCGAACCGGTTCGGAACGGTTCCTTTGAATCGTTCCGGTTCGGGTTCAGTTCCAAGATGGCTAAAAAATTATGGGTTCGGTTCGGTTCCGGTTCCGGGCGAAAATTCGGGTTCGGTTCCGGTTTAGGGTTCGGGTTCGGTTCCGGTTCGACACCCTGCTTGTTGCGCGCATTGCTGTTATGGTAGCAGACGACGCTGCTCCGTGCATGCCCTTGTGACGTCGCCGAAGCATTCAATATTGTGGTCGCTGCTGGTGGGAGGAGTTTCCTAGTCTCAATTTCGATCACGTTTTTTGGACTATACAGCGCGTCCAGGGCAGCTAATTTTAGAAAATTGGATCAGTCTCTTCTATTATTTACTGAAATACATAACTGCAATACGAAGAACAACCATGTCATGGCCCCTTTAATTAGTAGCTCTATGATGACACACATTTGCTTTCGCATTCACAGCACACAAGTATTCTTAAGTGCACTCTAATTTTTGAAGCTTTAATGAATTGAGAAAGGTGAGTTGACCAAGACCCCTCCAGACTTTCAAGCATGATCTCGTGGTGCCTTCCGCAGGTAAAGGTGGTTTTGTTATTTTGTCATCAGAACTGTACAGTGCTAAATTTGATCTCTGTCTCTTCTCTGTTCGCTTGCCAGGAAGGCACTATAGGGTAGGTAAAGTTAAGTGTGTAGCAAAAAAAAGATGCCCTGGCTTAGCTTGGTTAAGCCAAGAATGCGTTGCATATTGCGCGGTCTTTTTGCGCGAGGTATTGCTTGGCGGCACTCGATTTTCTCACCAGCTTTTCCTCCGTGACGTATGGATGGATGGATAGGAGCGCCCCCATTGAAACGGGGCGGTGGCAACCACCACCATGCTCAGCCGTTCTTTTTTTTTTCTTTTTTTGCTGTTTACTGTGTTTGCAATTCTCACCAAGAATCGCCATCATATTTACCTACGGTTTTTCCTCCGGCTGTCGTGACGTCACGTCACGTGGTTTGGTGGCTGCCCGGCCGCGCCCAAGGGCTGCACTGAGTGATTGCAATATGCTACGCATAAAAATTATGCGGGTAGCTTAGCTTCAGTGCACGCTATAAACAAGAATACACCTCTATGGGAGTAAAAAGGGAGTAAGCTGTCCTCTAGTGCACTCCCATTTATGAAATGGCAGTACGCGAGAGGACAGCTTACTCCCTTTGTTTACTCCTCTCTGTTCGGAGTGTGGGCTCTCGAGGAGCTTTTCTGACTAAAAAGTCTTCCTTATTGCATTCTTCAGCCCGAAAACCCACATACTTGAGAAGCCTTTTGGAACTACTATTTCGGAACAAGGCACGTGGAAAAGACAGTTGTCACTATATTTGCAAAGTAAGCTCAATCTGCTTAATATGGACGACTCGTTTTTAGTGAAATTCTAGTCGGGCTCTCGATTTTCTGCAGTCTGTGCACTTGCTATCACCCGCACGGAAGCCCGGTACATTTTAAGCGATTCTAAAACTGCGATTCTAAATTTTGCTCGAGGCCGAGTCCATGTCCCTGCTTTTGGCATACTGGACTCGCCCGATGCCCCCACGCCCCGCCAAGTGGAGCTGATATGGGTGCCCGCGCACTCCGGGAATCCCGGAAACGAAGCCGCCAACCTTTTAGCCCGAGGTTCTTTAAACCGGGCTCAGGTGGCCTCTGATCGGGGATTCACGAAGGAGCTCATGCACTCATTCAGTGAGCTGACCCAGGCGCACAGAGCCTTACGCCAGCTCTACCCCCCGCCCCACCCCTCCCTATAGATAGCAAACACGCAACACTCTGGCGCAGACTACAGACACACACACTCCCCTCACCCCTTAACCTAGCCCATTATCATCCCTCCTTCCCCACTCCGGCATGCACTCTATATGCCCAGAACACTTCGCTTCTTCCCTCCACATCCTTTCCCTCTGCCCGGCGGACCGTCCCCCGCGGGACCTAGAGAACCTCAAGACCTGGGAGGACTGGGAGACCATGCTGCGCTCGGAGGACCCGGCCGTGCAGACCATCGCCACCGGCCGGGCTGTCAGTGCTATGGACCTCAGGAACATAAACAGTGGGGTCGTGCGGGGACCATGGGGCGTGCCCCGAATTCCTCTGTAAATAAAAGTTCTCTCTCTCTCTCTCTCGTTCTCGGTCGACACAAAGACCTGTATTATTCACCGACGTCATTTTTTTAGATTTTTGCAGGGCTTTCGATAAAGTGTCCCATAGTCTTCTGTTGTATAAGCTTGCTCATCTTCATATCGACCCAAATGTTCTAGCATGGATTCGTTGTTTTTTAACTAATCGCTCGCAGTTTGTCTACGTTAACGTTCTTCAATCCTCTTCTATGCCGGTTACGTCTGGGGTACCACAAGGATCGGTACTCGGACCCTTTATTCCTTGTGTACATTAATGATCTGCCTAACAATATAAAATCCTCGATCAAACTTTTTGCAGATGATTGCATACTGTACCGTCAAATTAAAAACACTAATGATGTCAACTTATTGCAAGCTGATCTAAACTGTATTACAGACTGGTGCATTAAATGGAAAATGGTTTTAAACACATCAAAATGCAAAACCATGCGCTTTTCACGTCAAGGCGTCTCGCCACCAGCCTCTTACAGTATCAACAGTGCTTCGTTAGCCCCGGTTACCTCGTATAAATACCTCGGTGTACATCTGACATCAAACTTATCCTGGAACCAGCATATCACCTACATTACTGGAAATGCTAACCGCATGCTTGGTTACATAAAAAGAAACTTTTCTAATGCACCCACTTCAGTCAAACTCCTGTATAAAACACTGGTTCGTTCGAAGCATGAATACGCCGCGTCGATATGGGATCCTCATACTAAGTCACTTATATCTGGTTTGGAAGCTGTTCAGAACCGTGCCGCTCGTTTTATTCTTCACGACTATGGCCGTACATCAAGTGTCACACAAATGAAAAGCACATTGTCACTACCATTACTTTCACTGCGCCGAAAAATTTCACGACTCTGTCTTTTTTTTAAGATCTACAATTTCAATCATATTTTGAAAAACGCTTTGCTCATTCCACCCACGTATGTTTCATCGCGCATTGACCATCCACGCAAAGTGGGCGTTCCACCTTGTCACACTACTGCTCGCCAAAATTCTTTCATTCCAACTACATCATCCGAGTGGAATCACTTGCCAGCAGATGTGGCACTCACCGACGATCTCGAGCATTTTAAGAAAAAGTTGAGTGCCTGCTTTTCTTGCTCATGACATGTGTGCCCTTAGGTTAGTAGTGCGACATGAACTCTGTGTTCTTGATTTGTAGTTTTGTTTTTGTTGGGTTTTGTTCTCTTTTATCGTTTTTTTTCCTTCTTCGTCTAGGCTTCCATGAATTGTTGAAATTTGTAATAACTCACTGCAGTGAACAATATGTGGTCCTGTAACCCGTGATTGTATTAATTTTTTGTTATCTGTGCTTGTTCCACTCCCCTCAATAATGCCCTCAGGGCCATGAGGGTATTTGAAATAAATAAATAAATAAATAAACTGTTAAAGAATGCAGTGACCTGTTCAGAATGAGTGGCTTTTCAAAACTTGGGAGGAATTAGTGAGTAGCTTTTAGAGTTCAGCTCTCGTTCCTGCGCCATAGTCTGGTAACCGGATGTCCTAGTAGCAGAGCGAAACGCCACTTGGAAGGTAGCTGTCACGGGAAGATACCGAAGGCTGGCTAGCAGCGTAACATGCCACCTGCCTTTTTTATGCGTGTGTTTGTGTGTGTGTGTGTGTGGGGGGGGGGGGGGGGGTCATAAAATGCGTTCGCTCGCTTGCCGGCTCCGTCGTTATGCCGCCTGATAAACAGAAACGGGGCATGACGAAAGAGGAAACGACAACTGATGAAGAACGCGAACAGCGCCTTGCTAAGCGGCGCGCTCAAGACGCCGCTAGACGGGCGCACCGCGCCTCTATCGAGTGGAGCTGATATGGGTGCCTGCGCACTCCGGGAATCCCGGAAACGAGGCCGCCAACCTTTTAGCCCGAGGTTCTTTAAACCGGGCTCAGGTGGCCTCGGATGCGGGATTCACGAAGGAGCGCATGCACTCATTCAGTGAGCTGACCCAGGTATACAGAGCCTCACGCCAGCTCTACCCTACGCCCCACCCCTCCCTAGATAACAGACACGCAACACTCTGGCGCAGATTACAGACACACACTCTCCCCTCGCCCCTTACCCTAGACCACTATCATCCCTCCTTCCCTACTCCGGCATGCGCCCTATGCCCAGAACCCTTCGCTTCTTCCCTCCACATCCTTTCCCTCTGCCCGGCGGACCCTCCCCCGCGGGACCTAGAGAACCTCAAGACCTGGGAGGACTGGGAGACCCTGCTGCGCTCGGAGGACCCGGCCGTGCAGACCATCGCCACCGGCCGGGCTGTCAGCATGGGCGTCCGGAGGGGGGGGCAAGGGGGGGCGGCT
The DNA here is from genome assembly GCF_055824585.1 of Amblyomma mixtum. Classification (NCBI taxonomy): domain Eukaryota; kingdom Metazoa; phylum Arthropoda; class Arachnida; order Ixodida; family Ixodidae; genus Amblyomma; species Amblyomma mixtum. Next base: position 44,513,557 of record NC_143017.1, on the reverse strand, counting down.
GCACCCCCCTGGAAAATCACTCACTCGAACCGTGAGTGATGGCCGCACGCCAGGGGCGGTGGTGCGCTCAGTCAAAAGGATAAAAGCAGCCCCGCATGGTCACATCTGCGAAATGCCGCGTCCGGGCGTGCGTCGTTCCGCCGTTTTCAAACCACGCCATCGTTAGCTCTACTGAAGGGCGACCTGTTCCAGACATACAGCGGCACCGGCGAGCATGTGTTTCGAGCCGCCTTGAGATGGGTGTGTTTCTTTGATCTCTAGAGAGATAGCGACACGGAGGCAGACAGTGCACGGGGCATCTTGTTTTCGCCTATCGTTACGCCGGTCACCGATGAATTCTTAAGGAGGGAAGGTAAAATCAGCCGTGTCCACCCCCGCTTTGTCGGGCTGCTCAGGGGCAAGCGGGCGATGAGTTGGCGCCGCCGCCGCTCGCTGTCTCCTCCGATCCACGGGTAGCGCAGTTCGGTAGAAGCACCGCTTTCAGAATCTCCGGCAAAGGGGATTAGCTGCTTTTGTTCACGGCGACGCAGTCTCCCGAGGCGCCCCCACACCAGCGTTCTTTGCGTCTTCTGCGAAAACCAGCGCCTTTGGTCAACGCAGCCCGATGGCGCCTGCCTGGCTCGCCTGTCACCTCTGGCTGGGCCTCAAATCACAACAGCGCCCATGTACTGTGCGTGTCAGTGCATGGTAAAGAGACCCAGGTGGTCGACATTACCCGGAACTCTGTACTACTCCATCCCTCATAGCCTGAGTCGTTTTGGGGCTCTGAACCCCATAAAAACACAAAAACAAATTTTCCGACTGGAGTGGCGAGTGTCCCTTCCCCTCGGAAGTTGCGCGGCGTTCCTTTCACCCCCAAAGTGCGCATTCGGGGATACTGCGGCAAGTAAGCCCTTGCACGTGTGCGCGCCTCTGTGTTTGTGCTTGGGTGTTTTTAGTGGCCGGTTGTCAGCGAAGCTGAGAACAACCAAGACAGCGGACGAGAAAACGACGAGCGGAGAGCAGTGTGTGTGCGGTTGCTCGACTGTGCGGATGCGCAAGCAAGATGGAGCGAGGTGTATGAAGCTGCGAGCGTGCATTTATCTTGTAAATAAGTTTTCGTTGTATATATAGTCATCTTTTGTTTTCAACGTACGCGTTCAACAGTTTTTCCAATCAATGTGTATGATGAGTGTGCACCGAGAGCGTGTAATGAAGCACAGAAGTGAATTTATCACACGTGTAATTACGCAATTCGCCCAGAAAAATCCGAGGCGCCTACAGTTGCTGTTCAAGGAAGACTGACTGAGTGACTGTAGTTGCGTGTTTGTGAACATATTGTGCTGTGTGCTGGTCATCAATCCGGGTGAGTCGAGAACCCGTATGCAGCAAGACTGAGCACTCTTCTCCACGAAGTGATATAGCATCTTTTTGCATTTTTATTAATTTTAGTTGTTTCTTCGTTGATAAACTCCAATGTACCTCTCCTAGCCGCGCTTTAATTTGCTGTTTGTAATTTTTCTTTCATGTGTGCATTTTGTTTAATTTTTCATCATCATCATCATCAGCCTGACTACACCCACTGCAGGGCAAAGGCCTCTCCCATGTCTCTCCAATTAACCCTGTCCTTTGTCAGTTGCCGCCACTGTATCCCCGCAAACTTCTTAATCTCATCCGCCCACCTAACTTTCTGCCGTCCCCTGCTACGTTTGCTTTCTCTTGGAATCCACTCCGTTACCCTTAAGGACCAGCGGTTATCTTGCCTTCGCATTACATGCCCTGCCCAAGCCCATTTCTTCTTCTTGATTTCAACTAAGATGTCATTAACCCGCGTTTGTTCCCTCACCCATTCCGCCCTCTTCCGATCTCTTAACGTTACACCTATCATTTTCCTTTCCATAGCTCGCTGCGTTGTTCTTAACTTAAGCTGAACCCTCTTTGTTAGCCTCCACGTTTCTGCCCCATAGGTGAGTACCGTTTAATTTTTATTTATATATAAATAAATAAATTTACTCCGCAAATAGCGCCTTTCTGCTACGAACATACCCCCCCCCCCCCCCCCCCCCCGGGGCACCAACGGGGCCCCCCCCTGCAAAAAATTCTGCGGACGCCCTTGGCTGTCAGTGTTATGGACCTCAGGAACAAACACTTGAGTGGAGTGGGGTCGTGCGGGGACCCTGGGGCGTGCCCCGAATTCCTGTTGTAATAAAGTTTTCTCTCTCTCTCTCTCGAAACCGAATCGTCTACATCCGGTGATGATCCCGAATGGAACGCTATGGGTGCTTATGAAACCAACCAGGTTTAACCAAAGCTAAGCCCCAGCAAATTTTTACACGCACATGAGCCTCAACGTGCTAAAAGGCGCCTAAGCAAGCATTTTTCGAGCAAGCAGGGATGAGTCAGACTGATGCATTGCTTTGCGTCGATCATTTTGTATACACCATGTCACCCTCTTTTCCTGAAAAGGCTATGCAGCATCTATGTTCGGGCGCAAAAAATGTAATTTAATTACTTATTTCTGAGTTGCAAACTAAGTATCCTTAAAGGGTCAGTCTACTCACCTAGATGAGTGTATAAATAATGGCATATTCTGGTAGTTGGCACCCTATAACATCAATAACGAGGGGTCTGCGCCCGGTTTAGGCAGGAATTTATATTTTATTTCGGCGTTAAAAGTCGCGTAAAAAAGCATGGTGGCGACCCCAAACGTTCATTTTGTTCAAGAAAGTGGTAGTCTTTTTTTGTAGAAGCATAAGTGAATATACTACGTACCATTTGTATGCCCCAATGTCAGAGAAACGCAAGTTTTGGTCTAGTAAACTGTAGAAGGCGTACCGCTCGCTTTTTCTGTAAATCACATGAATATTTATAGTCACACGTACGCAAAACGCAGGCACATTCCCACTTTTAGTTCAGCGTATGCTAGCAGAGACGCAAAAATAAACTCAGCCTATAGTGGCGCCATCTGGTCGTCAGGACGGGAACCATTGCTGCAAACAAACCGACTCTCCACTTAAGCCTAGGAGCGGTAGAATCGTCACTCTAATTATTAAAATAAAGCAAATTTATCTCTTATATGTCTTCTTATAGGCGAGATGAGACGAAGCGAAAGACAGGCGCCCCATTTATGGCCAGTGAACGCACTGAAAAAGGCAGCAACAACGAGAATTCAGTCCGAAGCGAGAGGTCTGGCTTCGACGGGCGCCGCCATGTTTGTCGCCGCGCGGCGGAAATCCAGATGGTTGCCAGATGAGACTACCATCTCATACAGATGTGTTCCCACATTAATAAATTCTATTTTAAAATGTTCTACCGCACTCCTTGGCACCACAGCTGGCTAAACGGTAATTTGAGTAAAGAGCTATCGGTTGCCGAAAAGAAAATATGGTCGATAAAATTCAGTAGACTGACCCTTTAATTAAACGCGTTCTGGTTTATTTCCAAAACCTCATGTCTTTGGAGAAAAAAATTCTTTTTCAGAGCTTGAAACCTTTCTTAAAACTTCACATCTCTAGCAGCCTCAAAATACGATGCATTGGGAATATTTTGCCGGGGTGCCTGCGTGAACGACACAGTACAGGGCACTGTGCCTTACGAAGCTCCTGAGGTAAAGAAGACGTATGATCCAATTGATAATGACCGCTGTGGTTGTATTTTATGTGCAGTCGTAGAGCTTTATTGAATACTGCTGTTTTACGAAGCTTAAGCCAGAAGCTGTTGCTGTCGCCTGTCACCCAACACCTAAGCCCGTTATACAACGCCCACCTTTCATTCTCTTCATGGGGCTGCCCTGTGGGGTTTAGACCCGACCGACCAGCAATCACAGCGGGCGCGCCGGATGGCGTCATCCATCGGCGTCTTGGACTAAAGACTCCGCTCATCATGGACGGCTATAATTAAGCCTATATAAATGTTTTTACCATCGTCATTATACTCTATCATATGGACCAGGGCACTTCATTCCTCTCCGTTTATTGGTTTGGTTTGGTTTATGTGGTTTAACGTCCCAAAGCGACTAAGGCTATGACGCCGTAGTGGAGGGCTCCGGAAATTTCGACCACCTGGGGTTCTTTAACGTGCACTGACATCGCACAGTACGCGGGCCTCTAGAATTTCTCCTCCAAAGAAATTCAACCGCCGCGGCCGGGATCGAACCCGCGTCTTTCGGGTCAGCAGCCGAGCACCATAACCACTGAGCCACCGCGACGGCTATTGCAACACGGCATTTGCCATCCAACTCCACTATAGCTCTCGTGCTGTTCACGCAAGACGACGTGCGAAACGATATAAAAGCGGGTGTAAGTGCGGACTCAGTGTGGCACCGTGACTGATATACCAAACTATATTCGAATACAACTCAAGAACGAAGCGGCTTCTCCCCGTCAGAGGACCCACTTCCAGCCAATGGCGTCGGCCAATGCTCATAACCCTGCTCGCGTGATGGTACAGGGAGAGGCGTGATAAAGGAGAGAGGGGACTATCCCCGGCTAGGAGGAAGGTGACCATCCCTCTTCACCTGCCACTCACTGCATTGTCACGCTACCAGGGTCATGAGAATCTACCGTCGCCACAGGCTAGAAGGGGGTCCTTTGACGGGGAAAAGCCGCTTTGTTCTTGAGTTGTACCCGACTGTATAGTATGCTATCGAAGTTAGGTGAGCCTCGCTTGCCTTCTCCAATAAATCAAAGCATAAAAATGCATACACTAAAACCTCGTCGCGTGATCCTCAGCCATTGCGCGGTTAACACCAAAGTTCAGCGGAACAAACAGCGACCGAAACATCTGCGCAACATCAGCGGTTTGCGTGTACAAAGAGTCTTCTTTGCACAGACTCTGCTGCTTGCTATCAATGACGGCGTACCTCGGCCGGCGGCCACTGATCGTCTGTGCAGAAAGACAATCTGCGCCACAAAAATCACGCAGTTCCGGTTTTGGGCGCTCCTGGTCGCCCTTGGTAGCCTGGACGCTCTTACCAGGCAATTTGACGCCTTCGCGCTTTTGTCACGGCGTCCTTGGTCGAGGTTGCCTCCCCTCCGTCGCTTCTAGGCACCTTCATGTTCCCCAGAGCTTCAACCATACGCGTGGCAAGACGCCTCGCCCTGGGCTGTTTGCTGGTACCACCACCGTGTCCACAGGAGCCCTGCCCGCAAGTGCACTACCCCCCCCCCCCCCCCCCCGGGCCTCTGGACGGGCAGTGCTGTGACCGGCGACACTGACGGCACAAAAGTGGCGGTTTTGAAGCGAAGAGCTTCACTAGGCTCGTCAACGCCACGCTTCGCGTGAGCCGGAGGCCAGATTTGCCACTTCTGCGCATGCGCGAAACCGAGCGACATCACGCGCGGCGCAGGTGGCCGCCGACTCCGTAATAAAAAAAAGAATAAAAATAAGCACAGAAACGAGAATAAAAAAGAAAAGAAAGAAATAAAAGATCAGAAATAAAAAATAAATAAAAGACAGAGTGCGCCAGGAAACTCTCCTATCTCGGTGGACACCCGAACCGCGCCATAAGGGAAGGGAAATGAAAATTGGTTTTAAGAAAAGGAAACGACTCCTGACACACATATCTCGGTGGATATCCGAACCGCGCCGCAAGGGCCTTAAGGAAAATGAAATGAAATGAAAATTGGTTTTAAGGAAAGGAAATGTGTCTCGTATCTTGGTGTAAACCCGAAAGGAATTGACACCACAGTACACGTCTCTAAAGCAACCTTCAAAGGCAGCACCCTATTCACTACACGCGCGTCTCCTCCTCAGCCTCCGTACAGGAAGTGTGTGGACGGCAGAACGCCTCCACCGTTATCGTGATGCTCCCAGTGCATTGTGCGCGAACTGCGACAGCCGTGACGTCAAACCAAGCATAACTGCAGCTTTTCGCTTGTATAACCCGGCTTAACCACAGCTAAGCCACTGCCAATTTTTTTATTGTGACAGTGTTCCTGCCGGCATACAGTATTATCTACAAATGCCGATACGCACTGGATTCTCCAAGTCCAGTAACCAATACCTAATCCTGTCGAGCCTTTTGGGTTCCAAACACCAGTTGGCACACTTTAAAAATACCTAGAAACATTGAATGCATACATTAGTGCTAAATTTCCTTCAAGAACAAAGAACTGTCCATCACTGCCTTATCAGATTCTTGAGACTGATACCCTGCAGGCAGCAACGTGGAAAGTGGAACTAGAGGAAAGAATATCTTAATCAACACACGCATTCTGTACCGAAAAGTGGGGACAGGAATGTCTAACTGATTTCTGGTTGTTCTACTCGAATAGCATTAGAAAGACTGCGGCCGTGTCAGCGCCGCTTCCACGCACAAAGTTTCTGGAATCCAGGGCAGGTGAATGATCCGGGAAGACGACTATCGCGGACTAATGGGATAAAATTCAAGGAATATTACGCTCACACGCGATTGCAAATGGGCTACATGCATTCATGTTCGAACTCAGTTTCTTTCAAGCCAGCAGCGCTGAAAATGAAGCTAGCTGCTTGCAAGCACAAGATTTTATAAGAGGTGACATCCTAACATTAGGCTATACTATATATTTGTGCCTTAACGTTCATAAGATAACATTTAAGCACCACTAGATAATGCTCTCTGTAACTGTGCAAGTGTTGGTACTTCCTGAGAAGTGCAAATCAAATCTTCACTTCTAAAAGGGAAGTGCACTTTGAACATAGCTTCTTTCTGAATCTTCACCCAGCAATTAGTCCACAATACACGCACGTGCCTAAAAATGGTGCTGCCTTTTCAGTACGTTCTTGATACAGTCTGAAGGCCGATGAGCTACTTCCGAGAATTGTCAATCTGCACACGTTGGCGCTATCACACCACAGTTCATCAGAGATAAATATTTTAAGAAGTTCCGTTAATCTCATTTACACATACACGCACTTGCATAGGCTTAGGCAGGCAAAAACTGGATGCGATTGTAGAAGAAAACTATTGAATTCTCTGCCAATATTTCACATGAAACGGTGTCCAAGAAATGTTTCTCAGTGTAACAAAAGTTAACGTCATAAAAACATCGTATTTGATCCGGTCGAAAAAAAACTTCGCTTGGCACTCGCCGGTGGCTAAGCATTGCACTTCTGATGCGACGACATGAACGAGCCCTGCGGGCAGTTGAACACCTGGACGAAAGCGGGGTTTTCGGCCAGTGGCCAGATGCACTTGTGGCGTGCGCTCACCGCTGTGGCGGTCGACGACTCGCAGGCCGTGAGGCAGAAGCGCAGGAAGAACTGCCTCTGCACCGCCGTCCACGACTGGCCTTTGGGGATCGAGTCGGAAAAGTCGTTCCTCAGTGCGTCGTACGCCACCCGGGCACTCGTCAACCAGAGAAAGAGCTGCAACTTGAATTCGGTCGCGTTACCCACTTGCTGGGAGACGCCGGTACCCACGTAGCAAACCATGCTCTTCAAGAACGACTGTGTGGCTTCTTGGGACCACAGCGGCTCGTCTTGGTTGAAACGGGCGACAGGAGAGACGGATTTCACCAGCTCCCTCGCCAGCACAGCCCCGAGGGTGCCGCAGTTGAGGAGATGCTGTGGTTCTTCCCTGTAGAAGACGTGGGGGATCTGAAGCGCCGTGGAAATGTACAGAGAAGAGGTTTCATCTCTGTAGGAGGCACTCGCTTCCATCTCCAGAACCGAGGCTATGTCCCAGGAGACGTTCGGCGGCCATATCAGCGACTGGGAACGGGTTTGGTGGCGTATGGCTACGTAGCTCCGGATGAACTTCTCGGTCGGCGATGACAAAGAACCGCTCTTCAACATGAGGTTGAGCTGACTTTCTAAGAGCTTCCCATTGGACACGAATGAAATACCGCCGAGGGCCTCCTGTATCCTGTAAAAGGTGCTGTTGTCCACGAAGTTTATGAAGTAGCTCTGATCGGAAGTGAGCGTCGATTTGATGATCTCGAACATGTCAGAGACGTAGTCGTGGCTCGTTTTGTTCTGCATCAGCTGCTTCCCCAGGGAGGACCACACGTTGGTCACCGCCTTGTTCACGGCCCCAGAGCAGGCGCGCAACACATACCACTTGTCGTTCAGCTCAAACCTCGTTATGTAGTCGAAGAGCAGAAGGTCAGCCAGCATTTGAACGACGAGGTACCACGAGACGTCCGCATATGCCGCGCTTTCGAAGAAACGAATCACCGCCAGGGTGTTCTCATAGTCGTGGACGAGCAGGAATCCACTGGTCAGGGTAGACATGGCCGTCAGGCGCTTCATCGGCACAGCAGTGAGCGACCACAGTGCTGGCGATTCTTGCTGAAGGTCTGCTGCGGCGATCTTTCTGTGCGCCAACTTCTGACGATGCTTATGCGCGAGAACGATGCCGTCAAGTGCCACTACAGCGGTCGCGAGACTCGGAGCCGCTGGCGCGCTGGCGGCCTCAAGGATGATCCTGACATAGAGCTGCAAATCGGCCACAGCCGGGAACGACGTCTGTAGAGCGCTGCCCTTGAATGCGTACACCACTGCGGCTGCGTCGAGCCGCTGAGGGCGCAGCGTCAGAAATCCGTTGAGGCCGAACGTGAACGACGTCTCCGCGCCCACCTTCATGGCATCGTGTGTCGTCCTGCTGTCGGTTATTCTACTCACGAGAAACTTGTGCAAGAAAAATTACCGACGATTACGTTACTTCCTAATGCGAAATTTGAGCGCAGCAAATAAGCTGTTTCACCTTTTCGATAGATTGAGGCAAAGAAATCGAGCAACACATGTATGCGCTATCACAGATTTTTTTTTTTATTTTTCACACGTATTCCTTTAACAAAGACTCCACTAACAGTTCTTGACAGTCATGAAGGAAGCTTTGTGGTCGGAGAAATAGACTGATATATGTTCGACTTGGTACACCAATGCTTGATTCTCAAAGACGAGATCTATACAAGTGCCTCGCGAGGTTGTCACAGCCGTGGGACGCGTTACGAGCGAGAGGAACGGGATGTTCTCCCGCATAAGTGTTAGGAAATTGCTGTTTGTCTTTATGTCAACATTAAAGTCCCCCACTACTAACATCGGTGTGGATCGATGGACGGTTAATGCGAGTTGCAGGAAGTGCACGACGTCTTTCGTGAGTGCGGTAGGGGCGAAGTAGGCAGCTACTACCAGCAAGCCGTTGGGCAACTTTGCGGCGCACAGTTCGGCAACTTCATGTGACGTGCCAAACATTTCGACTGGTACTGCAGAGAGACCTGTGCGCAAGTAGATAGCGACTCCCGCCGCTCTGTTGTGGTCTCTGCGAGCACCACAGCAGTATAGGAAATCTATGATTTCGAGAGGCTCTTCGGGATCCATCCAGGTTTCAGCAAAGCAAAGTACAGAGGAATGGCGCAGAATGTGATCGTGGTGTACGTCCTTGGCATGTGCGGCAAGGGAGCGTACGTTAAGAATGTGGTTGTGAATGATGAATCAAGTGCTGCCAGCGAATGACGCGTCCATTGGCTGTCTGCGTGTGTTACTGATGTGTGGTTAACATGCTAAGCTTCGCCTGTAAGAGTGGAACGCGACAGCGTCTTGCAACGCTGCCAGGGAGTCCACAGAACGCCATCGCCAATTCGGCTGTACGCCTTGCTGGACGGTAAATTTATTTTTTGAGGAAAGGAAATGTATCTCTCTCGCATATCTGGGTGGACACCTGCACCTCGCCGTAAGCGAAAGGGGGAAGATGGGAGTGAACGAAGACGCCGTATTAGCTAGACGCGCCTTTGTTCATTCCAAACCATTCAGCTGGCATTACGGAGTGGCTAGCGTGCTCGTATCGCACTCCGGAGACCCTGGTTCGATTCCCCAACTCGACCAATTTCGTTCTCGGTTTTATTGATTTATGCGGTCTAACTAGAAAGGTTAATTAGGCTATTTCATATTTATATTCTTGTATTTCTTTCCATCGTGTTCTGTCATTAACCTGTCAATTGTTGGAACTGTCTAGGATGTTCGACACAACGTATATGAAACGAGCAACGTCTTACTGAGTGGGGAAGTGCGTGGTGGTGGAGGGAACGCGGCTTCGTACTTATCTGTTTTTTTCAGCAGCGTCTCCTTCCGCGGACGCTGTTGTCGCTGCGGCGCGCGTCTTTCTTTTCTTTTCTTCTGACCTCTTCATTCTCCTCTATATTAATTAGGCTAATTGATTAATTAAGCAATTAAGTAAACTCAGTCCAACTTAGTTGCAGCATCACTATACGATCCCTTTGATTGGTTGCATGGTTACTAGGCAAAGTACAATTGGCCTCATTTGAAATTCGCGCACTGTGACGTCACGAGCATTTCGACCAATTGAAAAGCGTTACATTGGGGGCGGAGCTGGTTACGAGGCCGACGCCGACGCCGACGCGAAACCCAGGAACGGACGCCAAAGAGCTGCGCTCTAAAAAAACATGTCTTCCTCCAGAGTGAGCGCCCTGCTCTCCATGGCAGCCAGACACTGCGAGTAGAGGCCGCCGCCGGCCCGCAGGCCACCAGCGAGCCCCGCTCCCGCGGCGTTGGCGCTGGGACTATCGAAGATGGCGCGCATCTGGACCAGGTAGTTGTCCAGGGACTCCTGGAGGAATCCCAGGTGCTCCCGGTTCCAGGTCCACCGGCTGCACACGTGTTCGTAGATGTCGTCGCAGGGTTTTACGGTGTGGTTCAGAAGGCTTTCCAGAGCTTCGTACGGGTCGCTGCACGCCAGGCCCTCACAGCGACTGACCGTTACCGGCGGTTTGCCTCCCAACTTGGTCGCGAGCAGATATATGACACCGCACGCGAGCAACACGGCGACGACGGCTAATGGCAGCGTCGATTTGCAAAATGCGTCGATTCCAGTGTCATAGCCACTGGTCATGAAACCTGTGTGAAAAAGAAAAGAGCATTTACTACCACCATTTTTCGATCAGAATACGGCCGGTCACTTTGAAAGTGCGATATTCTCAGACACTTGCAACTTTAGCTTTTTAAATAACGTGCTATGTATCTCCGCCAGGGTTCGGCCTTATCGTTATTTCGTTCCTCTCGCGGAGGGCAGGCTGTCTAGTGTAAGGTCGTTAAACCTTATGCCGGCCAAGGAAAAAAGCTAGCTGCAAGCAAGCTGCAGAAGAGTCAAGGCGGATGACAAGATCCGTTGCCCACTGTTTTGAAGGAAACCTAACAATTTTTCTGTATATAATAAAGCGTTCTACTTTCCAATCAAATGTACGCAACTAGAAAATTTTATAAACCAGACATTAAAATTGTTTTTTAAATGGTTACAAATCACAAATATGTTATATAATGCCGCAGCCTGACTACGCCCACGGTAGGCCAAAGGACTCTCCATATATCTCATATTGACCCTGTCCCGTGCCAGATGCGGCCACCAGATCCCCGAAAATTTCTTAATGTTATCTGCCCACCTAACTTTATGCTGCCTGAACCCATCAATTAATGTTGATAATCCTTCCCTATTCAGGACTTTTCAAAGAAAAAATACGCCGATCATCCAGGCGTTCTAAGTCATGCCTGTATTGTAGAATGGGAAGTTGGGCGAGTTGGTATACGTTCATTTTGGGTGGAAAAACAGCGCGAAGGGACGGAAGACAAGACAAAGATCTTTGTCTTCCGTCCCTTCGCGCTGTTTCTCCACCCAAAAATAATCATGCCTCTATAGAGCTTGGCCAAAAAACCCGGTCATTCCGACGGCTTCCAAGTGCGCGTCGCTACCGCAGCCACCGAGGGCTGTTTGTTTCGGGGACACTACTATCGGCGACCAAACCTGCCGCGAATGCTCAGATGCTTTGAGTTTTCATTTTAAGGCGAAAGCCTTTAATGCTTCACACTGTTGTTAGCAGACGCGTCGGCAGCCGTGCCGAGAGACGCGTCGGCAGGAGTGTCGACAGACGCGTCGGTCCGTGTCGACAGACGCGTCGGCAGCCGTGTCGACAGACGCGTGGGCAGATTCGTCCGCCTTTCGGCGTCACTGCTTAAAAGGCTCAAGGTTCCAGCGTGAATAAAGGCGCATCTAGTAAATGCATGGGCTTCATAAATAATATAAAAGGAGTAAAGTCAAGAAAAGAAAATAAAAATAAGAAAATAAAAATAGAAACAAAATAAAAATAAGATGGGAAAATAAAAATAAAAAACAATAAAATTAAGAAAAGGAGCAAAAATAAATAAACAAAATATGAAAAATAAAAAGTTAATAAAAACAAACAGTGGCCAGGGGCGCTATGCCGGAAGGCCCGAGTTTCATCCGAGTTTGCGATGACGGCAGTCAGTGAACGAAGATAGCGCGGAACGTGCGCAGGCAGCGGAAAATAAAATGTAGAGATAAAGCCACGTAAAGGCGATACAAGCGCACCCTGCGCGCCTGTTTCACACTTCAAACACAATACACTGCGCAATACCAGGCCGCAGCGCTACCTGAAGTTATCAGCGCCATATCAGCAATCGTGAAATCATGACTTCTCTGCTATCTATCTGCACACTCGCCGCTAGCTGTTTGACACGCCTTTTCGGGCGCGCCAAAGGCGTGCCTTCTCTTTCAGGCTCTATCTGTCTCTCCATTTCCGAAGACGAACAGTGTGCGCTTGGTGCATCTTGTATCAACCCTTTCTCTTCTCTCGAATACGTTAAAAGGCAAAAGATAATGTTATCAACATTTTGTTCATTTCCAAATGTATTTTAAAATCTGAACCCAATAAAGCGTTGTTGAAACGCATAGCTTTAGGAAATTAACAAAGATTTGACACATTCTGCCGCTAGTGGCGATAGTGAGGCCATTGCTTGCAACGTGGCTTGCATACGAACTAGAGCGGCAGCCCACCGTGCCGAAAACGAGAGCTCCTGCGCTGACACGCCGCCAGTAGCGCTGCCTTCGACTGGAAAGACTGGGCAACTACTACACGCTGAATCTTTCTTATTTTTCGGCCATTGCGATAATATATTTTATTGTGTCGTATATCAAAATATAACAGTCATGCATCTTCTGGCTTGCATGATACACAAAGGCAAAAACTGAACTGCACTGCACCCCCGCGTCACTGCTGCTCTCTGCAGTGACCTCAGGTGGAGTTCTCCGCTGCTACGGCCGCTGCCGCACCCCGCTATGGCCAACCATTGCTTTTAGTACGCTCTTGGCGAATCTCAGCGGTAGAAATTGGCCGTGCGAGCGTCTGTAATGCGGTCTGAGAAAAAAATTGCTGTTTGGCTGTATTCAATGATTCATTACGTATGCCTGTTGTGTGTGACGCCTCTTTAGTGCACTGCGGATGCGAAGAGCGTGCTACCCAGCGACACAACTCATCCTATGACATCAGACGCTGACTAAAAGCTGTGAAGGTGGTGGCGCGCGTATCTGCGTAGTATTGTTTACGTCGCGCACTTCAAGGTTTTGCGGACTGGTTTTGTCACTAACGTCGGTCGCCGTTGTATAGCGCAGTGACATCGCAATAATATCGTTCGGGCAGATGAGGGATCCTGTTTGTAATAATGAAATCGGACTTATAACAGAGAAAGGTGTTACGGTTGTGAAGTACGCAGTGCTTGAGTGCTGGAAATTACAAACTCTTAATCGCAGTGGGTCTGGAGCAGCGACCGTTTGTCGATCCCGGATGTGTTTGACACATTGACGCTGAGCTTTATCATCGATGAAAAGACGGCCAAGCCAAACACCTGTGATGCGATGTTTTTGGAGTCGGACGTGCTCCAAGCACCGGTTCGTCGTCGTGCTCTGTGTTTGACGCCTTGCAAGCAGGTGTGACGCGCCTTCAGCGTCGCGCTGTGCCTTACGTGGTTGCAACAGGCTATAGTGTTGTGCAATCTTGGTATGCGAGCGAAGAAATCGGCGGCTGTCGCCACGTTGCGCGTCCTTCGCAGAGGTGCTTAGATTAATCAGCGATGACGTTCGTTTTGCCTGTCATATTTCGATGGTCAACATCGTCGATGTCTGTCTGCAATCAGCACAGCCGCGCAGCATACCTGTAGCCGGCAGGGATGCTGGGAGTGGCCCACCCATAGAGCGTACGCCTTTAATTTATGTACGGCACTCCGGGGGCGTGACCAATGGTTTTGATTGACAGGTGAACTCGGAGCTAAACTCGTGAACGGTGAAGTGCCCCGAATTCATCTCGGGACTGTCATGGCGGCAGCAGCAGCAGCCTGGGTCATCGCTTCCTCTGACGGCAAATGTCAGTACGGCCGGCTGGACCCGTTTACTGCCATGGCCGACGACGAATTCCAGCGACATTTTCGCCTCTCCATAACATCGGTACGATGGTTGTGTAAAGAGTTAGGCGACGACCCACGCCTGCGGAGAGTGCGTACCGGGCCTCATTCGCTTTCGGTCGAAGAGCAAGTCCTCTGCGCCCTCCGGCTCTTCGCGACCGGGAGCTTCCAGGGGAGCGTCGGCGCAGACCGTTTTATTGGACGCCACCAAAGCACTGTGAGCCGCTGTGTGAGGGACGTCTGCGACGCGCTTATCGACGCGGCTGTGCAGAAGCGGTGGCTCGCTTTCCCCACGACTGCGGCCGAGCGTGCGTATGTTAAGGAGCGTTTCCTTCTGCGCGGCGGCATCACAGACGTGGTGGGATGCGTCGATGGGACCTACATTGGCGTAAAGGCCCCTTTGAAGTCCAGCCCTGACATGGTGCAGGCCAACTATTTCACGAGGAAGGCACACTATGCATTGAACACAATGGTTGTAAGAATGCTCTGTTTTTGCTTTCATGCATGTCATGGTTAATGGAATATTCTCCCATTTATTAGTGACAGTGGTCCGTGTGCTGTGCAGTGTGAGTGGATTTTAAGGAACCCCATATGGTCGAAGTTATTGGCAGCCCTTCACCATGGCATGCCTCATCGCTTGAGTTACTTTGGAGGCATTAAACCTCAAAAACCGCTTCCGTTTATCAGTAACTGAGCAGTTTTACACACAGTGTAGATAATTTTTTTGGTTTACCTCATGTTTGCGCATTTAATAAGTGCATAGATTTTTCCAGCTATTTCACGCATGCATTTTAATGGGTTTATAAACGGTAGCATTTGTGTCACTTGGCAGATTGCATTCTTATGCAATATTCATATAGTCGCAATAAATGTTTCACTTTGGCGGAAGTGGAAAAGCTCCTGCCGGAAGCACTGGCGTCTGTAAGCCAGGAAAGCTGGCAAAACTGTTGTGTTCATGTGGAGCAAGTTGAGGCGGAAGCATGGCAACGCGATATGATTGTTGACGCTGAAATTGAACCGGTTGTCTTCAGCATTTCTGACTCGTGCAACTCCTCCTTTGATGAGTCGAGCACTGATTCCAGTGATGAAGATTTGATTGGCATCGAGGAACTTAGAATTGATGTGTAATACACATGCTACCGAGTAAAGAGAGAGGACTCATCGGCTTGCTGTGATCACCTTTGTGTGTGTGTGGGCGGAAATGTGAAATATGTGTGCATG
Organism: Amblyomma mixtum; assembly: GCF_055824585.1. Taxonomy (NCBI): domain Eukaryota; kingdom Metazoa; phylum Arthropoda; class Arachnida; order Ixodida; family Ixodidae; genus Amblyomma; species Amblyomma mixtum. The sequence continues at coordinate 44,498,170 of NC_143017.1, read as the reverse complement.
TGGGTGTGATTGTGTTGATCAGTCTACTGAGGAAATTGTAACATTTCCATCAAACATTTTAGCATTTCCATCAAATCATTGCATCATTGCAATTCATTGCATCAAATTGTATCGGGCAGTAACTTGTAGTGTAGGTGGTGAGGTGGTCTTGTTAATAGTGTCTGTATAGAAGTAGAATTTGTAAGGGAGTGCAAATAGTACTTTTTCCAATTAGAATACGTATACTGGTACACGTCGTCAATGAGTGCAGTTTTTGGAAGATTAATTGCAGAAAAATAGTGGAGCTTAATCAAGCGTTGTGTCAATTATTCAAAAAGTATCTGAAAATTTGCGAGAAAATTGGATTCATTTAAAATAATTTTGAACATATACTGTTTGATTCGTTCGAGTAACTGAACAGAAATTTATTCAATTATGCTGTCCAAAAAGTTGGAACATTCACAAACCCCTAGGCATTGTCCTTATTTTGTGTGTGAGGGTTGGGAATGGTATGTATGGGTGTCTAATCTTCATGTCCTTGAAAGGCTTTCGTGGTTGGGTGTTGTCTTGCATTACTGTCAATCTGGTCGTTTTGACATGTTATGCAATGCCAGTGTTGAGGTAGCCAGTATTGTATGCTTTGTCCTTAATTTTTCGGGGGTGTGAGTGATTTCAAGCTGGCTCTTGCTCAGTTGAGTGTGAATTTGTTTCGAGTTATGTCTTTGTTAGTACATTGGTCAGGTTTTCGTTTTATCAAATAGTGTTGTTCGATGGCTCCACTTTTTTTTTTCAATTTTGGAGCACTTGACTTATTGTGTGTTGGTGTACATACACTGCACGTGTCCTTTAATTTGTATGCACTGTGATCCATGTCACTGGCTGTTTCCAGAATAAACCATTTCTCGCAAACGCTGCGGGGTCAGCATTCCTTATTGTCCTGTCTTATTTATTGTTTGCTCTATCGAAATATTTTTTCCTAGCGTTGTACAACTTTTTCTGCATTTTTACTTTACGCCCCCACAGCTTGGAACTCTTTTTACCTGGCTGCATTTAAATCCTGCCTGAGCAGCTTCTGCTCTGCTGGGAGAGCAGGGAAATCGAGCCAAGCTGACTCTTGAGGCAGTACTATTTTCTGTCACTGTGTGAATCAACACTATGTTCAAAATTTAACACTTAACATGGGAAAACAGGCCATATCGAGGTGGTGTGTGTAAAAATAATTTGACCAGTCAGTTTAAATATACTGCTCTTTTGCCGCATATAATATCCAAGTTATAGAGCTCTCTTCAATGACAAAGGAAAACGCGCTTTGCTTAAGAACGAAAGATATCAACAAAAACAAAAGAATGGCAGTTATGCACACGAATGTGACACATATACAGAGAAAATAGGCGATTCAGAAGTCTAGAACATGTTTTCTGCGCTCCTGCATGATAAACCAGCGTTCTAAATTAACAGACATCTTGTTTCTGAACTTTGCGATCAGTAAAAAATAATTGTTCTCGCCAAGTCCTTTGGGCTACTCTACAGCACAGAGCCAAAGTCGGTCCCACACTCTTTTGGCGAAGACTGGATCAGCCGCTAACCGGTTGCACAGAACAATTCATAACAAGCCAGGTACTTTAAGAGAGGCCCACAAAAAAGTGGGCTCCTCGGCAACGGCGAAATCGAAAGTTGCAGACGGCCACTTGTTAATCGGGCCACTGCAGAGCACCCACCACTGTGCTAATTAATTAAAACCAGACGAATGAATGTCATCTTTCGCACAAACCTCTCGCTTGCATCTAAAAAGTATAGCCACAATGCAGCAGAATCGGGAAGAAAACCGCCACTGTTGACAAAAAGCCGGTGCGAGCTCATTGACAACGAATTTCGGACAGCTCAAATTAACGCGGTATGCATCAAATGAACAGATGCATGCAGTTCATTTCAGAACATGGCATAATATTCAATCGATTCTGAACCAAACGAATTTTCTCATTCAAGTCACGCGAAATTCAACTTGCGATGAAAAAAAACATCTGCGAAAAAAAAAGTTTCACCATGCGGGATTTGAACCCACGCACTCCCATTCATTGCCTGTCGACTCTCCAGAGCGACGCGTTAGACCACACGCCCACAGAACAGCGCGGAGTGTTACACCTCTCTTTATTTTTTTCTTTGCGGACGAGACCGTAGCGTTGCTAGCTGCTAGCGTTCCCTCGCGGTACAAAGCAAAATTTAATTATGCATGAATCACTCTAAAGCGCTTTAAATCCAAATCTTGCACACTATAAAATGCTTATAAAGGTGTACTAAGTGCATTATAAAATTCAACAAACCTCGTTTGTCTAATTGCACACACAGTGCACTTGGTGGAGCGACACACAAATGAAAAATGCACCGGCGGTTGGCTCACGTGACCCGTTCTTCGTAGACCGCCCAAGAAGCCCATGAGGTGGCACCGGTGTGATGATAAAGCACGTAATATATCCAGATAACCCAATGAACTTGGAGGCGTGACGAGGATGGGATTTTGTCTTGCTACCATTAGTTCACTCATCTGAGGGCGTCGCCAGAGCTCGGGAAGATTCCGAGTTTCAGCAAACTCGGGCCTTCCAGCATAGCGCCCCAGGAAACGCTTTCGGCTTGCAGCACTTTAGAGAGCCAAAGTGCCCCCTGAATTTTTTTGAGCTGGAAGTCGCGGGATCGAATCTCTGGTGCAATGGCCACAATTCGATATAAGGCAGGCAAAGCAGACGTTGTGCGTTTTCAGCGCACAATAAAGAGCCCCAGGTGATGGTGGTTTATTCAGCTCTCCTCCACCAAGGCGTCCCTCATATTCAGTCCTAATATCACCGTATAAACGGTTTGCTTTTCAGTATATCTGCGTGCGTAACTGCCACGCTGCCATCACTGCTACGTTACTACACTGCGTTAATCTGTGACAGTCACCTTGGTCACTGGTCATTTGGGAGTTGGTCACTTATAACCGCCGTTTTAAATCATCACATATGTATATATATAAAAATTACTATTTCTACAGTGCCACTGACACCCCGTTTAAATAAAAAAAAGATCGCCATATGCAAGGCATGTAATGTGAAGGCAAGATAATCGTCCGGAATAAAAACGGAGTGGATTCCAAGAGAAGGCTAGCGTAGCAGGGAGCCGCAGAAAGTCAGGGGGGGGGGGGGGGGGGGGCTGACGCGATTAGGATTGCGTGTGGGGATAAGGGCGCCGCACTTGACACAGTACAGCTGTAATTGGATGGATATATGATGGAAGAGGCCTTTGTCCTACAGTGGGAGTAGTTAGAACGGTTATGATGATGATGAAAGCATCAAATCAAACGTTAGAGAAAATTGTTTTGGGCGTCATAATAGGTTCTTTTTTGAAGCGAAAAGCTTCACTAGGCTACTCAACACCGCGCTTCGCGTGAGCTGGAGGCCAGATCTGCCACTTCTGCGCATGCGCGAAACCGAGCGACGTTACGCACGGCGCAGGTGGCCGCCATCGCCGCCGCTGACTCCGTCGCCTGACCTTTCGCCGCCGCCGCGCGCTACTGCGCATGTGCGCCGCCGCTTCTCCTCCTCACCACCGTTTGACCTTTCACCGCAGCTGTGCGCAGTGCGCATTTGAAAGGAAGGGTATATAAGGCACGCTTGCCCATAGAACAGGGCGCAGACACTCTCCATAGAAGGAGAGGAAGAAGCAACAGTCGGACGGCGCAGAAACACCGATCCAGAAGTGGTAGCTTGGGAGTTGGCTGAAAAGCAGCGAGTGCTTTTCGCTTCAAGATATCCAGGCTTAACCTTAGCTAAGCCACAGCCAATTTTTTTTCTCTCGGTTGACAAAACTCATGAAAACGCAATAATAACAGACCCAACGCCTGCTTCGAACGTGCTGGCCTATGCACTCTGACGCAGTCATAGGCACTGCCAGGAAAAATAAGAATATACGTAATTTCTATCACTTGGAACGTCTCACAAACAAAAAAATGCGGCAGAAGTTGGGTGTCAAAGAAAAATGGCCGGGCTGCCTGGGTGAAAGCTTCAGGACAAGGAAAATGTATAAAATTGGATTTAGCATTGCTTGGGCTAAGCAGAAAGGTTTTGGATCAGTGTACAATGTAGCAGCGTTCTTGGTAAGTCTGAATACTAATATAGCCAGAGCAGAAATGTCGTATAATCATCACATACTGCTCAGCCCTAGAAGTCAAGGTACTGTGGAAATAATGAAGAGGTTAGAAAGGAAAAGGCCCCAGTTCTGATCCTATAGTGGAGTGTGGCCCTGGTTCAATAAAGATACCCACTACAAAACTTGAAGAAACTCAGACCTTTACAACTACTCGGATGCGAACAAGACACGAAAAATGCACCGTGTGCACCATTTGCCATCGCCTGTGCCTTGCACATCTTTCCGGAGCGTATAGAAGCGTTGTTTAAACTCTTATCGTGGGAATTCCATTATACGGTTGATGCAAGTGCAGAACAAAAGGCGACGCTTGTATGCAAGGGTACAGAGAGACCAAGCTTAATAAATTGAGGCACGCCGGCGGCTGTTCATAGAACGGTGATCTGTCTAAAGAGCAGGCTCTGCTCGGCATGCACATGTATGAGCGGAGAAGTGATGAAACAAAAGCACATATATGTTGACAAATCCGCCACGTCTGTGACAGCCTTCATGTTGGAGGATATCAGCAATCTCGCGGACCTGTTTATGCGTGAATTTAGCTCTGCAATTCTACGTCCCGATACCTTCATGCAAGAAGGTCCTATTACTTTTTAGGGGTGCTACAGACAAGTCCCATAGCATGAATGGGTAGAGCCGTAGAGCTGAAAAGAGGCACTTCTACATTCGCGGACAAAATTTTCTGGAATGCGTGCCCCGTAACCTTAGCTCTATTAGGAACTGCCGCCGGGCGAGCACACTTGTGGAAGTGGAAGGACAAAATTTTCACTTTGACCTCCCCAAGTGTAGTCTCCAGCCGCCGCTACCGGCTTCGATTGCAGAAGACGTTACCCTAAGATTTCGTTCCCGACAGTACCTTTCAGCTGCACTTTCAACGGCCGCAGTGAACAAAATCGTGAGAAAAATTTACTCAGTTTTTGCGCCCCTATGGGCAAGAAGCGAGAGCGGGGTACCCTCGTACCTCACTCCATGATTCCGGGAGCACGAGAGCACACATACTGAAGGATCGCCTAGGCCACAACACGCAAGGAGGCACACTATCGGGAGCCCAACTCCGAATGCCTTGTCTGCGTTAGGACTAAGGCCCACCATGGTGACGCGTGCAGCTAACGCCTACTAGTTAATAGACTGCTAAGTAGTTTTCCAGGTGCACCCGTGTCGACACTCCCGGTACCCGAGAGGACGCAAGGTATCACAGCCCCGAATTATACGCCGCCTTGAAGCGACGCCTTCCCTTCGTGACATAACGCGACGTCTGCCACTGCGCACCTCCGTTGAGAGTATATGGCTTGCACAGCTCACCCGAGAGGAAGTGCCCAGGGCTGGCTCCGAATCTTCGGCTCCTGCTTCCTCCACTGGCGGCAGAAGCGAGGCGGGCGTTCATTGTGCCTGCCTTGTGCCGGGCGTAGCTTCTTCTCTGTGTCCGATCTTCGTCCTGCGCGCTGGAATCTCGAGCCTGCGCGCGCCCTGTGATCACAAGCTATAGTTCGAGGAGAAGAAGGTTGAAGCCCTATTTTATTGCCATGCACTTGGAAATACTCCAATCTGTCAGCCTATACCCTATTAATTCTCCTTTTCCTCTAAAGCTCCTAATCATTCCAACAGTTCACCGCCTGTGTCTTGGCCACTCCCCCGTAGTGGGTATGTGCCATTCTACTCGAGGCCAACCAACCAACCAACCAAATACTAGAGGCAAGAAAAAGGTGAAACTGTCGGTGGAAAATACGCTTTTTTGCTCAGTAGCTACAAAATAAAAGGTCGAACTTCTCTTGTAGCTGCTGATCAGGGGGCGTGTTCGTGCAAGCGCGTTTGGCAGAAGATGGCGGCAGCGTATCACACGAAGAGGATCGCCCGTTCATTAGTTGTTGTTGCTTCTAAAGCAATGGCACATACCCACGGTGGGGGATTGGCCAGGGTTAGGTGTAGATGCAAACAGGAGAAAAATTGATCCAGACTTTTCTCGAGCGGTTTAAAAATAACAATTGAGGAACCTCAGAAAAACTTCACATTTGTGCACGGCGCAGCACATTCCACACCTTCGCTTCATGTCCTCGCACGACTGCTTTCTCATGGCACAGCAGTAATGTTGCCCAGCTTGAAAGGCCACGAAGGAGCAGTGTATTTATGTACTCTGATAAATCGCAAGAATGGTAGCTAAGAACCTGTGCAACGTTTTGTACCTTCTAAGTTTTATGTAATCAATTTTGTGGGCCTGTGCAGCGGCTTATTTTTATCTCGCTTGTAATCTGTTTTTCTATTACCAGCATATTTAACCAAAGAAACTTTGAAAAGTTTTGACTTTCTTTCCTTCGGAAGTGTAATTGTTAAGCTAAAGTTTGACGCATTACAATGCGCAGTGCATTTGCCACTTCATGAAGAGATAATTTTCATTTTAATACACTCATAATCGGCCATATTTTTCGAAGGTCGGGAAAGAGTTAACGAGGCATTCTCGAAGCCTTGAGCTGGAGATGTCATCTGCGCATATCCATCTGCTACCTTAATCTGCCTGTGACTGCCTGCTATGGACTTTGATTACTTGCCTGCTGAGTGACAGCGATGGGGGACCTATATGCCGCCAGTGTATAACGCTTTCCAGGTCTCCTTAATTGTACTCGCATTTTCCACGTGCCTAAATTTATTTGCTCACACATAGATGCATATATGCACGTTCCTCAGTGATCAGCTAGGTTTGCTGGCACACTTAGCTTTTACGTTTGTTGTGTGGTCACGACAACACTATTCCGGCACACATTCTAAAGCTGTAATAACATGGCTATTTCAATTCTTTCAAATGCGCAGAGCACTGTCGCATGGTGGTTGGCTCTGCAATGCCGACATTGACCCGTTTTTGAAAGTGCTACGTTATCGATGGTGTTCGTGTCATAGCACATTTAATTTCAACCTATATCCCTTACTGCTTAGCTTGAATGAAATGGCTATTGCTGCTTGAATTCTCACATTTCCCGCTCTGAACCGGTGCCAAGCTCTGTTCCCGCCCGCCATTAATGCACGAAACCGGAGCATTGAATTTTTCTATTCTTCTGCAGTGTACCGTGCTTAAAAAGTGCTAATTTAGCACTGTGGGCTTCGGAAAGGAATCTGTAAGTTTAAAAAGTCGTAATTTTTAAGCAGCTTATTTCGTTTTTTTGCAATGAGCAGACTGAGCCAGGATGTGAGTCGCCGAGCCCCGACAATCAATTTGACACCAGAAAGAGCAACCAGAAATTGTGTGAGCAAGAGGATTCGGTGTACCTGGTAGTTCCCGGGTTCAGACAAAGCTGTGTGCATACAGGGCATGGCAATTCCAGCCAAGATTTAGATGGGGACAGCACTGGGACGGAGCGCGCAGGTGATGATGATGATGATGATGTCCTCGGGCAGTAAGCAGGAAACGTCCTCTCCTGCATTTGTCCGGAAGGCGCAAGGGGCTATGACAGGTATGCCGCCTGATCTATTCCATGCATTGTTGGGAGAAGAAGCACGCAAGGCTGCCGCGCAGGTAACACATGCGGAGACCCCTGCCACGAGCACCGCCGAGTCCCAAAGCCCACAAAGGGGCACAGACCTACCCGGTGAGTGACGATACCAGCTAAGAAAGCGTAAAGCTAAATCGGACTAAATTCAAAGGCGCCAAACCATACGCACACACACACACACAGGAGAAGAAAGAAAGACGTGTGTGTGTGCGTATGGTTTGGCGCCTTTGAATTTAATTATGAATAACTACCAACTAGCCCAACAACAAGTTCTTCTAAATCGGACTAATGGCATCTACAAGCGCTGTTTTGAAATGGCTAGAAATACTGGTTTGAAATACTCCTTGTCTGTCGCCTAGGAGTTCTGCCTACACACCCATATACGCGGAACTGGTCATTCTATAGAATCATAGATCGCGGAGAGTCTACATACAACTTCCCGTGGAGTGGTGCAGCAGTTAAGCGATGCACCACTGCCCCGGCAAGTGGCTGTTTTAAACTGAGCCATCAGTGAGGGCTATGAGACCCAGGCTGCTTTTCCCGAGCAACTTCTCTCGATCAAGTGGGCAGTTTGTTCCCAGTCCGATGAGCAGGTTGCGATGACGTCACAAGATCACGTGACCTAGGTGGTAGGTGAGCTACCTGTTTTTCTCTGCGCTAAGGTTGCCACTGAAAGGAACACGTTGTTTTTTTTTGTTGTTGTTGTAATTGTTATCCTCGTAAAATGGCACATGCCCACACAGCGGGATACTCTTAACGCCATCGTGTTAAGGACAGAACTTCAGCCTTATTGTCCCCCAAAGATAGCCATTGATTAAAGATGCGCGCACGCTCAAGCCTCCAGCGCGCACGAGAAGCATCGGAGACAGAGAAGAAGCTACGCCCGGAGCCATGTCTTCCGCAGGTAGAGTCGGAGTTACACCTAAGTATTTGTTGTTGTTGTAGCCTTTGCCATTCTGTCAAAGGCTAGAACAACAACAAAAAATACCTAGGTGTAACTTACGACCCAAGGCGGGACTAGCGCGCGAACGTGCTCTAGGTCGGCTGACACGGGTAGGCAATAAAAATTTTCGCATGCGTCGCGGCACCTTACTGTTTCTCTTTAAGGCTTATATGAGACCGATTCTGGAATTCGGTTGCGTCTTGTTCTCTGATAGCGCAAACTACAAGCTGTAGCCCTTAGCCTTACTGGAAAGGCGTGCCATATGGATATGCCTCGGGCTCCCAAAATCAGCTTCAGATGCCCTCCTTTATCTGGAAGCCCGTATTCCCGATCTATATTCCCGCTTCAAACTACTCACAGTGCGTACTTTCCTCAGGTCCTTTGACCCGGCCCCCGGTGTTATCACCCCCATATTTCTATCCCACCCACACCTGTTTTTCTCTACTCATTGGCCACGTTGTCACCTTCCGCAAGTTAGGTTCACGCAGAACCTGTTGGCCGCGCTTCAGGTCGATCTGACCTCCTTGCAACGAGTTGCTGACACGTAGGCTGATCCCGTCTTCTATTACGACCATATCTTTCCATCCCATGCAAAACACATGCCCGCAAATATCCTAAATGGTCTTCTTGCTGACCACTTAAAGCATTTTCCTCATCATGCTGTTCTCTCCACTGATGCTTCCGGGAGCTGTGAGAAGGCGGCGATTGGGGTATATTCACAGGATCTGGCTTCCAGTTATTTCGTAGTATCCCTGATTACATTGCTGTATTCTTTGCAGAGTTTTTGGCTCTTGGTTTCGCTGTTCTTAAAATTCTGAGGCCTGCAGCACGGGTGCTTATCCTTGCAGACTGCCATTCAATTTTAGTCTCTCTCCAAACTTCCGGCACCTCTCTATTGATGCGTTCCCTTAGGTTTTTTGTTCCGTGCACAGTAAGGGAGGTCCGCTTTGCCTGGGCACCTGGTCATTTTGGTACTATTTCAACGAGGTGGCTGATTTATTGTCAAGGTCAGCTCTCACTGCCCCTGTAATCCATCCCTTACCTCACCTTATTATGTTGGAGACCTCCTGTTTCCAGCGGTTCCATCATATATCAGCCAGCTTGGGTGATTCATTGCTGAATACCGTGGATTTTCAACATTTAAAGTTCCCATGGAATGTCCGATCGTGTAAGTCAAGGCTGTGGGAAGTGTCTATGACGCTTTTGCGATGCAGAATCCCCCACCTCAACTTGTACTTATGCAGATGCGTGTTCGCTACGACAAACCTTTGTAACACATGCGGAGAAGTTGAAACAATTGACCATTATCTCATCTATTGCCGGCGGTTCGCATTTCAGAGCAAACAGTATTTGGAGGTCCCCCTTTCGAGGTTAGCACTACCTTTGTCTGTACCAGTTCTGCTGTCGTTTGGTGCGAGCGCCACGAGATTCTCGTATTTGCGGCTATCTTCATGATTACATCATTGCAACTGGTCGCTTACCCTGTTAACTCCGTATAATATACCACCGCATGTCCAAAAAGCGTATTTTATTTTATTCCTGATATATGTAATTTGTTTATTTATTGAAAAATGTTAACAATTCATATATATTTTCTAATTTCGATCATTCTACTATTCTACTCAATTTTTTTTCCCCGAACATATACCTCCTTGACATTCACTACCGTACCTTGGCCAATCCCCCAGCATGGGTATGTGCTATTTTCATGTGGAGAAGAAGAAGAAGAAGAAGAAGCCGTGTCTTGGAGCCATGTTCAAGCATTTGGAAGACAGCGGAAATTATTTTATTGAAGAAAGATGAAGGGAAAAGATACGTCTTAGATAATATTCGGACAATTGCGCTAACTTCAAATTTAGTCAAATTAATAGAAAGGATAGTGCACAGTCGTCTCACAAAACGAGTTCAGGATGTTAATGGCCTTAGCTCAGCACAGATTGGCTTTCGTCGCGGATGTTCTATATGGACCGCGCATGTGGATATAGAGAGTAGAATCCAGCTCTCGGTACGCAGAAGGGAAGTTTCAGCTTTGGTGACTCTTGATCAAAGGCGTATGATAGTGTAGAACATACTGTTTTACTTAACAGACTTGCGCAGTTATGTCCTCCAACCTAAATTTATGCATGGATATTTGAATTTCTAAAGGACAGATACTTTTACTGCCCAGAGGGAACCCTATGTTCTAATACTTTTCATCAACCAAGAGGAGTGCCGCAAGGTTCGGTGCTATCACCGCTGCTTTTCAATATTTTGGTCATTGACATCCTGAGTGGGCTCGGTGGCACCGTAAATGACCGCCATGGGTAACCACTTCCTCTTCGTTCTTCAAATGCTGCTTGTATTGACCAGGAGTGCCGACAGTACAGTCCTTGCAACAATGGACCACCATCATTCCCCGGGAACTACGGCGACGCCGGTGCAAAGGGCACGCCGCATTGCGCTCTTATCACTACCTTCGACGATGGAAGATTCTTCTGCACCAGACAACGCAACTCTCGTGGCAAGAACGGGCAGCCTGCTTCACCCGTTCGGATTTCAGGCAACGTCAGTGACATCATTCGTACAGGACAAAATGCCGCGCAACCCACACACACCCTTCAGTGCGCTCGGTGGCACCGTGATGATGATGATGATGATGTCCTCAGGCTTAATGGCACATACCCGCGGCGGGGGATTGGCCAGGGTGCATAGGGGATACAAACGCACTCATTTACAGGGAATGGAGTACTTTGATAATTTTGGAACGCACAGCTAGAATTTGTACAAAACAAAAAATACGGAGAAGGAAAAGTTGTGAATTCACCTTTTAGCAGAGGAATCTTCCAGATGAAATTATATAATCGCGAATATAATCGCACACTGGTTTCAGGGCATATCTCTTGGCGTTTGCCCCGAAGGATAGGAGAATCGGAATAGATAGAGGAAGCCCGAGCCGAGCGAGGGGGACCTCCAAGTAAATTCGGAGAGCAGCGAGCCGCCGGCAGGAGAGGAAAAAATGTTCTATAGACTGAATTTTGCCACAAGACTCACGAAGGTTGGATATAGAAAACCCTGATCGACGTAAATAAAGATTTAGCCGCGGTATCGTGCAGCGCAAAAGGGTCATGGACACCTCACATTGCCTCGAACTGCACATCCGCACACTCCAAGGAAATGCCAGGTGTTGAAAATCAGCTGCAGCAAGGAGAGGCTCATGGCTCAAGGAGTGGAGACGCTGGAATCGCTGAAAGCGTGCTAGAGCCAAGTATACGGTATTTGGGACGAAAGGGACAATAGGTCCATCAAGGGCAGACTTTGCTAAAAAATCAGCTCTGTCATTAGAAACAATGCCACAGTGCCCCGGGACCCTGTGGAACCGTACTTCTGTAACATGTGGAGGAATAAAAAATTGAAGGGAACGGCTCATAGGAGTATCACTCGAGGTTTCGAGCGCTGCCAAAACAGAAAGGTTGTCTGAGAGTATAATAACCCGAGTGATACTGCAGGGAATACTTATTAAGGCCAACTCAATGGCCAGAAACTCAGCTACAAAAATAGGGGTATAGTAAGGGGCCCCAAACGGCTAGCTCCAATCAAGAGCCCCTGACTAAATGCCAATAGCTGCCTTTTCATTTTGCTGAGAGGCATCTGTATAAACGGCAATATGGTTAGGAAAATTGTCTAGTTACTCCCCTATAAGCCCATTTAACACATTGGCGGGCAGGTTCGTAGCATTCCTTGGGAGTGTGTTGTCAAAGAAGACTACCGTATCAGCCCGCCTGTGGTTGACTAGTACTAAAGATCTCATTGATACAGAAATATTTCACAGCAGGGAATTAGTGAGCACCACCTGAGGGAGCCTACACCGAGGCCAGGTAGTACCAAAGAAGAGAGTTGGGTTCGTTGTAAATATAGGGTCAGCCAATCCAGGAACAGGCCCCAAAGACCTTAAAAATGTCCGCACAGTGATAAGCTCAAACCGCGAATTGAGATCAGGTATCCGCGCCTCCAAGTACGACACAGAATTAGCTACTGATTTAGGCAGACCTAAGCAAAGGCGCAGAGCGCGTCGCTCCATAACAAACAGGGGTTCACGCTTGTACTACTTTAGGCACCCAGAAAAGGGAACGGAGCCGAATTCAAGGATTGGCCGTACATAGGTCTCATAAAGAAGGAGTAGAGTGTCCCGTCGCATACCGACTTTTTTGTGGCTGATCCTCACCAACCGGTCAAGGGAACGCACACCCTTAAGCGCAATGCTTCTAATGTGTGGCCGCCAGTCTAAATGCAGGTCATATATTATATCCAAGTATTTTGTTGAATCAACTTGCGGGATCAGGATAGAGCGATAGGACAGAGAGATGTAAATAGGGGTTGCCTGTGGGAAAACAAGGACGGCACACATGTGGACATTTAAGGTTAACTTCAGGCTGTCTAGCCAAACTTCCAGAGCATTTAAATACTCTTGCATTAATTGGTACAGGATATGAATGTCTTTGGCAGAAGGGAAAAAGGCAATATCATCCGCATACATATAAACTTTGAGGCTGTGTGAATTGGAATAACACGCATTAGTGTGTTAAACAATAACGGTGAAAGAACGGAGCCTTGTGGGACACCTCTAGACTAGGAGTATGTTGTAGAAGTTAACGTACCCTTAGAACAAAAGAATGCTATATTCCTTAAGAACTCTCTTATCCACGCAAATAGGTACAACGGAGGTTGTACATTAGCCAGTTTATGAAGCAAAATGCTGTATTCAACGCTGTCTTAAGCCTTTGCAATATCTAAAGTAACCAGCGCTGATACCTCATTTTGCCTCATAGCAACCTTGAAACGGCTCTCCAAGTCTATGTGCGCGGTCCAAATCGAACAACCCTGGCGGAAACCAATCTGAGCCTCGCTCATTCCTTGAAGACTCAGAATATGACTCGTGAGGTGGCTGAATACTACCCGCACTACAAGCTTAAACAAATTTGGTTTCAGAGCAATCGGCCGAAAATTGTCGAGATCAAGACGCTTCCCCTGCTCTTTCAGCAATAAAATCATTTTCGCTGTTTTCCAATTTTGTGGAACCTAGGCTTTTTCCAAAGACTAGTTCACAATCTGCAAGAGGTATGGGGCAAAGTCTTTAATCAGGATTTTCAGCATGCCAACAGTTACTTCGTCAGTCCCTGGGGCAGCAGATTGCAGGCAATTAAGTACCGACACTAAATCAGATATAGATACCTTAGTGAAACGGGGTTGATGGAGAGGTTGTGCGAGCACGAAAACGCACAGCAAGGCCTTGAGCTATGGACTCTAGTTGATCTTTTTCGTCCCGAGGTGGCAATACTGTGGACTGAGAGATATGAAAGGAGGGCAGAGTATTAGTACGTTCCATGAATCTATAGAGACACTTCCGTTTGACTGGGTTAGACAAATAGGTGTTCAGATTGGGAATGTAATCATCCTTAGCCTTAGGAACTGTTCTTTTAAAAGAGGCTCCAAATAATTTGTAATTTATCCAGTTCTTTGGGCACTGGTTATGCGCTAGACTCTTCCATGCGGCTTTCCTTTGACGATAGGCTTTTTCGCAGTCGTTATTGCACCAGCTCGAAGCAGTCTTATTTTTAACGCCTGACCGGACTGTAAAGACTGCTCGCCGAGTGGCGTCTAACACGGATTTTAATACTTGAGGACCCCCGTCAGATTTATCGGGGGGGGGGGGGGGGGGGGCAACCGACGAGAGGGCCTCACCTAGTAGGGTCTTGAACAGTGTTGTATTGATAAATTTTTGTGGCGAACCAGTCGCCCTGACTGGACTGCACGCAATAGTGAAAGTGATTGGGTAGTGGTCACTTGACGTACGGCAGTCTATTGTACACCACGAAGATACCGTTATACCATTAACAGCTAACGTTAAATCAATAGCTGATCGAGAATTTGCCCTCATGTAAGTTATTGCGCGACTGTTGTAACAGCCCAGATCGTTTGCTGACATTCAAGACCAAAGTAAATGCCCGCTAAAATCTCTTCTGATACCCCACTAACATGATGTGAATTGAAGTCCCCAGCTTGAACTACTCTTCTGTTGCTGCGCAGTAACGCATCGAGCCCATCCGTCCTACGGACACCTGCGGGGAAATAGATATTTACCACCGTAACAGGGGCGCACTGCGGAATAATGATTTCAACTGCAAGTATCTCACAATCAGGTCGCATAATTTTGTGAGACACTTTAGCACGATGAAACAGTTTCGTTGAAATCAATGTTAGTAAGCGCCCACCCCTGCCGTTTGTGCGATCATTTCTGAAAACGGAAAAAATTTTAATTGCGAATGGGCGATTAGGATTGAGCCACGATTCCTGTATTAAAATAATGTCTGTACTATGTTTAAGCATAAGCTGCTGTAAGTCGAGGAAAGAAGGTGAGATAGAGCGACAATTCCACTGGTGAACAGATATTACCGCCATGATTATTGCTTTAAAAACGAAGCCGCAACAGCCTCTTTCAACACATCTATTTTCTTTGAAAATCCAGGTCAGCTGTCGGGATGCGGTATGACTTGTGATTGAATGACTAGTTCCGTTTTTGAGGCATTAAGAGTCAATTACCAAGTTGAACAGTGTTAATCGAATTCAGATCAGCTTGAAAAGTTGATAGACCTCTGAAATCAAAGTTCAGGTGAAGTAGTCCTAATATTAATCTGCTACTTCTATTCTGTAAAGTGTACAAGATAGAAAATTATCCATTGGAATAAGGATGACGAAGATCCGTGAGGTTGCTCGCGCAGCTCGTTCCAGCCGAGCGGACGTCGCCCAAGCAGCGCTCGGCCCGTTGTCTTGCACTCCAGCTGCCCCGGACCCTGCGAACCCCGACCGGCAGAGAAGATGGCCGCTCCAGACCCCGTGGCCGCGGCGAGGAGGCCCTCCATGGCTCCTTCAATGGCGGCGGCGGCGGCGGTCGTGCCCACCGGCGCTGCGCCCGTGGTGCCGGCCTTTGTGCCTCGGGCGCAGGACTACGAGGACGATGAGGACGAGGTGGAGGACATCATGAGACCGAAGGCCGCGCAGATGCAGCAGGTGAGCCGACGCGTGCTTGTCTTGTGCCTTAGCTGTGCACGCCTTATAAACGACGCATTGGCAGGTGCCTGTTTCTATCCCAGCCACCGGAAGGGTTTGTACGACACATATGTTGCTCTCCCCTAGCAACCTCTCGCGCAACTGGCGCGACGCTGCTCCGAACTTGACCGGACTTAACCGAGCTCACCCGGGTAAGCTCGGATAGTAACTCGGGTTGGAGAGCAGCTGAAGCGGTTGTAGGCAACGGCGACTCAAGGTCGTTTGGTAGCCGCACCGCCACGAGCAAACGCAACGAACCGAGCTGGGCTCCAGTAGTGTTGCTTTCGCAACGAAATGGTCTCGAGACTTGCAAAGTTAAGGCGTAAGCCTTACTTGCCTCATTTATGAAAACGCGCCTGTGTGTGTGTGCGTGCGTGCGTGCGTGTGCGTGTGTGTGCGCGCGCGTGTGTGTTCGTGCGTGCGTGCGTGCGCGCGCGTTTACACTCAGTGGTAATCATAATAGATGGGATCCTCATGCAACCTGGCAGGTGGTGGTTAAATTAATTATTGGTCGCGCAAAGTTGCACGGGACAACCTGGATCGCACAAATTCCACGTCCGATCGCAGAACCTGCCATTCCAGGGCAGTGGCGCACCGCTTAAACGCTGAACCACAGCGCCAGGAGTCACAATGGTAGCCTGCCATTCTGGAGCGCCATATACAGTGGAGGCCCAAGAGCATTATGAGATCAAAAGGTGCCCCATCCTCATTATCAGTGCTTAAATAGCGAATTCCGTGCGCGTCAAGTGGTAGCTCTTTCTTTATGGTCCTTTGTAACACGTCCCAAAAATAAACCCCTTCCCAGCAATGCAAAAAAACATGGTCTATTGTTTCAGGCTGTTTACAAATTAAGCAGTTCGATCCCCACGGTAAAAATAAATCCTTTCCCTCTAGAAACTTTTTAACTGGTAACGTCCCGGTGTGTAATTTAAAAAAGAAAGTGTGCTTGAAAGCTGTGACGACATCAATGGGCGAGTAGTGTGCTTGAAAGCTGTGACGACATCAATGGGCGAGTAGCGATGCTTCAGATTGATCTCGAAAAGGCATTTGATTGTGTTGCCCATGAAATTTTGTTTACCGTTTTAGACCATGTGAACGTCGGTTCAGTTATCCGTAAGGGTGTAGCCCTGGCGTATCGAAACTGCACGACAAGACTGATTGTTAACAAGAGTCGGGGGGCCCCCATTAGCGTGCAGCGTTCGGTGCGTCAGGGCTGCCCCCTCAGCCCCCTCTTGTTTTGTATTTACATCGAAACGCTGTGCATGAAAATCATAGAAAACAATAGTATTAATGGCTTTAGGTTACAAGCAGCTGAAGTTAAGCTGCTGGCCTATGCAGATGACGTTGCAGTATTTACGGTTGATCAGGGGAGCATAAGTGAAGCTATCGGGTGTGTACGCGCGTTCAGCGAAGTCACAGGTAGCGGGGTTAACTGGTCCAAGTGCCTTGGGCTCTGGCATGGATGGTGGCCATCCCACCCGGACCATTTCGCCAATGTACCGTGGGCGACGACCCCGGGCAAGTATTTGGGCGTTCCGCTCGATGCTTATCGCGATAGCGAGGAGTATTGGAAAGAGCAAACTAAAGACGCACGTGACCGAGCTGGGAAATGGAAAGGGACCAGCCTTTCAATTTTCGCCAGAGCTACAGTCTGCAATCTTTTTTTATTAGTAAACTCTGGTATGTGATGCAGGTTTTGCATTGCTCGTGTGTGAACGTTCAGAAGCTACACAGGATTTTTACAGTTTTCATATGGGCGTCCGAATGGGAACGTTGTAGCAGAACGAACCTGTTCCGGCGGGTAAAAGACGGGGGGCTAGGGCTAGGGCACCTCTTTTTAAGGCAGCTGGTGAACCGTTTTTTGTTTTTTCGCGACGTCACAGACCCGTTCTTGCGCACCGTGTGCCAAGTGAAGCTGCGGCGATTGCTGCCGGAGTTTGTGGCATCCACAGAAGAGCTCTCTGGTGCAACTTTTGGTTACTACAAAGAGATTGTAATAAGCGTTCGGTTTCTTTCGGCACGTTTTTCCACCGATTATTTGTGGAAAAGTAAAAGGAAAAAGTTGTACAATGATCTTTGTGATATTGTTTTCCCAGAGCCCATGTACAGGGCCTTGTACAGTGGAGGCCCGGGAGGGGATGTTATAAAAAGGGTGAAGAAAATGCAGGTGCCACCAGGACTACGCCATGCCAGCTCGATGGTTTGGAATTAACAAAGGCGCGTCTAGTGAATACGGTGTCTTCGTTCACTCCCATCTTCCTCCCGTCCCGTTACGGCGAGGTTTAGGTGTCCACCGTGATATGAGAGACAGATAATTTCTTTTCCTCAAAAACCAATTTATCGATGAGTATGGCGTAGAACCGAACGGGCGATGGCGTTCTATGGACTCCCTGGCAGCGTTGCAAGACGCTGTCGTGTTCCACTCTTAGGGGTGAAGCTTAACATCTTAACCACACATCAGTGACCCTGCGCTTAAGGCTTTCGCGTCACCGCACTTTAGGTCAACAAAGTGCCCGCCTGAATTTTTTAATGCTTCTGGGTTCTTTCGCTCACGGCCAACGCCAACGCCGCCGACGACGACATCGGCTTTTCTGCGATACGGGGCCCTTAACCCTATCGTGTTAATATTCCCAGGGTGGTCAGACGCTCCGTCGAGGTGGTTGTACGAAGGCTTAGGGCCGTCTTCTAATATCCCCTCTATGATAGTGTCACCTTGCTGTTCCTTGCCCTCTGTTAGCGTGTGAAAGCGTAGTCCCTATGTGATTCGCCTAAGTACCAGTGCTTGTGTGGGTGACGCGAAGGTTGCCCTGTATCTATAGTATTCTAGTTCACTATACCTGTATCCAAAAACCGAGAATGCACGATCAGGTGAACTTCCCTGATGACTTGACGCTCGATCATGAGGTTGATGTAGCCTGGAGAGGCGTATCTAGGGCCATGTAGTACTCGTATGACATCCGATTTCCCCGGGGAGCAGTGGAGGCCGCTTTGGGAGGCGAAGTCCTCTACGATTCGGGCTGCTGATTGTAGGGGGGTTTCTTTTTGGCCCAGGGGAACCCTTTGTGGCCCATTCAGTTATATCATCAGCATATATGGTAAAGCCTACATTTGGAACCGATTTTAATCCGGCGGTCGAATTTTGATGGAGGCGAAATCCTAGAGGCCCGTGTACTGTGCGTCCTCAGTGCACTTTAATGATCCCCTGTTGGTCGAAATTTCCGGAGCCCTTCACTACGGCGCACGCCAGTCTGAGTCTCTTTGGAATGTTTTACCCCCATGAACCTGAAGCACTGAGCCACCGTGGCGGTGCGGTATAGTAGTGCTTTCGCAAAAGGACAAAAAGCCTAGCGGAAATAACAGACAATTTCAGTTTGGGGACATGAAAAATGAGGTGTACAAAATAAGCTTGACATTCAGAAAAAAAGTAGGATGAAGTTGGAAAAAACAATCACCATCGCTGAAACTGTGCACTTTACACGAAGCAGGCAGAGAGCCAACTATATTGCCATGATCATTTTTCTTAGGTTACAGAAGTGTACTGCATAAATCAGAATGATTTATCAGTGAAATCTGTGCTATCGTGGTCGGACGCTTCATTCAGGATAGGTGTCAATAAGCGGAATTTTAACTTTTGTTTCTCGTAATTTGTGCGGAATATATCAACTTTCTGTTTTTCCCGGGCTTTATGTATAATATAAAGGATAGTTTGTAAGCCCGGCTAGTTTGCCTAATGAATTGCCGTGTTTATCAATTTCTGATTTGCAATACCGGGGCAACCTTTCAGAGTATAAAAGCTGTGTAGGGATAATTTAAAATTTTGTAAACAATTCAGCCGTGTTTAATAACACGGGACTCTTCCAGTTACTCGCCTAACACATCTCTGTTTCGAGCGGGTGATTTGTCTCTCTCGGTGCAGGTTAAGGAGAGCTGGAAGGGGATGGAAAAGGCCTGTTCTGTACAGGGTGTCTGTAGAAGCCTGAGGGGAGCCCTAGTGTTGCTTTGTATAGTGTATTGAGCGCTCGGATTAGTTTGTCTTGTTGTGTACTTGTAAAAGGGCAGTAAGGGATATAGTATAAAAATTTGTTGAGGGCCAGCGCTTGAGCAAGGCGGCTGGCATGTGTCTCGGAGAGGCCGGCATGTTTTAAAACTATGCGGAGGAGTAAGTGTGTGATTGAGTGGTATGTACGTATGAACTGATTGATGGCAGAGGTGAAAGTGCTGGAGGTCAGTGGCATACCCAGGATGCGACATGTGTCGACACGGGGGATGCGTTGTCCGGCTAGGGTGAGGGAGATGGAGGGGTTCATCGTACGCTGATATTTACAGCGTGTTATGAGTAGAAGTTGATTTCTCAGGAGCAGGTTGCAGGCCCGCTTGGGAGAGGTGTGAGGAAATGGTGTTAAGTGCATGTTGGAGTGTAGTTTGGACCTCTCCCGGTGAGCCAGTGGTGACCCACAAGGTGAGGTCGTCTGCATAGAAGAGGAAATGAAGGTCTGGAATATCGGCTAGGGCCCGGGCGAGCGGGTCCATGCCTAGGTTAAATAGAATGGGAGAGAGGACGGCACCCTGTGGAGTACCACGAGTGGGTGGAATGGGGTGAGTCAGTTTGTCGAGATAGCGGATACGAGCGGAGCTGTGGGAGAGGAAAGCTCTTATGTAGTTGTACATGTTGTGTCCGCATTGCGTGTCAGCTAGTATGGTGAGGATGTGGTCGTATGATACGTAGTCGAAAGCCTTGCGTACGTCAGCTGTTACTAAGGCTTTGACCTGCGCAGCGTCTGGAGCATTTGTGTTAAAGAAGGCGTGTTGAAGGAGAAGGAAAAGGTCTTGGGTGCATAGTGCTCTGCGAAAGCCATTGAGGGTGGGGGGGAGATAGTCGGCCTGAAGATGGGAAGTGAGGCGGGCAAGCACCATGTGCTCCATGAGCTTGCCCGCGCAGGAGGTGAGGGAAATAGGACGGAGCCCAGGTAGCACACGGCAGCGGGCCAATATTGGAAATCCACTGGCAAAGCATGGCCCTAACTAGGCCCAGAGTTGCCAGTGAGCACCCGATATTGGTTGTGCCACTCCTTAGCACATCCAACAATGGCCCTGGTTGTCCATCGCTTGACCAGTATTGGCTGAGCCGTAATTAGATCCTGGCTATCATGGGCCAGGTTAGCCAGGATTGCCCCACTGTTTGCCATTGCTGGCTGTGCCATCATCGAATCCTGGCTATCATGGGCCATGTTAGCCAGTGTTGTTCCACTCTTTGCCAGAATTGGCTATGCCATTTCCGGGAGCTGGCTATATTGGCCTAGGATTGCCACCGCTTATCCAGTGTTCAAAGCATACTGGCAAACGTTGGTAAACATTGTGTCATCCATTAAAATGGGTTCAAATTTATTTTTATTGTCGAGTACCATATCGGCAGTTCATAATTTTCGAACGCGCTAAAACTTGCGAGTTCAAAGATTTGGTTTTATTGATTATTATATTTTAACCGAACACTTTTGCAGTTTGTGAGCAAAGCTACCCATGATTCCGTTGGAAAAGCTGCACTCTGGTTGCGCAGTGAGCAGCAATAATACGTTTAGGAGAATTGCGATCGAAGTCCTGTTGATCAGAATTAACGTTCTGATTACACCCGACACGCCTTCAACAAAAATTGTCAACAGGTGCCTTCAACAAAAATCAAATAAGTTTCATTTGATTAAATTTTTGGAATAAAAAAAACACTTTTTATTCGCTCTAGGAATTCACTGCCGCAGTGCGCAGCTGGTGTCTGCTTCAGGGAGACCGCGATACAAACGTATTAGATTAGCGCAAGTGCATTCGCTAAACCGAAATTGTGCTCAGTTTTAGCAACGTCCAGAAACGAAGCAGTCGCCTCGTAATTTCGAATTATGCGTTGCGCTCGTGAAATATGAGGCGGGTGCTTCATAAACGCACGCGGACACGTGCTAAGCGATTCGCTTCCCTACGTCTTGCCCTGTGATCGCGCCTTTCCCGTGTTTTTTGATTTGCTATTTCCTTCCTTTTCTGCAAATCGTTGTGTTGGAAATTGTTGTTTTTGACCATTTTATTCTTCTGTTGCGTAATTTGCATTGGGGGCTATATAGCTCTTGCTCACGTCTTTGCATATTTACTCGCAGGCTTTTTTTTCTTTAGAACATCACCTTTATTGATGAAAACCATCGAAAGTAGTTGCGAACCACAATTCAACATGCCTTTGCTTTTGATTTTTTTGCGCGAAACTTCCACCCCAACAAACAATTTGAGGATTCTTCGACGACCACTGAATAAATGGAGTGACAACTGGCGTTAGACGCATGTTAACCTAGCTTGTTTGGCGCATGTACGGTACATGAAACTATGAAAGAGCGCGCATTCTGCTTGGATATTTTTTTTGCTTTATATTTTTGTTATGTGGTAACATTTTAAGCTATCTTGAACTAACAGAAGCCACATCATACGGCCCCACAAAATACGCGAGTGTCTCAAGTCGTTTTGGCGAAATGCATCTTGAAGCTCCAAGTTTTTCACTTCAAAATTTTCAGGCTTTTGCTGCAGCTTTGTAGCAATACTTTGACGCTTCCGTGTTTCCCATCCACTTCTCTCGTAGATATTGCTTTCTGTACTGCCTGTGGCCATGTGACTCATTCTCCAAAAATTCCAAACCCTTTTCACGTGTTTTGGCCTCTTTCCCTCTCTCTTTCAAGTCTTCAAGTCCAATATCTCCCCACCTGTTCTCCCGGCCGTGCCCTTTTCCAGGTAGCGGGCTAACCCCCCACCCCGCGAAGCGCTATTTTTTCTTTTTGGTTGTCACTTTCTGAAACCTGTTTTCCCTCGCACGCAGCTAGCTACGCGCTTCGCTGTTCCTCCACCTCCCTGTCTCCACCTTTCAGCTCAAGGACTTTTCTCGGAACCACAAAACCTGTGTAAAGGAAAATTACTCTCTCCCCTCCAGCCAACCCCCCCCCCCCCCCCCCACACACACACACCATCGTCTCCACTGCTCGTCTTGGAACCGCGCGACTCATCACAATAAGACATTCTTGACTGCACGGCGGAGCTCAACCACGTGCACAACCAACGCGACGAAAACGCATGCACACTCGAGCTAGCACCGTTCATAGTCTGTGCACGCGAAAAACCACACTCATATATTAGGAGAGCTCCGACGCTGTTCGTACCGCCTGCAAGATCTTTTGTAAGTACTAAAACTCTTTTACCTTGATATACGTCTGGAAGTTAAAGTGGTTTTTGTAGTAAATGTTGCTTTGACTACATGCGCCTTTATTTTTTAGGCAGGAGAAGAGAGCGAGCCAAAAAGCACGAGGACGACTTCTGTGTACCCACTCTCATTGCGAAATGGCTTGCTTGACGTCGTGCGCAGTGGAATTGTGGCCGAATGGTGAGAATTTAATTTTTCGTCTTTGGTGAGATGAACTCACTAAAGATTCACTACTTTGGCTAACAGCGGGTTTGAACTCATATGACTTGAGATAGGATGCATTCGGGAATATGTCCTTTACCGCTTATGCACGACGGAAATCAGAACCGCTTAATTAATTTTCCACTGCAGACTAGTTGGTAAGGATATGTGTAATACTTCCGTAGTGTTTCTTTTTGCCTTCTACTCTTGCAGACTCAATAGAAAATCCGCAATTACTGGTTAAAGCTTTTGCCCAAGTTCTCTCGCAATGAAAAAGGGCATTACTCTGGACTATCAGACTAGTATTTTTGTGTGGTTTTCAAGTTGGAGTTTGGAATCCAACTATAGCATGCATGCGAAGCAACTAAGGTAAAACAAAGGTGCCCTGAGTTCCTTGCGTTCAGCGTATTTCGTCAAAAATCGCAAGCCGCATTTTTAACCCCATTAAATAAAACTAATCAAAAATGTTGTTTTGACGTCCATGTGGAAGAGACGCTACAACCTGTGCATATTTACTGGAATAAAAAATTACCTCGCAATTTAGAGATACGAGTTTATTAAAACAAAACAATACATTAATCTGTTTTCAATATCACATTAATTTGCTTATCTCGCATTGAATATATTTACTGGGAGTGCGACACGACGCATTAAACTAAATTAAACCGTTTGGTATAAGGGAAGTTTAGTAAATTAAATTCCACTTTGTGCAACTAATGTGGTGCTGGTGATTAAGAAAAAATTAAAGTATCCTGTAAAATATGTTGCTAGTGTCTTCACGATGACTGTGTTTCACAAAATTCGGTGTTATTTAATCATTTTTGTTTTTGTTCTGTGATGGCCATAATTCAACTTACCATGACATCATGCATCTCTTTGCAGGCTTGGCGCTTCGTGAGGCCATCGTGCAAGAGCTGTACGAGGAATTTGTTTGAATGCAGTCCAGCAGCCCTCTTGCAAGTGGAGTGCAACGATTACTTCGGATATGACTGATCAGTTCACTGGAGGACAGCTCCGTTGAGCACTTTATGGATGACTTAGCCGTGCCGCAGCAGCTTGCCGAGATGCTTTGTCCAACCTGATCGGCACTCACCAAACTTGAAAATAAATTGTTTTCCCACAGCCTCTGCCACCATGCTCTTGGGCCCCTTTTCTTTACTCCCCACGGTGGCTGGTGGTAGCGCAAACCATCCTGTGTACGCTAGAAGCGTGATTCTTGTAACTCAAAGCAATAAACGGGTTTTTTTTCTGGAATTCTTTCGCAACCTCATTTATGAATATTTGCTAGGTAGAATGGTATGTATGTACATGCATCCAGAGTGCCGGTCATTGGCGAGTGGGTTAATTGCATGTGCCAGCGTTCGAAAGCTGGATGCCATTATTCGAAAGCTGGAAACCATTATTTGAAAGCTGGAAACCATTATTCGAAAGCTGGCTACCAATGTTTGAAAGTTGGCTACCAATGTTTGAAAGTTGGATGCCAGTATGAGACCTTTGCTGGTCCATGCTGCAGAACGAACATCGGGACTGCGTTGGCCGCTTGATCGGCCGAGCGTTGGCCCAAAACTGGCATGAAAGTAAGGCCAATGTGTAAAGTGGTAGCGCTCGGCCCAAATGCCAGTGTAGGACCGATGTTCGTGCCAAGTTTTGCCAACACTCGCGCGACGTTCGGCCAGTGTTGTTGTGCTGCCTGGGAGGTTATTGATGGTGAAGGGTTCATTGGGTTTCGGTATGAATGAAACCAGGGACGATGTCCAGTCCACTGGCAGGGTGCCAGAAGTCCAGGCGTCGTTGATGACCGTAAGAAGAAATGTTTGGGCTTCGGGAGGAAGGTTCTTGAGAGTTGTATATGTGATTTTATCTGCACCGGGGGTAGAGTGTGTGTTACAACGTGTGAGTGCCATGTCAAGTTCTGTGTGCGTGAAGGGGACGTCTAGTGCGGGAAGGGTGGGCCATGATATGGTGAGTATATAGGGGGTTGTGAGGGTGGTAAATAAAGTTGTTGGAGGTCAGTGAAAACCTCTTTTGGAGTATGGGAGGCGAAGAGGCGTTCGAGAGTGGGTGTGGGTTGAGTTCGAGGTCCGAGAAGGGAGCGGAGAACGTACCATGATGACTTTTGATGTAAAGTTCTGTCTAAGCGGTCGCATGTTCGTGTCCAGTGTTCGGTGCCGAGTGTCTTGCAGTGGGAGATAATGTTGCTCCGGAGTGCTTGTATTCTGTCGCGGAGCTGTGTGTTGCGTGATTGTGTAGCTAATGCGCGTTGGAGACCATCCGCCTGTACAGTTCATCAGCTGGGTGGTGGATACTATCCCTACGCACCCATCTCTTTCCCAGACCCACCGCAATCTCCGATCTACCCCCCTAACCTCCGCCTCTCACCCATTCCACGCAACATGTCCGCCCACACGCACGCAGGCCGCAGCCAGGCATATGCATACAACCACAAGCCACCCTTGGACGCTGCGTCGGTGGCCTACACAGACGCCTGTCTCATGGAAACCGTGGGCTCCATAGCAGCCTTCTTCCTCCACCCTTGCCTGTCTACAACCAGCACTCGCACAACCGGTCCATACACCTCCCCACCCTCCAAGCTCGCCCTAGAAATACACGGGATCGCCGATGCCATCACACACTTTGCCACCCTACCCCCCCCCTATACGTTGTCTATACAGACTCGCAGGCAGCTCTGCGTGCCTTCCATGCCCTTTCCCTACCCGATCGGCCTTAGATGCCACCCTCTTAGCTTTAAGCCTATGACCGGTGACCCTTCCCTGGATCCCCGGTCACATGGGCTTTCCCAGCAATGAGCTGGCTCACCAGCTTGCCTGCGAAACTATACACCGGGCGCCGGAGATCCCATGGACGAGCCCATCGACGGAGCAAGCGGTTAGTGCTTACAAATGCACGGTCGACGAATACTACACGCATCAAAAATTGAACTTAGCTGCTTTGCCAATGCTAAACCCATCCTTATCGATCCGTGAAGCTCGCATTCTTCGCCGGATAGAGTTTAAGCTCCTACGTACACCAGCCAAACTATCTGTACCGGCACACTTCCACACCTCAGTGCCCAAACTGTCCACTCATATGCAGACATCGAACACTGCCTTACAAAGTGCCACGTAGCCTTCCAGTCCCCCGCCTATCCCCCCCCCCCCCCCCCCCCCGTGGCCCATCTGGCTTGCCTCCCGGGACCTGAACCTGCAACGTGCCCTCGTCTCTTTGGCCGATGACCTATTGAACGCCTAACATAAAGGCTGTTAATAAAAAGTGTCACACCACCACCACCTGTTTCGAGCGTTGTAGGCACCAAAGCAAGCACGCCAAAATTCATAACTGAGAATTTTATTACAGCATATGTACTGAAATAGGAACTAAGAATTAGGAATTGAGAACTGGAATGGAAGGCGGGAACTAAGATCCTTTTGGAAAGACGGCAAGAATACAAATTGTACGGTAATTTTATAGATAATCTCTGCCTCCTTTGTAAAGATAACGGAAACTCTTGTGAATTACATGCCACACGGGAACAAGCCTGACGACAGGCAAGCATTAAATATGTGGATTAGATAAGGTGCTGTCACGTCAGCGGCGTATTTAACTGTTGTGAGTGTGCTGCGCTATGAATGGGTGCAAAGCACAGCTGTCAACCACTAATTATGCATCCATACCGCGCCACAGAACAGGTGCGTGCTCACTGTGCCGGCTGCAGTGATGCGAGTGCCTTGGCAGGAGTTTCTGTAATACCAAAGGGCAGTAGAGAAGCTATTAGGATGCTGAGATGTTGTGGAGTCTGTTGTGTTTAGGTTTTCCATACTGGACTCCTTCTGCTGCAGATGGGCGCCTCCGGCCCCAGCCTGGGCCTCATCTTCGGCGTGGCGCTGGTGGTCATCACGACCTCCGCGGTGGTCACCTTCTACGCGCTGGGCAAGGACAAGGAGAACACGTCGCCGAGCCTGCCCTCCAGCTCCCGCGCGCCGTTGCCGCCGTTCGTCCACGTCACCGGCGGCGATAATAATAAGAGCCTCGACGCCGAAGACCCAGACGATGGCGTAGCCGAAGATGAAGGCCTGAGCAGCGGCGAGGGAGGCGACGACACCGCGTCGTCCGCACCAGAGACGAGTTGAGCGCCGCCCCTCCTTCGTAGGGGAATGGCGCTTGGCCGTTCGATTTTTTTTTGCATGTTACCGTCTTTTTTTTTGGATTGTCGTTTTATGTTCATAAATTTCGTATGCATATGTTCTGACTTGTGAATTCAGGTTTGTTTTATTCACGCGTGCGGAACTCCAGCTGAGTAGCTTGAAGCAATTGTTTGTTACTGTCGCTAGACATTCGCAGTCGACGTTGATTTCTCTTAACCGCCAGCATATTGCATGTCGGCGGAACTTATAGTACAATAAACGTGATTTGATCAGTCGCAGAAAATACTGTTGGATCATCGGCTAATACCCACCGCAGTGGGTATCCACTCTGACTAAAGGGCAACGGTTATCAGGCTTCGCATTACATGCCCCGCCCAAGCCAATTTCTTCCTCTTGATCATTAACCCACATTTGCTCCCTCACCCACTCCGCCCGCTTCCGATCTCTTAACGTTACATCTATCATTTTTCTTTCCATAGCTCGCTGCGCTGTCCTTGAATTAAGCTGAACCCTCTTTGTTAGCCTTCACGTTTCTGCCCCATAGGTGAGTACCGGTAAGATACAGCTGCTGTAGATTTTTCTCTTGAGGGATATTGACCAATTACTATTCATGATCTCAGAGAAACTGTCATATGCGCTCCACCCCATTCTTATCCTTCTGGTTATTTCCGTCATGATTCGGATCATATATCACTAGATGTACTAAGTAGACATATTTTCTTACACCTTCCACCCCTCGCTACCAACTGCGAACAACTCTTTCATTGCTGTACTGTTGAACATTACTTTTGTTTTCTGCATGGTAATTTTTAGACTCACCGTTCTGCTCTGCCTGTCTAACTCATTAACCATGCTTTGCAGTTCATGCCCTGAGCGACTTAGCAAGGCAATGTCATCAGCGAATCGCATATTGTCCCGGAAACGAGGCCGTCGACCTTTTAGCCCGAGGTTCGTTAAACCGGGCTCAGGTGACCTCAGATCGGGGTTTCGCGAAGGAGCGCATGCACTCATTCAGCGAGCTGACGCAGGCATAAAGCCTCACGCCATTTCTAACCCCCGCCCCACCCCTCCCTAGGTAACAAACACGCAACACTCCGGCGCAGACTACACACACACTCCCCTTAACCCTTACCCTAGCCCACTGTCATGCCTCCTTCCCCACACCTGCTTTCGCCATATGCCCAGAACCCTTCGCCTCTTCCCTCCACACCCTCTGCTTCTGGCCGGCGGACCCTCCCAGAACCTCAAGAGCTGGGAGGACTGGGAGACCCTGCTGCGCTCGGAGGACCCGGCCGTGCAGACCATCGCCAGCGGCCAGGCTGCCAGTGTGATGGACCTTAGGAACATAAACGCTTGAATGGAATGCGGTCGTGCGGGGACCCTGTTGCGTGACCTGAATTCGTCTTATCAAGTATTTTCTCTCTCTCTCTCTCCTAGGTTTCAAACCGGACACGAGTTCGAACTTTGGCAGGCACGTTGAAGTGGTGGTGGTTGTGGCAAACAATTATTGACTATAAAAGAGGTGTGTGGGTCCAGGTCCTCACAATTCTATAGGTGCAGCTCCCATTCCGGATCCTCAGTGGCGTCTAACGCCGCTTGCGCCATGGCGACCAAGTTCCGATGGGACTGAAGGTCATGGCAGCTGAGGAGCGCCGCCTCCCAGGTCTCCCTAAAAGGATGGAAGATGAATGATTGGGATGGGTGGAGATTGGAAGGGTAGGCCCATGTGAGAAACGCCCGAGAACGTCGCTCCACACAGGTTGCAGCCTCCATCAAATTCGGCGCTGAAGTGTTTCAATACTGCCGGGCACAGCATTGTATTTGGAAAAATGTTGAAAAAGAGCTGTCGCGTGCTGTTTCGTTTGGACTGTATTGCTCAGGAATGAAAGCTGGTGATAATTTCCCGCGAGGTGTTTGGACCGTATCGCGAACAAAATGTTAATGGAGACAACGATCTCCTAAGCATTGCGCGAGAGGTTGCCGTTTTAATGCATTTTAAAACACGGACGAAAATACTACTGCAGTGGCGAAAAGTATAAAATAAAGTGTAAAGTATAAAGTTAAATATTGTCGAAAGAAAGAAAACTGCGATGGCGGAGTGTCCTAAAGCAGAGGCAAGCGAATCTGGACTCTTGTCGGTTGGTTGGTGCGACTGAAGGAATGATGAAAATAAAAGAGCACGGACCTGCCCACTGGCTCGAGCTGAGCCACAATCTCTGCCACGCGCAGACAGAGGAGAGTTGAAAGATGCGTTCATTCCGCGGCAGATACGAATGCTGCACGAAGCTAAAAGTATGGCAAGTTTTTTTAAAGCGAAAGATTAACTGGCCTAGTCAAGCCAGGTCATCAGCGTCCTGTATTTGCACATGCTAGTGTATATTGCCGTCGTACCCCTATCCTTTGTTACTATCGCTCCATCCTTTCTTTCCCTCTCTCTTTCCTCTGCCTGTCCTGTTATTCTTGCGAGCCGCAGTTCAGGTGCTTCAGGTTTCGATGGCATATGCCAATGCTAGGAACTTCTATTCCTTGCATTTTTTAAAATAATAAGTAACCACCAACAACAACGGCGCCGCAATTTGACCTTCAAGTAGAGGAACGGTAGTAGTGTGGCAGCCACGTGACGTATCTTCTTCCCCTGAGGCATGGTTCAGGTGTCCATCGAGATGTGACAGATGGTGCGCTATTTCTCTCAAAAACAGATTTTGAATTTTCTCCTATTTCACTCGCTCCTTATCGCTTAAGTTAAGAGCGATGCGAAAAAAATAATGCGGCGAGCTTAACCTCGGTCCCCACTAAACATGAATGCACCTATAAGGGAGTAAAAATGCACTCCTCTAGGGCACTCCCCTCCATGAAATGGGAGTACGAGAGAGGACTGCTCACTCCCTGTGTTTACTCCTCTCTGTTTGGAGTGTGGGCTCTCGAGCAGCTTTTCGAGACTCTAAAAAAGGCTTCCTTATTGTATTCTTCAGCCAGAAAGCCCACATACT
This sequence comes from Amblyomma mixtum, assembly GCF_055824585.1. Taxonomy (NCBI): domain Eukaryota; kingdom Metazoa; phylum Arthropoda; class Arachnida; order Ixodida; family Ixodidae; genus Amblyomma; species Amblyomma mixtum. The sequence goes on along the minus strand of NC_143017.1, from coordinate 44,467,964 downwards.
TGAGAAGCCTTTTGAAACTATTATTTTGGAACAAGGAATGTGGAAAAGACAGTTGTCACTATATTTGCAAAGTAAGCTCAATCTGCTTAATACAGACGACCCATTTTTTGTGAAAAATTCTATACAGGTACTCGATTTTGTGAAGTCTGGCAACATTGATTACCTACGTGCGTTCTTGGTCGACATCAAAGACCTGTATTATTCACCGCCTCTTGATATGTTACTAAACTGTGTAGAAGAATGCAATGACCTGTTCGGAATGAGTGGCTTTTCAAAACTCGGAAGGAATTACAGCTAGTAGGTTTTAGAGTTCAGGTCTTAGGGGTGCGTTCCTTCGTCGTAGTCATTGGCGTAGTCGGCATAACCGGATGTCCAAGTAGCAGAGCGAAACGCCACCCGGACCGTGACTGTCAGGGGAAGATACCGGAAGCTGGCTAGCAGCGTAACACACCACCTTCCACCACATGCCAGCGTAGTCTGCTGACACCCCATCTGACTGGTGACAGTAGCAGAGCAAAATGCCACCTGCCAAGACGAAATTGGAGGAATGGGCAGGTGGAAGGTGGCTGCTACAGGAAGATCCTAAAGGGTGGCGAAACTAAAATACATCAACAGCCACGCTCAAAGTTCGCATTACCGACTACCTTAATTGTCTGTCATTTTTTTAGAGCTTTTATCATTCTACTTGGGGTCCGCTACCTATTTTTCATGGAATAAGCCCTGCCTTCAAAATGATGGAATATGTATTGGCTCCTGTATAGCCCTGATGCATAATAATCTCTCTTTTTACTCAAGCATGACAAGCCCGCAAAAGAAAAATTGGACAATTCCCGATTCGTAGATAGCTGGAAGGTTTAGCGTTAACGCGGCAGCATTAAGAAGCTCGTGTTGCAGAAAAGCCAGTACTGGCATTGTGACACGAAAATCTCCATATGTAATATCTTGTGGAGATATGGGGAATCGAAGCGATGCCGTTTAGATTGAGAGGTGAGCACGTGCAGAACACGCTGCGAAGGCTAATTTTTTTTTCTTATTGCATGGAAGTACAACCACACTGACAGGCTTAGTCTGACTTAACCGAGTTGCATCACAGAACCCGTCATACAAAATCGCACTAGCATCCACTCTCACTTTGTCAGCGCATCGAAATTCCGGGAGACACACGCATGCATTGAGGAAAGGGAGCCAGGTAGGAGGCTGATCCTGCGCAGCATGTACCCACAGCACCATAGCACACTGGTCTCTGAATAGATACTTCGATGAACGTGGAACTCTGCGTAGCGATCTGTCATGCGGCTCTTCCCCAGGCTAAACAGTACTGTGGGCAATAAAAGATAACGTGGAACCTTAGAACCTCCCATGTGGGTGAAAATCTAATAGTATAGGGCGTAATCTCAATGTCCTTTTTGGCAGTCTGTTGAATGTCCCAAAAAAACGCGGCATCACATAAAAACACAAGGAAACTGTCAATAGTTCATGGTTGCTGACACAAGCGGCAGCTCACAGGCCATGGCACAAAAGTTCCTTTTTCACGAAGCCATGTTTTGACAGGCAAAGCTCACATGTGAAGTTCAAAAAATAAAGTCTTTGCGGTCGCTTGAACGCATATTCATTGCACCCACTTTAATACACTGTTGTCTAGAAAGGAGAGGTAAGGCTGCCAATACATCGGTACAGGAAACAATGCCTCAATCAGAATTTTTGTCATCTGTTTCCTGGATAGACTGTACAGGAATTTTGAAGAAAACCGTACAGAGAGGAAATGAAATGTGTCGGCGACTTCTATAATAAAACCCCACAAAGACCCCTCATTTCTGTGACCAGTGGGTGCAAACCGCACTTAACAGCACTTAATGAGCACTTAATCGTCTGCTAAACACGGCTAGGAGGAAGGGATGGTTTGCTGTTCTAAACGAAAAACTTTGAAACAGGCTGATGAAGAAATAAGTTCTGCAGACCAGCTCCAGTGGCCTCCCGAGGGAGAAACAAATTGCCTCTACGCACAGGCTCCCACTGAAAGCGCCACACAAACGCCTCAGAAATTGTATGAATTGCTTCTTCTTTTTTTCTTGCATGATGCAACACCTGCAGGACAAATATAAGCTTTGATACCAAGAAGATATTGCAAACCTGTGCTCATACACATAGAGACTGCTCCCTGCCTATCCAAGCCTGGGTATGTCGCCCAACTAAGGAGATCTGAGAATCCCAACGAGGCCCACTGTTTCGATATCAATGCAAGGGAACCTCTAAGTATTGTAAATCTTTCGAGTCTCACTTGATCCCACGAAAAAAGCTCGGTTCCGTACCCCAGTGTCCTACCCAGAACACCTCTGATTTATCGAGGTTAAGAGACGCACCAGAACAATCATATAACTGCTTAGTTATATGGAAGACCCTGAGCACACTCTTTTTTATCAGAGCAGAAACGGCAATGTGATCAGCATAAGCTAAAATCTTAATTTCACAATGTGAAAGTGAGAAGCCACGAATTGCTGTGTTCTTGTTGATACCGCGACATAGGGGCTCAAGATATAAAGCAAATAACAATTGTGATAGCGGGCAGCCCTGCCGATCAGATGTTTTAAGTGGAATAGGTTCGGTAAAGTTTTAATTAACAAACAGTCTTGTAGTGGCTGCTTTATAACATATTTGTATGCCTTTAATGTATGCCTTTAATATTTGCACTCTCTAATACAGCAAATAAAAAATCATGCTGTCAAAAAAAACCATTGGAACCAATTGGATTTCCATTGGCTTCCAGTTGGTTCAAAATCGACGAGTTACAACCCTTTCCAACTGGATCCAATTGTAATGGTGTCCCAATTGGATGGTTCAAATGGACTATCCAATTGGACCAGTTGGGTTTCCAATTGGTCTTACCCACAACATCTAACTGGTCCGCCCAATTGCACCCAATTATCCAATGAATGTTTGCATATTTCACAAAAAAAGTAGAACTGATATGGTTCTTATATTAAGAGCTATCAGCAGCTTAACCTACTAAATTGTACTCATCATCTACACCACCACTGGAGCTGAAATTAAATAAAATAACTGCATTCAGTGGGCAAGGGCCACGGCCCCAGCATGAGAGCCTCATAAATTGGGTATATAAGTGCCTGAATGTGCAGCGTTACTTGTGTGATGTGTGTGTGCCTGTTGGCTTTGATTTCCATAAAGGCATGGTAATTTCAATTCCGTAGAAAAATGTTGATTGGAACTAGGCAGAGTGTCTACCTGCAGTCCTCATAAATCAGTTTTCCTTTTGCACATTACAATGTGTTAAATAGTACAAATATTTATCCAAGACCCTAGAGCATATTATTCACAAACATTTAGCTACCTTTCTCAATGAACGTAACATATTTTGTGAATATTTTCTTGGTGAAATAACTGCCTAGCCTAATGGGTCCAATTGGCTAGCCCAGTACGATCCAATTGGTCGGGGGGCTAAAACTCAACTGGAACCAATTGGAAGCATTGGGAATGTCCTGTTAGTTCCAACTGGAATGTCCAATTGGTTCTAATGTTTTTTTTTTGACTGGGATGCCTTCTCCCCTTCGCTAGCGCGCCGGTGTCGGCGCATCGTAAGAAACAACTGGAAGGTTCTGGAAGCTGGTCTCCGCACCTGACCAATGGGGACGCGCGCCTGGCGGGAGAGTGAGAAAGAAATTCTACACTTAATACTCTATATATGTGTCTGCCTGCCTTAACGAAGTCTTAACGACCGGGACATCCTCCGATCTCTCGTCGAGCAAATCGAGCAAATTTCCATCCCATTTACCTCGTCCCCGAAGAGCTTGACCTGTGCGGCAGAGGTAGCGCACAGAGATAGCTATGACACGAAGTGCTGCCCTGGCCTCCTCCCGTTGTTTGTTGTATTGCTGCGAAAGGAGACGCAAAACAGGAATGCCTGCCTGGCATGACAAGTTTCGGTTCACGGAGGCCAAGTGAAATTTGCTCGTTTCATGTGACTGGAACTTCTCGATAGCTTTTTGTCCAATTGTTAAAACCAACCTTAACAAAAGCTGGTTACAGACTTCCAGCACTGTCCCCTCCTTCATCGAAATGTCGACGGCACACGTGACATAAGACTATGTCGCTCTTGCTTTCTAAAAAAGCCGATGAAATCGCACAAACCAATCACGTTGACACGATCTACCGCCTCGGTTTCTGGGGAACCTGTAGGTTTCGGCTGGAAGTGACCGACATTCTTACAGCGCTGACTCGTCCTCCCTCGATCTGTTTCTTGAATTCGTGATAGCAATGGGCGAATTCACATTGCTTGTTTCATCAAAGCTGGTTCCCCCTGCTGTTAGACGTGAAGGCCCCGGTGTTGGAGCTTCTACAAATGAAATCAAAGACAAATGGTCACATGTTGCTTTTCACAACGGGCTCCTTCTATTTTCAGTGAATTGCTTTTAAAACAAGCGTTGTCAAGTTTTCTCAACATTTTCCCCAATCATTATATAACAAGGCATTATCATTAGCATACCAGATAGGCGACATTTCTTTTGGTTGGAAACACTGAAAATACTTGCCCGCGAATCAGTCTGCGGATGGTAGGGACAGCTCGGAATGATGGCTACAGTCATCGCCGAATAGATGAACATCAACGGCGTTCGTGCTGCCGGGACGGGCTGGACTAATTTCTGCAGGAGTAGCGCCATCTGGCAGCGACCGGGAAAAGCGAAGAAGCAAACAGAGTGGTTGAACGGATGCATTGACGCAAATGGAAGTCGGGATGAAATACTACGAACTGTAAGATATTTTTTTACCTTGAGATTCTCTACTTAGGCATGTACGCTTTGGAGCCTGTGGGAAGAAACTTTATTTTTTTTTGGGAGCCATACATTACGTGTAAGGCTGGAATCAATTAAAAATGCAGTCAGTTTTCAATCGCTGCTCACATAACTGCAATGCGATGAGGCGGACGCTCGGTAAGCAAAACGAGAACACCGGGGGTTACAAAAAACTCATAGTGCAGCAGCGCTGACCGCCAGGAAAAGCAAAAAAAAAAAGAACGGACATCATCGCGTACACAAATACGTACCTGAATATATAGTCAGTCATCTGGCTGCAACTTCTTTTAATTATAAAGCGTTATATGCTTTAGGCCTGCCTCGGGGACAGAGAAAAGGCTGCCATTTTTTTTCTACTTCAAGCATAGAAACCAAATTCATCAAAACAAATGCTACCATGCAGCAACGCTCTGTTATTTCAACTTCACATCGTAAAGTCGTAATATGCCGATTCGACATAGAATCTCAGAACAGGCTGTCGCGTCGCGATAGTACGATGCGCGTGATAAAAGCGTCTCACATCATACTGCCACAGTTAAGACGACTATCATAGCTTCACCGACAGCACGAGCACATTTCTATAATTTAAACCTTTATGTCTAACGAATTTTCTATTCCAAAAGGAGGAAGACTAAGCGGGCATACTCAACTATAATAATAATGTAAGCGTAGATAGAGCGGTACATACCCGAATAAGCCCCAAAAAAGCATGGAACTGTCCACGGAGGTTGACAAACGGCGCCGGCCTTCCTTGATCGGGGTGCAAGCTTCCACCAAGCTCCCTAAAGGTCAACTCCCAAGGCCCTTCCCAAGAGCTTCTTTGTATAGAGCCACTGGAATGGACCACTTTTTCAGTAACGTCTTGCGCGTGCGCAAAGCCTCCTCGTCCGCCAATTCTGACGACTGAATTTTTGAATAGGAGAGGAGTTCGCTAAACGTGCTTTTCCACGGCGTTCTCTCGACGCGACAAACTCCTGCGCAATAATGGATCATTTGGGGAAATCTGCAAGGCAGCTTTCTGCAAGGCTTGTTTTCCAACCAAAAAGCCTCTTCCGAGATGACAGTCTCGCATTCTTTGTGCAGTCGGGTTCCCCCTTCTGAGTAACTTCCGGAATATCACCATTCGGCTTCAAGATGGCCCCGAGAGAGGGGGGACCGCTCTAAACCTCCTGTAGCACCGCAGTAGAGGTTTGGCAGGAAATTCAAGGAAATGGGCTTTGCTTCCATGACGGCAGGAGTGGGCTACCTCATACAGGAACTCTGCTCATAATAAACTTTCTTAGAAGTTTATGCTGAACAAATTAGACTGACCCGCAGAGTCGCGCCAACTTCCTCCCTTCACCCCTCCACACCCCTAGCTCGAACAACAATGAACAGCCGTACAGCCCACCAGCCACTTCGCGACGACAAAGACCCTTTTCGTGCGCCACGCGGAACGATGACACATCCGACTCGCAAAGACGACGCTGATTGGGACTCCACATACTGCGAATCACAGTCACTCCTGAAGAAGGGACGGAGTTGGTGCCGGAAACTTGGAATTAAAATAAAGGGCTTTCTACATGAAAGCCATGAGATATGCTTGGCTCGGTCATTCTACTACCTTATCTGCATTTCAGCTCAGAGTGAAACTAGCGAGCAAGTGGCGCTCTGCGTGGTACGTGCGCCACAGTGTTTTTATTGTTAAAATTGCCGTTCTATGAAAACCAAATTAGGGGCTAGCACATTAATTCATACCTGTTCCAGAGACTTGGGGGTGTCTTCAACGTGTAGTTTCCTACTGGGACGTCATGGGAACGCGGAGGTCGTAGGTTAGGTTACAGCAAAAAAAATGCAAACAAGGCAGGAATTCAGGTGAGGGAGGGGCTGAGCCCCCTCATGAGATATCATGGGGGGGGGGGGCTCTGGCCCCTCTTGCCCCCCTCTGTTCCGGCGTCTCTAAGTCCACGTAACCTGATTCGGGCCCCCGGTCACCAGAGACTCCGGGGAAACGAACAGGCCGATCAGGCCGCCCGCGCACTCTCTCCCCGGGCTATCTCCCTGTCCTTGGGCGCCTACTCCCAATCAGACAATCTGGCCCTTACATTCAAACACATCACCGATTACTACAAGGAGGAGCACCGGCGCTACCCGGCCCCTTGTAAGGGTCTGGATCGCGCTGACGAACACCACATCATCAAAATTCTCACAAACACTGTACTGTGCCCGGCGGTGCTTAAACATTTCAACACATCCTTTGATGGCACGTGCCAGTTCTGTGGGGAGGTGGCTGACACCTTCCACATGGTTTGGGCGCGTCAATCAAACCCATCTATCCCCCCCAACCCCAACCCCACCAGAGAGGACTGGGAGGCGGCCCTGCTCGGCTGCCAAGACCTAAAGACCCAAAAGGCGGACGCCTTTTTGTCAACGGACGCGGGCGGCGTTGCTTGCCTATGGGGCCCCGGATTAGAGGCTTCACCTAGGATTACGAGGGGAAAGGGCCAATAGGGCCCTACCACAATCACCTCTCTGTAAAAAAAAAAAAGTTTAGTACCACCACCACCCCAAGTGGTCGAAATTTATTTATTTCGCATACTGCAGCACCGGTGGGGCTATACCGTGGAAGATATACAATATAGGGCAAATAATTACCAAGAATACATAAACAAAGAAAGAAATACAGCAGCAAAAGTTAGGGACTATGATGTAGCACAGACAAAATTTCGTTTAATGAGAGCAAGCGGTCGGTACCTGATAATGAATTCAAAAATTATATCTTTGTTGGAAAAACTGTGTTTAAAAGTGTTTGTACGCGCATAAAAGGGTGTAATGTGAAGACAATTTGCTGAAGGCAATTGTCATTAAATTCCTAGTTGAAAAAGGTCAGCCGAGTTTTATTAGTGAAGGACATAACGACGGTCTTACGGAAGTTATTCATTTGCCATGTTTCACACCATCCGCAAAATCTGACGAATGATTCATTAAAGCCAAGATGATAAAGGGGAGATGAAATTATGTCACATAAATGGTCGTGAGCATGCATTCGGAATTTAGACGAAATCGCGAGCGGTAAATCGTTGATATGTAGTAAGAAAAGGAGAGGAGCAACGACCGATCCTTGAGGGACGCCTGACGACGCAACTATACTGGCGAAGAATTGACCAAGTTCTGAAAAAAAAAAATGGTTTAGAGGAAAATAAGGAAATGACGCAGTAACTGTCTCCCATATCTCGACAGACATCCGAGTTACAGCTCACGAATTTGGAATTGTGAGACAAGGTGGAGGAGGATAAACTTTATTTATGCCGACAAATGTAGCAGATGCTGTGGGGTTATAGCCCCATCAGGTGGCCATGAGCCCGTGGCGTTCGGCGACTTCTAGGGCTCTTGTCACAACCCGGATCTGTGTGTCCGAGTCGGAACTGAGCAATGCGGCCTCCCACTGGTCTGGATTCGAGAGCTGCAAGCCTCGAGGGGGGGAGTCCCGAGGGCAAGCCCAGAGGATGTGGGATAGAGTGGCATGTTGGCCACATAGTCCGCGCTCCGTGAGCCCGGATGCGCCGCGATTACAGCGCTCTCATCCGTGCTTTGTAAAGAACTTTACTCGCTTCGCGCCTTTCGTGCTGCCCAAGACAGGGCTTCACGTTGTGCTTGGTTCCAAGATAAGCGCCAGGGGGCTCGGGCGACAATTGAAAGAAAGCGTGGCTCCTGTTCTTCATCGTAATTCACACGACGTTATCAGGCTTGTTATATGCGTCTTTGCTTGTTGGGATCTTGCTCCCGAATTCCAACTCATGAGATTATCATCGTTTCTCTTCATGCATTCTGCTAAAGTGACAGCGCAATTATCGCCGCAGAAACGGGAGCCGTGCTTTCTTTCAACTGCCGCCCGTACCCACTGACGCTTATCTTCGAACCAAGCACAACGCGAAGCCCTGTCTTGGGCAGCACGAAAGGCGCGAAGCGAGTGATGGTTGTTACGAAGCACGGATGGGGGCGCTGTAATCGCGGCGCATTCGGACGCACGGAGCGCGCTGTCACGTGGTATTTTTTAAAGTCCGCGGGCTTTCGTTTTTCCCGAATAAAAACGGGCACACTAAGTCTATCTCGTTGGAAGTGGCTGGGTTGGATAGTATTTGTGGAGCTCCACAACTTTCCTATTGACGCCTGAACGTTTAAAGTTATATTTAAAAAGTTAATTTTTTTTATCTCGACTAATTAATCAAATAGCAGGAGCGAAAACAATGGTACTGTAACTTTAGATAAACCCTAGCAACATCCACGCGATTTCAGTTCAGTCGAACGCCTAGTTTTTTTTTAAATCTTGGTTTAAGTTAGCTGAGACACCCTGTATAAGTCTACCTATACATATAACCAATATATATACCATACCACTCATATATATATATATATATATATATATATATATATATATATATTACACAAAGACACATGGCAGGTTGTGATGTCACAAGGTCAGGTGGGCCACGCTCTTTCTCTCTCAGTACCGCCGACGAGGACTTTCTGAAGAACGGGAGCGGTGACTGGTATGCAAGCAGAGAACGACTTTATAAAACATTTCATAGTCGAGAGTTTGACGGAATACCGTCTGGCGAGGAGCGAACACAGCGTAAATAACAAACGTACACACAGTGTATGTTTGTTATTTACGCTCTGTAATAAACGTGTGTAGAAACTACTGTGCTACACACAACATACAGATTACGCTTCATGAACCGCTTTATTCTTGTAGGAGTATCATGAATAACAAATACAACCACGATAAACAATAAAAGACAACAGCCACAAAGTGCTAGGGCACCCAATTCGCATTGTGCCTAAATACGCAAATCGACGGCCATTTTTTTTCCGTTTTTGCTCTGTCTTATGAAATTCGCGACTTTATACTTCGAAACTTTTCATTCGAGCTTTGAATTAAACTTCGAACGATTCAAACTAGATGCGCAAACATGGTAAACGTACATCAGCAAATTAGACATTCCACATCTGGCTGAATTTTTAAAGGGGGAATACGACCAATTTTTCTTTACCTGCGGCTCGGTTATGAAAGAGCGCCTAAAAGCCTGTCATTATCCTAGCTAGCTCAACCCAATGAACGGAATCTCATGAGAGGCATTATCTTTTTCTGTCCCTATGAGGAAATAAGCCGTTAATTCAGACGCAGTCGTATCGCAGTAGTCCGAGCATCACACGGCTTTAATCGAGCTCTCAACTCTTTCATACGCTGCGCACCGTGTTTACAGACAAGGCTGCCTGGCTCCACTCTTCACCGCTATCGATCCGGCTGCCATCGCTTTATCAAGCACTCATTGTTTTCTCAGACGATTTGCCATTGTCTTTTCTTTTTGAGTCGCTTCTCGTGATCGACGTAATTTCCGTGCGCTGCAAATCGGTCCTCGGTAAACGCAGACGAAGCTCGAAGTCGCAGTACAGCATCGGGGCGCGTGAGAGTGCGTAAGAACATGTCGCGGTGCTTACACCTCGTCGTTGCGTGCTTGGCGCTGGGCGTCGCCCACGGCTCCGACAATGCCACGGCCCCGGAGAAGATAGTGTGGCCGCGAATCTACCTGTTCGGCGACTCCCTGACTCAGGTGAGAGGGGCCCTCCAGCGAGAAATAGAGAAAGCAAAATGCTGTGGCTCATGCCGTACACTCAATTCCCACGAGCATATAACTAAGGAGGGCATTGCTACAAATGGCTATAGTCGAGTCGAAGGCTGGCTTAGTGAAAGCTTCGGAACGGCAAGTCAGCAAACGGTTTCACTCGACGATTAAGAAAGGATGCCCATCTTAAGCTGCGGATGCCCTAGCACTGATACAAGTCGGTTAACAGTTACAAACTTTCAAGATTTCATTACAGAGGCACCCTTCAGTAAAGGAATGCAAAAAATTGGCATGTTTATTTGGAGAAAATAATATTGAACATTAACAAAATTGAGCTACTTTTCATGACTTGTGGTTATTGAAGGAAAATAAAACTGCGCGAAAGGAGGCAAGCGCATAAAATTTAAGTTCAGAGCAAAATTCCAAACTGCTCCATCACCTGCCAAAGCAGCGCTACCGTATAAACGAATTCAGGCTTTTTCGCAGTTAGCGTTAGCTTCTACACGGATTTATCCTTTCAGCAGCCCTCCTGCAACTCTGGCTACTGACCATGTTGCTTGAATGAGCATGTTGGAAAGGCCCTTTGTGTACTTCGGTTAGCAAACCATATAGTTCTCTGAGAAGAAATTGAAATTATTCTATTTGTTGCACTCAGGTGACAAGCTGGGCAGTACACGGTTATTAAGTATCCCCCTAGTCGAGTCGTTTATGCCACCCTTGTTACGAAGAATACGTAAATTGCAGAGGCGATAAGCATGGGTTGTACCGCTCTGAGTGTAAGCCGGAAACCGCGATCGTCCGCTTCCTTGCACTGGAGTGCTGAGCCCTTTATTTTTTATTCTTTGACACGCATTTTGAGAACATAGAATCATGTGGCCGTATTTTGGCGCTATTGGGATGACAGCTTCAGAGCCGATATGGTTGACTGTACGACCCCAAGGTGGCGCTATTGCTCCTTGTTTCGCACTCTGTCTCGCAGCAATGATTGGTCCGGGGAGGTCACGTGATGCACTGCATGGCGAGCGGTGTTCTTTTTTTCTGAAAAGTATGAAAGCTCCCGCGCATGCAGGATACACCGCCGAATCGTAGTCGATTGCACAAATACTTTCCTGATAGTGTGGAACAATTTTAAACCAAGGACTGCATTATCAGTTCATCTTTATTCACTGCCCATTCGAAAAGCTAGGTGTCGGGACTAAAAGCTGTAAGAACAGCTTGACAAAGGTCCCAGCCCCCTACATAGTGGCGCTGCAGCGTGTCTGAAGTAAATACCAACGTAACAAAGGAAAAATAAGTGCACTTATACAGATACAATATTACACAGGCAATATAAGCGAAAAATTTAAATACATGTTCAACAGCGAAAGGCAACAATGCTTCGAAATGCTTCAGACATTCTTTTACAAAAACAGCGGATAAAATGTGTAGAACATTCAGGGCAACAAATAAAATTTTCACATATGAAAATATGAAGCAATAGTCATTTTTCTGCAAGAGACACACATACAGCACTTACAGCATAAGAAACATCACACATTACATGATTACCAGTTCGTACTGAGAAGATTTAAGAAATCTATAATAGTTTCTCCCAGCCGCCGCGGTGGCTCAGTAGATGTGGTGCTCGACTGCTCACCCGAAAGACGCGGGTTCGATCCCGGCCGCGGCGGTTGAATTTCTATGGAGGCGAAATTCCAGAGGCGCGTGTGCTGTGCGATGTCAGTGCACGTTAAAGAACCCCAGGTTGTCGAAATTTGCGGAGCCCTCCACTACGGCGTCTCTCATAGCCTCAGTCGCTTTGGGACGTTAAACCCCAGTAAACCAAACCAAAGCAATAGTTTCTTCCGGCAAAACAGGCTGATGAAGTGTTTAGGTTCGTATGCTGAGTCGAAATCTGTTGATTCCGCACTAACGCCAACGGCTGTGGATACTTTCGACTGGAGGTACTCAACATCTTGCTCCCCATGCATGACGTGCAAAACAAAGCAAAAGTAACGCGTTTTTTTTGGGGGGTGGGGTGGGGGGGGGGGACGCTGATGATCTTTGAGTATTTTGTAGACGCCCGCATGCCTTAGGAAGAGGAAGTCGACAGGAAATGGGGTCTGATACGTATACGCTTCCTTGATAGGCGCACGGGTCTCTTGAATCACGCGGTATTGATATGCGCGCAAGAGTTCGCGCATAACCGTGACAGCCACTGCGCACAAACGAGTTACAATAATTAACCAGTGGAACGCATCTTCACTGGCATGCACATACTCTCCGAACTGAAGGTTATCGACGAGAGTCAGTGTTTTACACCGCAGCTGTTAAGGGCCCTTTCCTCGGGTGGCATTGTGGGCATAGGCCATTGACCTAACCAGCAAAGCGAGCGCAGGAGGGTGGTTACCATGATTACCTTGGAAGGAGGAGGGTATGACGAGAGTGGAGGAATGTGGCATGATCCCCCTGCGGAGGCGTAGCGCACCGTCCGAAATGAGGGTCAGTGACAGTGGCGCCCCGCGCTTGAAGCGGCGGACAGGAGAGGAGTGCTGGTCGATGAACGACTATGTTTGGAAAACTAAAAGAAGCGCTGTGTAACTATACATATATGCATGTCTCTCTCAAATTCTTGACCTCAGTATACTGTAAAATCAAAACGCCTCATTAACTACTCCGAAAATTCGCATTATCGACCATTGTAATAGTTCAATGAGTGCTTATTCTTGTACACTTATTTCAGCACAGTGGCCGGGAGTACGCTATAATACAAGTGGCGCTAGCTGTCCCCAGAAAGTGATGCTGCCACAAAAAAAAAATGCAGTCAATCGACAGCATTTTGACTTCATCAATTTGTGAACAGGATGCGGTGCTTACCTCATAATATACTGAAACGGCTCTAAAGTAAATACATTTTCACTGAAGTTTTATTTGCAGTATTCGTTCCCGAGAGTAGCTCTATAATGCTCCAGTGTTTGCTTTTGATGTTTATGGCAGGTGTTTCAGGAAAACTTCACGAAACGTTTTTCAACAGTGCTCAGATCGCGAAATCAGTATCGCTGCTTGAAATGTTCAGAAAAACAAACATTGTGCTCTAATATCATACTTCTGCAAACAACAATGCATTAAAATCTCGCATACGTACGGCCAGCGTGTTTTCGGTGTTTCTTCTTGCACGGATCATTTTCCATCCTTAATATACCAATGAATGTTGCTTTTTTATGTGAAGTGCCTTATGCACATAAGCGTACACGCATTCCCCCGTGCAGTACAGCTTCTCTCCTGATGGCTACTGGGGTTCCATCGTGGCTGACGCCTTCTCAAGGTACGTATCAAAGCTGTACGCTTTGCTTTTCTGGTGTGTCGCAAAATGCTGAACTGGCCACAGCTTCAACTGGGTCCACAATGACGAAAATTCTGAGTACGCGTTGATTACTCAACAACCGTACTGAGCTACCACCGAATTATACCGTAATTACAGAACTACCATAATATAAACATCGTAGAAAGTTTTACACGCCTTGGCGTAAATTTCTTCCTAACGTATATATCCTGGGGAGATCATACAAACTATATGACGATATAGATAGCTCCGATCACCGGATTGGTAGGTCGAATTAGACATCGGCTATCAATGCGAACTGAATTCTTGCTCTATAAGTCGCTTTTTTATTCTCATTTGAACTACTGCCTTCTGGTGCGGAGGACCCCGGCGCCTTTTAGTTTTTAATATGCATTCAGCTGTTGGAGGAAAATATAGTCATCGTGTTATAATGCATGACACAGTGCCAAGCCATATAACAGCGGTCGATTAATTAGTATACACAACCATTAGAGTACCGACTAAGTTTCACGTTCAAATCAGAAATGAACCAAAATATAAACACTTCGCAAACTTTCTTACAGTTAATTTTAAGCCATAAAGTGATTGCGCTGTCTCCTTAACACCACAAATTAACAAAAATACCTTCAGCTGCTTTCTTGCCTTCGATGAGTGTTGGCTTCGTTAATATGCATGGCTTAACGAGTCCCTCAATATCCTATCCTTGTCTACTGAGTACCTTAACAGAATCAGTGGTGGCTGAGTGGTTACGGCGCTCGGCTGCTGACCCGAAAGACGCGGGTTCGATTCCGGCCGAGACAGTCGCATTTATGTGGTGGCGAAATTCTAGAGGCTCGTCGTGTATTGTGCGATGTGAGTGCACGTTTAAGAGCCCTAGCTGGTCGCCCTCTAGAGCTCTCTATTATGGCGTCCCTCACACCCTGAGTTGCTTTGGGACGTTAAACTCAATAAACCAAGCCAATAAACAGCCTAACGAGGGCCTTTGTTCTGACAATCTTGACGTCATAGGTAGCATAGGAGGGTTCTCACGCAGCTGCCACCCCGTCCATTCGATCACGTTCCACATGACACAGGCAGCAATACCGAATATTCTGTTTCCGCAGTTCTGGGCGAGGATGGGGCTTCCGAGCATTCTGAAGGTACACGCAACATAAATACCCTCGAAAGTAGAAGATTGGACCAGCGCCGCTATAGCTCAGTTGGTAAAGCACTGCACACGACATATGGAGGTCGTAGGTTCAGATCGCACTGGCAGCATGTGTTTCTTTTTCTTCTACTTTGGAATTAATTATTTTCGGCCATTGTGATTACAGAAATCTTAATTGCTTTAAGGCGTGCTCGTGCTCTTAACATGCAGACCGCCCATTGTAGCACGTGTGTCTTGCGTACCAATATTTTGAGGATGCGAGAGTATAGAGAAGAGTTAAGTAAATTAATAATAAAATGCATATTCTTCACCCCTCGTTAAGTTGACAAGAAAGCGACTGAGTGAAGCCCTTCATTCATGTCGACCAACGTCCGGTTTTGCGAAGAATACAGATTCTGTCGGCTTAACAAAAGAGCTGTCGGAGTCTTTTCATATATCCAAGAATGGTATAAACGCGTCAGCCAGCACTGAGCCAGTGTTGGTAACAATCAGGTTGGGTCGTTTTAAAACTATGGCGCAACACAGGACAAGCACAGCATAGAAAAACAGGCTACACATGACAATTCTTGTGTCTATACCGTATTTCTCTGCTGTTCTTGCCTTGTGTAGAACTATATTTTTGAAATCAGGTCGCATCAGCCCAACCAGATTGCCCTATTATTTTGAGTTAGCTGCTAGCGATTGCACGCTGGTACAATTTTACTTTTTAATCGTAATCGCTTTGAGGGCTTGCTGAATTTTATTCCGATTTGTTCGCGGATGTCGCACGAGTCATGCAATCAGTTTATCCATATCCTTGTTTTATTCTGTACAGGTGCCGTCAAAGGTAAATGGAAGGCAATATTAACGAAAAATTTAATCATTGCCCGCTCAATTCATGCATCCTTGAATACATATGTGCAGACTAATTGTGATTGTAGGAATTGCACTGTGCACCAACAGATATGGTCCATTATGCTTTAGATTTAAAGAAATTAATTTTTTTTGACAATGTCGCCTTCCATTTACTTTTGACGGCGACTGTACATGTAGAAGCAATATGAATGGGAACACGCGAACACGTGGTCCCCGCGCCTCGAGAAGCGCTGTCGCTGATACCTGGCGAGATCGTACGGCACCAGGCGCATGCGCGGGAAGAGCAGCGACCGTGCTTACTGCGCATGCTCCTTGGCCGCCGATTCTCGTCGGCTATCGACGGCTGCGCTTCGCGATCTGTGGCCTCTACACGCTCATGCATTCCCTTTCACATTGTTTCCAACTGTACCAGTAACGCGCAGGCAGCACCGACGTGAAAGCGAGCAGCCAGTCTGCCCACAAGAAGGAAATGCGCTGTTACTTTTGGATCAAAGATGAAAGTGTGAGATGGACACTATTCGTTAGGAAGAAAACTATGTACTATAGGTTGCAGGGGGTTTTAGTTTTGAACTTGTGTAGCAGTTGGTTTAATGCTGATAATGTGTCCCCTTTCACAGTGGAGATGCCTGTACACCCAGCAAACAAAAACCTCTCAGAGACGTCTAGGTAGACGTCTAGCTAGACATCTCTGAGAGGTTTTTGGTTTGCTGGGCATTTGCCCGTCAGTTGCGAGATAGCACCGGTGTGTGTTTAGGGGTACGCGTTCGCTTCTTGGCCTCTTACCGGCTAATGTCCCAAGTGTAGTCCTTTTTAGCGCTGTAGGCGCTGTAGGAAGTTTCGGATTGTGAACTGCTGAGCGGGTCTTCGCTTAATGCGCAGGAAGTGCGACGTGGTGGTGCGCGGCTATGGCGGCTACAACACACGCATGTGCAAGCACGTGTTGCGCCGCGTGCTATCGCCCCGCGACGCCGAGCACGTGGCCGCCTTCGTCATCATGCTGGGCTCCAACGACGGCCTCGAGCCCGAGCACCGGGGCCGCACCCACGTGCCCCTTCTCGAGTACGAGGCCAACCTCGAGGAGATGGTGGACTACCTCAAGGTATCGCCACCATCATGGTTTACTAAACTCTTTAAGGACCCTTCAGAGGGTATTGCACAAGGAGGGATTATCACAGAAGCAACGGAACACTTGGTCAAAGATGACACAACAGGGAGCCGATTAAAGAAATGTGTCAACGATTAGAAGCCAACAATGCGAGGAATAGAATTACAGAAGAGTTGATAAAGTACTACAATAGTAGGAGTGTTACGCCAAATGTAGGGACATGGTTTCAGTGTTTAGGAGAATCCCCCAAGGTGGAGCAGATTTGTAATAAATGAGTAAGGACTTATTAGGATCCACCCAACCGCAGCCAAATTGCTACAAAGGAAAGCTATGCAGCTCCCACAGATACTTGTTGTTGAAGAAACATTCATCCTGGAACGGGATTCGAGCCTGCGGCCACCTCCTCAGCCGAGCAGTCGCTGTACGAAGTGAGCTAAGCAGGGCGGCTCACATAAGGTAAGGTGAGTGGCCGTCCTGATTAGCTCAATTGGCAGAGCGGCTGCCCCGCTGAGGCGGTGGTCCCTGGCTCGAACCCCGTGCCAGGATGAATGTTTCTTCAACAACAAGTATCTGTGCACCTCTCCGCTTTTCCTCTCATTAAAATTCCTTTCTCTGTGTCTAAGCTTCTGTGGAGGCTGTGTAGCTTTCCTTTGTAGCCATTTGGCTGCCTTAGGTGGATGCTGATGAGTCACTACTCCTTTAATGTAAATGCAGCGTAATATCCAAGGACACGCTATGAAGGCTGTGAGTTTGGCAGAACTTCAACTGAAAGCGCGCCCTGGCACGTAAAGGAACCACATCGCAGAGGAAAGTGGTTCGACTTATTATGCCTGCAATACCGTACGCTAATTTACAGTAAGTGGCAAGTGCATTTTTACCGGAGGATGCACGGAGGTGCACCCACCGAAGGTGCACCCTTTGGAGGGGGGGGGGGGGGGGGATTTTTCGCCTCTGTGGACCAGGTGTGCCTTGAGGACCACAGGATGCCAGGCATAGGTAATAGAACAGGAAACACTATTTTTACCGCTGTGCTAACTGCCGTTAACAAAAGCACACCTCATTTATCAAGTACTAACGAACTAAGTCCCCACACTCCACAAACAGTACCTGTTCGGATGTCGAGACACATCTCAAAGCCCAAACTGCCCCTCCTCACGGCTGCGGCGGCAGACACCTTATTGCACTAAAACGCTGCCCAACAGTTCCCATCTCTCCCCTGTCTCCCCTCCTCCAACCTGGCAAGGCTGGCACACCGTGAACACTGCGTCAGCACAGGACACCTCAACCACCCACATCTCATACCCCACGGTCGCCCCTAACAGTGCGATCCTTGAAATAAAGTTTCTTCCTCTCTCAGCGGTCAGTAGATTAATTATGCATTTCCAATGCATTTTTTAGAGCACAAATTTAGACAGGATGTAAGAAAGTGACATACGCAGGACAATCGCTGAACTTAAACTGATGGTTTACTGACGCCACCATTTATACCGGGTGTCCCAGCTAAATGTAACCAAACTTTTAGAAAAGGCGAAGTGTCTTAGTACAGTGAAACCAACTCAGGGTTGTTTTTAGTCGCGTGGCTTAGTCTTGAGTATTTTTTCGCTCTTCAAAGTTAATTAATTAGTTAAGTTTAATTAGCCAACTTTTTAATTGTTAACTTCAGGAAGAAAAGGTCAATGCAAAAGCTTTAGATCACCTTGAAAAACCGCTAGTAGTGCTGTTTCCGTCAAGTTACGATTTACGTAGCTTCATTTATTGGCCTTAAAAGAAAGTTGTCACGTGACCAGCCGCTCACTCACTTCTCTGCCCCAATGTGCACACGAAGTGTCATCGAGGAGAGGACTTTAGAAAAAATGGATTTTATTCTTTAAGGCGCATCTTGGCACGTTGAAGTGGCACAGTTGCCATGTGGAAGCTTTTTCTGATTATGCGGGTTATGGTTAAAGGCCGGTAAAAAAACTTCTTTACGTAAATATTACTTTGGTGCAAATGTCTCAGTAAGCTGTTTCTCAAAGCGATCTACAACTTTTCCATTGACACTTTGTTCATTAGGTCAATAATTAAAAAGTTCGTTAATTAAGCTTAACTAATTAATCAACCCTGAAGAACGAAAAAAATACTGCAGTCTAGGTCACGTGACTCTAAACAGCCCTCATTTGGTTTCAGACGGCTAGGACACACCGTGTTTTTTAAAAGCTTGGTTACATTTAGCTAGGACACCTGCTATATATACAGGGTGTTTCACCTAAGACTTTACACAGCTTTTAAAAACAGGCTTTTTGAGTTAGAAGAGTGCTGTTCTCAGCATAGCATTGTTAGCGGTGTAGTACATCAGAATACAGCAAAAACGTGCTAATTAGCAGGTTAGTTAACTAATAAGCAATAGCTAACTTTTTAACTATGACTGTTAGACTTACTAATTATTTAGAGGCGTGTAGCACGCCATACGTAATATCGATATCAGTTTTCATAATTTCGAAAACGCGGTTACCCTCGGTGCTGTGGCCCACTAAATTTTGGCTATTTCAACGAGTTACGTGCGCTGGAGAGGTTGCTTGTCCTGAAAGCTTCTCGAAAGCGCATTTATTTTGGTGTGATGTAGGCAAAATTTTTTGGGCCACAGCACCGAGTGTAACCGCGTTTTCGAAGTTCTAAATATTGATATGGATATTACTTGCGGTGGGCTACACGCCTCTGAATAAATGAAGAAGCTTATCAGTAGTAGTTAAAAAGTTAACTGTTCAGTTTTAGTAAACCAGCCTGCTAGTTAGCACCTCTTAGCTCTGTACTGATGTACAGCCCCGCTGACAGTATTATGTCGAAAAAAGCGCTCTTCTAACTCAAAAATGTTATATTAAGAAATTGTGTAAAGTCTTATTTGAAATGCCTCGTATTACGGTTGCAAGGAAGGCACTGTGAAAAAGGAGTTATTTATTTATAAATTAGACTGACACATGCTTAAAAACAACAAGGGTTTACTGACGCTTCGAGTGGGGAGGAAGGTTGGCTCCCAGTCGGAACGTCAGTAAACCATGTAATGTCTTTAAGCATGTGTCAGTGTACTTTATATATATAAATTAGGCTGACACATATAAACAAGACATCTGCCCATAACTTCGCTCACGATAATAATAACAATAAAAAAGAGCAAAACAACCTTTAGAAAACCAGCAGAGTCAGCTAGGCGAACATGCCTTGCTGCTCATTAGAAAACGGCGCTTTTTGGATTACAAAAATACCCAGTGCTAACACACCTTTCGCTACCCCTGTGCATTTCGGGAGCCTCTAAATTTTTCCTACTACTGTGCTGCTTGAAGCTGTGCAGTGCACGGGTCTGGTTATGGAGCAGAAAAGGAAGACGAACAGTAAAGGCAATGTAACAACCGCGTTGCATTCTCGTTTCCTTGCAGTCATGCGGCGTGCCCGAGAAGAAGGTGATCATTGCGGCTCCTCCGCCCGTGGACGAGGGTCGGTGGTCGCACCTGCGTGGACCCACCGGTAATCGCATTTACACATTTACGGCCTCTCTGCTTTCGAAAAGATAAGGGGTTTGCTGCGGCGTCACAGTGAACACTCGTGGGCCACAGGACTAGTGTCGGCTCAGTGATTCAATCGTTCGAGACCGCCAGAAATGGAGAAATTACGACTGCCCGTGGCGACATAAGTTGTTTATGTTCCGAGCAAAAGAAAAAAAAAGTGACAATGAAGTGCGTCAGTGATAATGGAAACCAGAAAAAAAAAGTCGCACAAAAGGCCCACCCGGCATCTTCAAGTATTAGGATGTTGTGACTGACGATGCTGAAAGGAATTTACTTCAAGAAATAATACTGAAGTGGCAAAGATTGCTGAGAAAACGACGCATGGCGTAGCGTTCGTGTGCAGACGCTGGGCAAATTCAATTCTACTCCTGCTTAATTAATCAGGTGTGGCCGGGATGAGGACTATGATTAAGTGAAATGCCTTGAGTCTTGCAGATATCATTAAAGAGGGCCCATTGGAAGTAGACGGTAGGATAGTTGGGCAGGACACCGGTGAATTCTACCAGGAGATGAAAGATCCGATTAAGAAGCGGCAAAGCATGAAAGCCTCTAGCTGAACAGACTGAATATAACTGGTCAAGCCAGGCCTGTTTAACAGATCGTCTGATTGATGTGCGTCCGTCGCTCTTATAAACTAAACGATTAGCTGTTTTCAATGCTTTTTTAATATTTATCATTCTATTTTTAGTTGATTTCGGGGATGTTGAGAGTTTTGATTTATGGCTAATAAATTTTACGGTTTGCACTGCTTGTTAACTGATCAGTGCGTTCAGTTCAATCAAGATTGTTACCAGGCCACAGTCCTAAATACTTACTGTGCGAAACTTCAGAGAGATTGTTAATCTTAAAAGAATATTGAAATATGACGAAAAGGCATACTTTATTAGTATGCAGTCAACGTTTACTCGCCATGTGAACTTAACGCGTTATGTTCTTTTCCATGCCGTGTCTCTCCAGACAAATGGTAGCTTCACTGCTTTTTCAAGTTTGATAGCTTTCGCTTTGAAGTTCTGAAGCAGGTTCTGCCTTTTGCATCACTCGTACCTGTACTTTTTCGTTAATTACTGCAGTCACATTTATCATTCTTTAAGACTGAAAACTACTGGTCAGAGGCCCTGGGACCTTCATAACAGCAGCAATGAAATTAACTTCAGGAGTCCTATATGCTACAGGCTGACGGACCGACAAACGCAAGTTTATTAATCCAGCTGTCGCGCTACGTGCTTCCTCGATCCCGGCTGAGTAGATGCTCTCTTCGCTCTGTTAGGGCTGCCCACTGTCGTCCTCAAGAGCATAGAGAAATACGCCCAAGCCTGTGTCAAGCTCGGCCAGAGACGTGGCATCGCCGTTGTCGACGCCTTCCACGGTCTGCAACAGAATGGGGTGAGCTTTACTTGTTCTCGCGCGCTGCCATAGCCGCCTGAACAACTTTGAATCATGTGGCAAGGTGTCACCTACATTACCAGAACACTGAGATAAACTTCTAGCGATTATTTGCAATTATCATCAGATACTCCACATCTCTGCATGCTGTTTATATTGGCGTTCCGTACATCACTTTTACGTCGTGTGTGAAAGGCAGTTGAGTGAAGAAGATAGTTGAAGCCAGATTTCATTGAACTGCTTTGACCGAGTAGCAGTAGTTTCGCAGTACGATGTCTCTTACTCGTTGTATGCGTTAACAGGAGGTTCCGGAAACGGCTCAGTAGAATGAAGCACATTGCAGTCCGGTTGCACATTGCACATTGCACATATAATGTTGCACATTGCAGTCCGGTCGGAGTGCTTCATTCTACTGAGCCGTTTGCGGAACCTCCTGTTAACGCATACAACGAGTAAGAGACATCCGGTCCGGAACAGTGCAATATTCTATTAGTTCCATCTTATTCAAATCTCTGTAAACTTAAGTGCGGTCACGCCTGCACTACTATGCCATAACGAGCCGTGGATAATGAGGGAATATATTTGGACGAAGCGAATTGTTCTGTAGTACTGATGTAGGCCTATAGTTGAACGTGGTTCAGGCAGGTGACACGCGTGGAACTGTGCGTTGTAAGTCGCGAGATAATCTCTGAAGATGACACGCAAGAAACCGAGCTTCGGTTTATTCATCACTTTTCGAATTACGATTACGCTTTAACCTACTGTGCACATAGTTCTATCCTGAGCGTTGAAATATTTGTAGTAGCAACCAATGGCTAAAGTAGTTTACTTAGAAATTCATCACATACTCTATTTAATAATAAATATTTTAACCGAATAATTCTGTGACACTTAACGAAAATGAATTCGGCTGCGCACGAATTCGGAATATCAATATATGCCCCGCTGTAATTCAGATGGCTGTAATTCAGCACTTGCATTCTGTTTTCTTTTGTAGTGGGTGGAGGGGGATATACGTCTTTTCTCACTTTAACTTCATACGCAAGCGTGGAAATGCTTGCATTGAGAAAGTGCGAATAAACTTTGTTTCTCCTCGCAGTGATCACTATACAGTTCCATGCCGTGCAATACTGCGTTGAGGCGCATGAAACTTACGCTCGTGCATTTCGCATGGGAAATTGGGCTGTTGCTTCAAATGCGTTGCAACTGAAGTGTAGCGCCAAGCTCCCAGTCAGGCAATCCTTCCGCCGGCTTTTGCCTCAACGCCATGAAAACATGCATTGTCAGTACTTCGAGTAGGTGAAATCTAGCGCAAATGCTCCTTGCACTGCGCTAGTGATTCTGACGTGGCTTCCCGCGCTCTCTGGTTTTCAGAACTGGAAGAGGCTCTTCTCGGACGGCGTCCACTTCTCGCGCGCCGGCTCTGAGAGGTTCGCTCAACTGCTGCTGCCCACGCTCAAAAGGGTGGTGGGCAATGTGCCGCGCATCTTCAAGGACTACCGTGACCTGGACCGCAACAACATCGGCAAGAGCATCTATGAGTGGAAGCCGAGCAGCTGACCTGGCCTATATACTTCGCAGGGGGACAAACCGCTTCAGTCCCGGGCAGGTCACTTGGATCGAGGACACCGGTTTGGCTAATGCGTAATAAACGGTGATGAGCACAAGCACAATTGGCCCACTGTGAATGATGCAAAGGAAATGTTGTTGTGGCCAGCGAATAAGGGAAGCCGACAACCGGCGTTATTTTGGAATAAAAAGTATGGGGAGGCTTAAGTCAACTTGAGCCTTCCCAGGTCCCTTAGGACTTGAAGAATTAGCCCGATCAGCTTACTGTCCGTTGCCTACAAGGTATTTGCTAAGATAATCGCTAATAGAGACAGGACAACAGACTTCAATCAACCAAATGATCAGGCAGGCTTTCGTAAACGATACTCGACAATGGACCATATTCACGCTATCAATCAGGTGATAGAAAAGTGCGCAGAATATAACCAGCCCCTATATATAGCCTTAACTGATTACGAGAAAGCATTTGACTCTATGGAAACCTCAGCTGTCATGCAGTCATTGCGGAATCAGGGCGTTGAAGAGTGTTATGAGAAAATATAGGAATATATCTATAAGGATTGCACAGCTACCATAGTCCTCCATAAAGTCAGCAATAAAATTCCAATAAGGAAAGGTGTCAGGCAGGCAGACACGATGTCGCCAATGTTATTCACCGCCTGTTTACAGGAGGCATTTCGAGGCCTGAAATGGGAACAGTTGGGGATGAGTGTTAATGGAGAATACCAAAGTAATCTGCGATTCGCTGATGACATTGCCTTGCTAAGTCACTCAGGACATAAACTGCGAAGAATGATCAATGAGTTCGATAGGCAGAGCAGAACGATGGGGCTGAAAATTAACATGCAGAAAACCAAAGTAATCAACAGTCTAGCAAGGGAACAGCAGCTCGCAATTGGTAGCGAGGGGCATTGAGGGAATATGTTTACCTAGGGCAGGTAGTGACCGTTGATCCGGATCATGAAAGGGAAATAACTAGATGAATACGAATGGGGTGGAGCACATATGGCATGTTCTCCCAGATCATGAATGGAAATGTACCAATATCCCTCAAGCGAACAATATACGAAAGCTGTATCTTACCAGTACTCAAGTATGGAGCAGAAACGTGGAGGTTAGCGAAAAGGGTTCAGCTTAAGTTAAGGACAATGCAGCGAGCTATGGAAAGAAAAATTATAGGTGTAGCGTTAAGAGGCCCGAAGCGGGCAGAGTGGATGAGAGAATAAACGCGGGTTAATCACATCCTAGTTGAAATCAAAAGAAAGAAATGGGCTTGCTTTGGCAGGTCATGTAATGCGAAGGCAGGATAATCGTTGGTCGCAGGATGTCACAAAATTCGGCGCATTCTTGAAGCAAAGAAAGAAAAACAGCGCCGCGCGGACGCGTCTCGCCGGCACGAGACGAACGGGAGAGGAGGAAACCCCCGCGGAGCGCCTAGCCTGTGTGCGTGTGCTCTCTCTCCCCTCCACCACCGCTCACCGACACGGCGTGCGCCGAGGGGATGAGTCATCCACGCCGATTTCTCTAGAACGTGCGAGTCGCTTCTACTCTTAACCGGGGGAAGAGGGGGAAGCCTTGCGAGCGCTAAGACATGTCCCCCTCCTCTGCACTCGGACGTCGGCTACGCGCCACGACGGCGCCACGCTAGAACACGCTGGAACCTTCGCGAAACGACTCCTGACTTTAACCAATGAGGACGCGCGGCCGGCGAGAGAAAGGAAGGGTAACTATACGGGAGATACTGCGTGTATGTGCGCGCCTACTTTGGCGCGTACAACAAACAGACGGGAGAGCGAGCCTATAAAAGAAGGACGTTGACCGCTGTCAAGTCAGTCCGGACCGCCGTTTAAGCTTCATCGAAGCGCGCCCGTTCGACTCCCGGGAAAACACCACTCGGCCAGCATCGGACCAACGAGGCAACGTTCGCCAGTCTGCGGGATGGCATCGTCATGGAACTCTGGTCGTCGGACTGCCGCAGTGCCCGGTGAACAAATTGTGTTTTGCTTGATTACCTCTCTCTCCTGTTTTAGTGCACTTTAGGTGTAATACTTCCTTTGAATTGTATTCTCTCTCGAGTTTAACTTTGCACGAGTTGCATTGTGTTGCTAATCACTTTGTCTTTGTACTAGTGTTTGTGAAACCCTCTGTATCGTCTCAATTGCTGTATAAACTTTGTTTTGTTTTGTGAACCTTTGGCTCCGACCCATTCTCTGGCTTGCGACCAGCGAAAGCTGGGCACCGAACGCCCAAAAACCTCTTGTCACTTGGTGGCTGGTCTCCGCTGAGCTTGCCACGCTGAGTCGAGGGCACCTCCTTCGAGTCCGAGACCGCTACCCCCCCCACGCTCTAAGGGCTTCCCACGTTAAAGTACGCGAAGTCTGGGTGACACAGGATAATCGCAGCGTAACGGAGTGGATTCCAAGAGAAGGCAAGCGTAGCAGGGGCGGTAAAGTCAGGTGGGCGGATGAGATTAAGAAGCTTGCGGGTATGCGGTGGCCGCAGCTTGCGAAGACAGGGTTAATTGGAGAGACATGTGAGAGGCCTTTGCCCTGCAGTGGGCGTAGTCAGGCTGATGATGATGATGAAGTTAACATAATAACGGAATGCGATTGCATTAGATTTCACATTTGTCTCTGCTTCTCTTGCAAATTCTATGTGTGTTTCAGTCAGTTTCTTTGCAATTGCCGTTCTATCAACCGCCATATTAGGACTGCTAGATGCAGTATCATGCATCCACTATGCTGTGTCGGTGCCAACAATCACGTATATCAAATTTTTTATTTCGGTTCTCTATATAGGTCGCTGTCTAGAAACAAGGTTGCTCGCAACCCGGTGGACAGGTGGTAAGGACGTCAGAAGGCGACGCGACCTCTCTCGACCAATCATTAAAAGTCATCTGCCAAGTTGCGCAGCTTGCTCGCCATCCGATGGCCAGGCTACCACCTGTAATGGTGGGCAGGTTGTGATAACGTAACAAGGTCACGTGACCTTTCTCAACCAATCAGCGAACTTCATCTGGAACACTGGCGGGGTTTTGGTGTGACGACAAATATAATGCGCTCGCATTAATAAGAAGCTTCTGCCAACGTGTACGAACGGAAGCGTGCAATAAATGCGCAGGAAAAAGCGCAACTTCTGATGGTTGAACGGGCTACCACTGGGAAACTACACGACTGTTAATGGGACTCGGACTGTATCCCGTGTACCACTGCGCAGTTTACCAGTAGCAGCGCATTAAACAAACAACGTATAACCAACTAGCCCCTGCTGCCATCTTAATTGCACAAGTTCTGAGGTCAAGAAAAGAACACGTTTGTTTCAAGATGAAGTCAACCTCTGCCGCTAATGAGTCCAGACACAGCATTTCCTTGCGTGTTTGTACAGATGATAGTAACGGCATTAAGATATGCAAGTACAGAATCTCCATTACCTAATTACAAGCATGTAGGAATACGTAGCGCCCTTGCAACCATCCATCCGAGTACTTGGAGTGTCAAAAAAACAAGTTGTTTAGGTAATTGTTGTTCGGCTAATTCAGCGAGGAGATGCACAAGGATGTAAGATTCGTTTGTTGCTGCGTTTATATACCAAACGCAAATAGCTTTTAGCTCTCTTCTCCTCCCCTCCTCGTTCGAATTCTCATTCTTCTTCCTTTGCTCCTTGGTTATTCTGGATGATGTCCCTTAAGCAGCCTCTAGCTGTAAAAACCACTGCAGCACTCGCTAAAGTAAGCACTGAATGTCATGAATGAGTGACTTGACAACACACACGCAGAAATGCAGATTTTGCGCACAGCCTGATTCACGTGCTTCTCAGCCAAAGCTTGCGAAACGCGGGAAACGTAGCCAAAATTGGAAACGGCATCCTCATCTTTGCTGTACCTGTGTATTGTAACGTTTCGCATAAAGAAACCCTCAGATTCTTCAAGGCCACTCTCGAAAATGTGGACTACAATGCGCCAATCGGGAGCGATTTCAACGTGGACGCGAAGAAACAAACAGATGGTGACCAACATCACGTCCGATGACCTTGTGTTGGATACAAATCGTACGCAACGAATACATCCCGCAGCATCCATACTTGCATGGCATTCAGCCGGCAGTGCAGTGCGAAAACATCTAGGAACATGACGATGCACTTCTGGAACCGCGGAAGCAGCCATCAGCACGCTAGACTAGAATAAGATGAAAGTGGCATCAGTAACATTCCGGTCGACTATTGCATGCACCACCCGCCGAGGGGGCTTAGTTGCTTTAGAGTTGGGCTACTGATCCCATGGTTGCGGGATCGAATCCCGACCGCGGCGGCTGCATTTCGGTGGAGGCGAAACGCAAAAACACCCGTATGCTGGGCGGCGCACATTCAAATAACTCCAGTGGGTCTAATATATTCGAGAGAACACTTAAGCTCCTTCTTGAAGACATGACGCGATAGCCTGAACGAGTGAATGAACTTTACTTTGATATGTGACCGGGAGTCCATACCTGCACAATGATGTAACGCTTAAGGGATGCCTTGCGATAGCAGATGCTGCCACTGGTGGGCCTTGTGCGACCCAAGTTGCTCTCTCTTAGCAACCTCTCGCGATTGACCATTGATTTATCTGCCACCCACCAGGGTGGTTAGTTTGCCCACAATGCGGTGGGCAGGTTGTGATGATCCGACAATGTCACGTGAAATAGGTAGCGCACCTAGGTGCTTCCCTGGAGGTGACTGCCTGGGCCACCCTACGCCGCCCTATTTTTCGCTCACAATGCTGACAACACCGGCACCGGAATTTCTGCGTAACGGGGTCTTTAACGCTATCACGTTAATAACATAGAGTCCTCCAGTACGTCCTACCTCATAATCAATGTCTATCTGAACGTAAACCCCACAATTTGCCTTTTCTCGCACCAGCAAGCACTCATAATCGCCGCATCTGTAAATGATCGGTAGCACTTTTTTTTTATTTACGAAGTCTCTTTGTATGTGCCTAGTGGGTTCGCCTTTGTCCAGCGATACTTCATACAAAGACAAATAAAGAGGCACTGAAAATAGGTGCTCTCAAGAGGTCGCGACAGCGTTGTGGGGAACTCCTGTTATCGCCTTTACGCAATAACGCGCCCATGCATGCCTGGACAATCAGGAGCGCTGAGTTGGTTGCGTCACTAAGTGGCACAAAGACCTTTCTCAGGACTCACTTGCACGCTGCGCTGTGAAGCGATAATTGTGGGAGCACTTTTCTTTTCTTTTTTTTTTTCAATCTTTAACGCCCTTGACCTAGGGAGCACCTCGGATATCGATGGTACGCCTACTGGTACGGCGCGTATCGATTACCCTTGTATCCGGGTGCTTGGAGACTCTCTGACGCAGGTGAGTGCAGTTTGCAACCCTCCTCCTCGCGCTTTTGATAAAGCGTGCATGTTTATTTTACGCGATAGCATTACGAGGTTCACGAAGGCGAAAAATGTCCTGCGGCGTTGGTGTCGGCGTCGGTGTGGGCGTCTTTGTGAAGCCTCCACCTTCCAGCCGTTGCAGGAGGTATTTAGTTCGATTTCCCTCTCTGCAACTGCCACCTGCCATCCGTGCCGCCTCCTCCTCTCTCCACTTGCACGGAAGCGGAGGGAAACGCAGGACGACGAATGACTCAGCAAAATTGATAATCACTCGTACAAACCTCCCGAACAAAGCCTCCCGAACAATTATCTGCGCAAGAATTAGGCTTGCGGAAGCTGTGCCTTTTCGCATTGCTCGAGACGAATAACCCTAGTCTCATAAGCGGCACATCTGCGCCACTGTGCCGGTAGTTATATGAGGACACGCGGCGACCTATGAATGTGACAGGTTTTACGTAGACGGAACTGAAATAGAATCAGAACTGGAACCGATAGACGAGTGAAAGAAGACTGCTATCTGATTTTCTCCAGATCAATCGAACTGATCGTCCTTAAGTTTTTCTTTGTTTCTTAAAATTCGTGACCACGATGGCTGTGCAAATACAAACTGTTATGTTGTCCAGTTTGAGTATAACCGTTACAGTCGCAACAGCGGCCGTAACGCAATTTTTTTTGCGCCGCCTTGAGTTACAAAAGAGAAGTTATTGGCGTCAACAAATCTGCGTTTATTAAATGTGTCACGAGAAATTATCAACAAGAGCATTTTTTTCTCAACGGGAAGTTGTTTACGAACGCAATTTATTCGCGTAGATTAAAAATCCACCATAACAATCAACACATCCGCAGATCCTTACTCGGGACGCTTGTAGTTTTCGCAATTGATTGTCAAAAACGCACCTCATTGGTTTTCTAAAACAGTATTAACTACTCGGTGCGAGCTCAGGACAAAACAAACTTTAGAGGCCAGATTTCGGTACGCATGGGGAGGTTAGGTCAGTATGTTCATAGGACTATTTGCAATATTCCCCTGTTGCCTCACAATTAAAATGACGACCAAGAAAACTGGACTTGATCGAGGGATCTACCGTTGACCTCCAAATAACCACGTCCTTATCCGTATCTGTCGCTGCATGATGGCTAGAGACTGACTGTACTGAAACGAAGCTTTGCAATAAAAGCATTGAGAACGCTTCTTCTGGCTGTCTTTAGATTTAATGGTACAATGCCTAATTGGCAAGCTCAGAGTTGGGCAGCACATATGTACTTGAGGATGTCTGCAACTGGATCGTGAAATTAGTTTTTGTTTTCGCTGATATTGGTTTTAGTAAACTTTTGACCGCGCGTGCACGCCCCAGTCCTGAGTAGAACGCAACAAACGAATAACGCTGGCATCATATATAGCTTTTTAAGTAGACGAGCGCACACACAGCATAGGCAGTTAGAAGCAGTTAAACACAGGATGCCAAGAGACTCGAAACTGGGCCAAGGTTATCATGCGGTTTGGTAGAAGTGACCCGCAATTAAATTCCGCAAGCATTGGCCAGCATTTATTTCACAGCATTAATTTCCTCGTCTTTCGACGTTTAGTACCATACGATACTTTTTGACCTCTTCTAGGGAGGTTTGGCATGGTTTAGATCAGAGGTGGTCAAACTGCGGCTCTTCGCGGGTACAAGTGTGGCTCGCGACTTTCTGGCATCTGTACCCCACTCTCATTTCTGCCTCTAAAGGCAGCTTCTCTTACGTTCTAGAAGAGAGGCACTAATATACCACTTTTTAAGCGCCCCCCTCATTCTCTTTTACTCTTTTATTGGTCCCCTAAAAAAAGGTAAAAAAACATAAAAGAAAGAGAGAGGATACCTGAACCAGCAATGCTTTGCCAGGCTTAACGCCAAATCAAAATAAATGAAAATGAACTAAATGTTCCAAAGAAGGAAAAAAAAATTTAAGCGGCCGAAGTTAACATTGAAGCGACTGATTGATTTGATTGAAAACATATTTATTTGCTGGATATTCTTAGAACATGTGGGTGGGCCGCCTAGTCCGGTAGTCCACTGGTTATTGCGGCTGCGCTGGCCCTCCCCACCAGCCAGTGCTGACGGTCAGGATCATCTCACTTTTTCGATCAGTGCTCTTTTCTATGGCGAAAGCCTTTAATGCCTCGTACTGTCGTGACCAAGACGTGTTAGCAAATGTGTCCGCTTTTCGGATGCATGCCTTATATGGGCATATGCCAATCAATAGCCAATCGATACTTCATCGGGTGCAATTGAAAGGCATCGGTACATGATATAAAGGGATTTCATGATTATATCATTGTACTTAATGACTAAATGACTGATTGGTAGTTAGTAGTAGTTAAGAAGTGAGACTGTGCACTGCGCCTGTACCTTAACTAACGCTAATTAATCCATGTACTAGTTAAGGTCACGTTAACTATCACTAACCAAACATTAACTAGTATCACGAAATTTGCAAGTCATGCTGAACTATCATTCACCATCATTAATTGGTCGAGTTGGGGAATCGAACCAGAGTCTCCGGAGTGCGAGACCAGCACGCTAACCACTCCGCCATGCCAGCTCGATGGTTTGGAATGAACAAAGGCGCGTCTAGCTAATACGGCGTCTTCGTTCACTGCCATCTTCCTCCCTTCTCTTACGGCGAGGTTCAGGTGTCATTCATTCATTCATTCATTCATTCATTCATTCATTCTTTCATTCATTCATTCATTCATTCATTCATTCATTCATTCATTCAGAATTTATTTCAGACAACGGAGAGGTTTCCCAGTGTGACGTGGCAAAAGGCATACATTGCCTGACGAGGCTACGCCATCCGGATGACAGGCGGCACCACGGGCTACAAAAATCAACAAAAGCATTACATGATAGAACACACATTCATTATTTTTACACAAGATATTAAGACATGCTTAGAAAACACTGGCTTTCGGCGGAAAAACAAACAGCGTACTTTAACCACACTTCTACCACAGCAACATTTACAAAACATACACCAGTGATAGGTATACGTTTAGTTTTCATCTTTAAGGTTCATTTATGAGCATTGCTTTAATTAACATTTTGTATTAAGCATGCTTTTAGATCTCGTTGTCGGCAGTGTGCTGACGTCACACCGAGACTGAGAGCCAACATCCGGGCACTGAATTCCACTCATCCGGGCACTGAAACGAGAGCATCCGGGTACCGTACGAGATTTAACGAGTCTCTCCAAGCCCTCCTACAGGACCGGCATACAAGCGCCGGTAGCTTCGCGCCGAACGGGCGGTGGCGTTCCTCCCTTCCTTTACGGTGCGGTTTGGGTGTCCACCGAGATGACGGAGAATTACTGCGGCATTTCCTTTCCTCAAAAAGCCTTGCGTTCAAAGGGCAAGGTATCGCGCCGAACAGGTGGTGGCGTTCCTCCCTTCCTGTACAGTGCTGTTCGGGTGCCCACCGAGATGACGAGAATTACTGCGTAATTTAATTTCATTTCCTCAAAAAGCGTAGCGTTCAAAGGGCAAGGCATCGCGCCGAACGGGTGGTGGCGTTCCGTGGACTGCCTGGCAGCGCTACAACACGCTGTCGCGTTCCACTCCTAAAGGCGAAGCTTAAGCGTCATTAATTAGCAGTTAGTATTTAATTAATCAGTAATTATTCACTAGTTAGTAATTTGTCATTACTTCGTCATCATTTATGTGTGACGTAATCCAGTGGTGACGTTACCAGTATCACATAGGCAAAGTGGTACAAATAACCGAGGAATGAAAACAACGATTGCAAAGATGAAAGGCAAACAGAAACCTGATACAGCTGACGAGGCAGAGCGGAAGAGATTCCCCAGACACTCACAGGAAACGATTGCGTCCACATGGACCAGTGCACAGTATGTGTGGTGCGGTGTGGGGTAGTGTGTTGAACACTAGACCCATTTCAAGATTTTCACTAGTACCATCTACAACCAATGTGTTATGCCAGTAAACATTTCATGCTTATACTCTACTCTCTGTTACGGGAGAGGCAGAGATTTTTTTATTGCGTAAGCAATACTACGCTAGGTTTTGAGCCGTCAGCGTGGCCCCGGCGGTAACCACGTTTGACCCTTAGACGACCCTCGTAGTGACGTCACACCGAGCGGAGGAAAAACTGGAGACCAGCTCGGCTCGTGGGCGAGGTGGTTACCGCCGGGGCCACGCTGACGGCTCAAAACCTAGCGTAGTATTGCTTACGCAATAAAAAAATCTCTGCCTCTCCCGTAACAGAGAGTAGAGTATAAGCATGAAATGTTTACTGGCATAACACATTGGTTGTAGATGGTACTAGTGAAAATCTTGAAATGGGTCTAGTGTTCAACACACTACCCCACACCGCACCACACATACTGTGCACTGGTCCATGTGGACGCAATCGTTTCCTGTGAGTGTCTGGGGAATCTCTTCCGCTCTGCCTCGTCAGCTGTATCAGGTTTCTGTTTGCCTTTCATCTTTGCAATCGTTGTTTTCATTCCTCGGTTATTTGTACCACTTTGCCTATGTGATACTGGTAACGTCACCACTGGATTACGTCACACATAAATGATGACGAAGTAATGACAAATTACTAACTAGTGAATAATTACTGATTAATTAAATACTAACTGCTAATTAATGACGCTTAAGCTTCGCCTTTAGGAGTGGAACGCGACAGCGTGTTGTAGCGCTGCCAGGCAGTCCACGGAACGCCACCACCCGTTCGGCGCGATGCCTTGCCCTTTGAACGCTACGCTTTTTGAGGAAATGAAATTAAATTACGCAGTAATTCTCGTCATCTCGGTGGGCACCCGAACAGCACTGTACAGGAAGGGAGGAACGCCACCACCTGTTCGGCGCGATACCTTGCCCTTTGAACGCAAGGCTTTTTGAGGAAAGGAAATGCCGCAGTAATTCTCTGTCATCTCGGTGGACACCCAAACCGCACCGTAAAGGAAGGGAGGAACGCCACCGCCCGTTCGGCGCGAAGCTACCGGCGCTTGTATGCCGGTCCTGTAGGAGGGCTTGGAGAGACTCGTTAAATCTCGTACGGTACCCGGATGCTCTCGTTTCAGTGCCCGGATGAGTGGAATTCAGTGCCCGGATGTTGGCTCTCAGTCTCGGTGTGACGTCAGCACCTGCCGACAACGAGAGCTAAAAGCATGCTTAATACAAAATGTTAATTAAAGCAATGCTCATAAATGAACCTTAAAGATGAAAACTAAACGTATACCTATCACTGGTGTATGTTTTGTAAATGTTGCTGTGGTAGAAGTGTGGTTAAAGTACGCTGTTTGTTTTTCCGCCGAAAGCCAGTGTTTTCTAAGCATGTCTTAATATCTTGTGTAAAAATAATGAATGTGTGTTCTATCATGTAATGCTTTTGTTGATTTTTGTAGCCCGTGGTGCCGCCTGTCATCCGGATGGCGTAGCCTCGTCAGGCAATGTATGCCTTTTGCCACGTCACACTGGGAAACCTCTCCGTTGTCTGAAATAAATTCTGAATGAATGAATGAATGAATGAATGAATGAATGAATGAATGAATGAATGAAAGAATGAATGAATGAATGAATGAATGAATGAATGAATGACACCTGAACCTCGCCGTAAGAGAAGGGAGGAAGATGGCAGTGAACGAAGACGCCGTATTAGCTAGACGCGCCTTTGTTCATTCCAAACCATCGAGCTGGCATGGCGGAGTGGTTAGCGTGCTGGTCTCGCACTCCGGAGACTCTGGTTCGATTCCCCAACTCGACCAATTAATGATGGTGAATGATAGTTAAGCATGACTTGCAAATTTCGTGATACTAGTTAATGTTTGGTTAGTGATAGTTAACGTGACCTTAACTAGTACATGGATTAATTAGCGTTAGTTAAGGTACAGGCGCAGTGCACAGTCTCACTTCTTAACTACTACTAACTACCAATCAGTCATTTAGTCATTAAGTACAATGATATAATCATGAAATCCCTTTATATCATGTACCGATGCCTTTCAATTGCACCCGATGAAGTATCGATTGGCTATTGATTGGCATATGCCCATATAAGGCATGCATCCGAAAAGCGGACACATTTGCTAACACGTCTTGGTCACGACAGTACGAGGCATTAAAGGCTTTCGCCATAGAAAAGAGCACTGATCGAAAAAGTGAGATGATCCTGACCGTCAGCACTGGCTGGTGGGGAGGGCCAGCGCAGCCGCAATAACCAGTGGACTACCGGACTAGGCGGCCCACCCACATGTTCTAAGAATATCCAGCAAATAAATATGTTTTCAATCAAATCAATCAGTCGCTTCAATGTTAACTTCGGCCGCTTAAATTTTTTTTTCCTTCTTTGGAACATTTAGTTCATTTTCATTTATTTTGATTTGGCGTTAAGCCTGGCAAAGCATTGCTGGTTCAGGTATCCTCTCTCTTTCTTTTATGTTTTTTTACCTTTTTTTTAGGGGACCAATAAAAGAGTAAAAGAGAATGAGGGGGGCGCTTAAAAAGTGGTATATTAGTGCCTCTCTTCTAGAACGTAAGAGAAGCTGCCTTTAGAGGCAGAAATGAGAGTGGGGTACAGATGCCAGAAAGTCGCGAGCCACACTTGTACCCGCGAAGAGCCGCAGTTTGACCACCTCTGATCTAAACCATGCCAAACCTCCCTAGAAGAGGTCAAAAAGTATCGTATGGTACTAAACGTCGAAAGACGAGGAAATTAATGCTGTGAAATAAATGCTGGCCAATGCTTGCGGAATTTAATTGCAGGTCACTTCTACCAAACCGCATGATAACCTTGGCCCAGTTTCGAGTCTCTTGGCATCCTGTGTTTAACTGCTTCTAACTGCCTATGCTGTGTGTGCGCTCGTCTACTTAAAAAGCTATATATGATGCCAGCGTTATTCGTTTGTTGCGTTCTACTCAGGACTGGGGCGTGCACGCGCGGTCAAAAGTTTACTAAAACCAATATCAGCGAAAACAAAAACTAATTTCACGATCCAGTTGCAGACATCCTCAAGTACATATGTGCTGCCCAACTCTGAGCTTGCCAATTAGGCATTGTACCATTAAATCTAAAGACAGCCAGAAGAAGCGTTCTCAATGCTTTTATTGCAAAGCTTCGTTTCAGTACAGTCAGTCTCTAGCCATCATGCAGCGACAGATACGGATAAGGACGTGGTTATTTGGAGGTCAACGGTAGATCCCTCGATCAAGTCCAGTTTTCTTGGACGTCATTTTAATTGTGAGGCAACAGGGGAATATTGCAAATAGTCCTATGAACATACTGACCTAACCTCCCCATGCGTACCGAAATCTGGCCTCTAAAGTTTGTTTTGTCCTGAGCTCGCACCGAGTAGTTAATACTGTTTTAGAAAACCAATGAGGTGCGTTTTTGACAATCAATTGCGAAAACTACAAGCGTCCCGAGTAAGGATCTGCGGATGTGTTGATTGTTATGGTGGATTTTTAATCTACGCGAATAAATTGCGTTCGTAAACAACTTCCCGTTGAGAAAAAAATGCTCTTGTTGATAATTTCTCGTGACACATTTAATAAACGCAGATTTGTTGACGCCAATAACTTCTCTTTTGTAACTCAAGGCGGCGCAAAAAAAATTGCGTTACGGCCGCTGTTGCGACTGTAACGGTTATACTCAAACTGGACAACATAACAGTTTGTATTTGCACAGCCATCGTGGTCACGAATTTTAAGAAACAAAGAAAAACTTAAGGACGATCAGTTCGATTGATCTGGAGAAAATCAGATAGCAGTCTTCTTTCACTCGTCTATCGGTTCCAGTTCTGATTCTATTTCAGTTCCGTCTACGTAAAACCTGTCACATTCATAGGTCGCCGCGTGTCCTCATATAACTACCGGCACAGTGGCGCAGATGTGCCGCTTATGAGACTAGGGTTATTCGTCTCGAGCAATGCGAAAAGGCACAGCTTCCGCAAGCCTAATTCTTGCGCAGATAATTGTTCGGGAGGCTTTGTTCGGGAGGTTTGTACGAGTGATTATCAATTTTGCTGAGTCATTCGTCGTCCTGCGTTTCCCTCCGCTTCCGTGCAAGTGGAGAGAGGAGGAGGCGGCACGGATGGCAGGTGGCAATTGCAGAGAGGGAAATCGAACTAAATACCTCCTGCAACGGCTGGAAGGTGGAGGCTTCACAAAGACGCCCACACCGACGCCGACACCAACGCCGCAGGACATTTTTCGCCTTCGTGAACCTCGTAATGCTATCGCGTAAAATAAACATGCACGCTTTATCAAAAGCGCGAGGAGGAGGGTTGCAAACTGCACTCACCTGCGTCAGAGAGTCTCCAAGCACCCGGATACAAGGGTAATCGATACGCGCCGTACCAGTAGGCGTACCATCGATATCCGAGGTGCTCCCTAGGTCAAGGGCGTTAAAGATTGAAAAAAAAAAGAAAAGAAAAGTGCTCCCACAATTATCGCTTCACAGCGCAGCGTGCAAGTGAGTCCTGAGAAAGGTCTTTGTGCCACTTAGTGACGCAACCAACTCAGCGCTCCTGATTGTCCAGGCATGCATGGGCGCGTTATTGCGTAAAGGCGATAACAGGAGTTCCCCACAACGCTGTCGCGACCTCTTGAGAGCACCTATTTTCAGTGCCTCTTTATTTGTCTTTGTATGAAGTATCGCTGGACAAAGGCGAACCCACTAGGCACATACAAAGAGACTTCGTAAATAAAAAAAAAGTGCTACCGATCATTTACAGATGCGGCGATTATGAGTGCTTGCTGGTGCGAGAAAAGGCAAATTGTGGGGTTTACGTTCAGATAGACATTGATTATGAGGTAGGACGTACTGGAGGACTCTATGTTATTAACGTGATAGCGTTAAAGACCCCGTTACGCAGAAATTCCGGTGCCGGTGTTGTCAGCATTGTGAGCGAAAAATAGGGCGGCGTAGGGTGGCCCAGGCAGTCACCTCCAGGGAAGCACCTAGGTGCGCTACCTATTTCACGTGACATTGTCGGATCATCACAACCTGCCCACCGCATTGTGGGCAAACTAACCACCCTGGTGGGTGGCAGATAAATCAATGGTCAATCGCGAGAGGTTGCTAAGAGAGAGCAACTTGGGTCGCACAAGGCCCACCAGTGGCAGCATCTGCTATCGCAAGGCATCCCTTAAGCGTTACACCATTGTGCAGGTATGGACTCCCGGTCACATATCAAAGTAAAGTTCATTCACTCGTTCAGGCTATCGCGTCATGTCTTCAAGAAGGAGCTTAAGTGTTCTCTCGAATATATTAGACCCACTGGAGTTATTTGAATGTGCGCCGCCCAGCATACGGGTGTTTTTGCGTTTCGCCTCCACCGAAATGCAGCCGCCGCGGTCGGGATTCGATCCCGCAACCATGGGATCAGTAGCCCAACTCTAAAGCAACTAAGCCCCCTCGGCGGGTGGTGCATGCAATAGTCGACCGGAATGTTACTGATGCCACTTTCATCTTATTCTAGTCTAGCGTGCTGATGGCTGCTTCCGCGGTTCCAGAAGTGCATCGTCATGTTCCTAGATGTTTTCGCACTGCACTGCCGGCTGAATGCCATGCAAGTATGGATGCTGCGGGATGTATTCGTTGCGTACGATTTGTATCCAACACAAGGTCATCGGACGTGATGTTGGTCACCATCTGTTTGTTTCTTCGCGTCCACGTTGAAATCGCTCCCGATTGGCGCATTGTAGTCCACATTTTCGAGAGTGGCCTTGAAGAATCTGAGGGTTTCTTTATGCGAAACGTTACAATACACAGGTACAGCAAAGATGAGGATGCCGTTTCCAATTTTGGCTACGTTTCCCGCGTTTCGCAAGCTTTGGCTGAGAAGCACGTGAATCAGGCTGTGCGCAAAATCTGCATTTCTGCGTGTGTGTTGTCAAGTCACTCATTCATGACATTCAGTGCTTACTTTAGCGAGTGCTGCAGTGGTTTTTACAGCTAGAGGCTGCTTAAGGGACATCATCCAGAATAACCAAGGAGCAAAGGAAGAAGAATGAGAATTCGAACGAGGAGGGGAGGAGAAGAGAGCTAAAAGCTATTTGCGTTTGGTATATAAACGCAGCAACAAACGAATCTTACATCCTTGTGCATCTCCTCGCTGAATTAGCCGAACAACAATTACCTAAACAACTTGTTTTTTTGACACTCCAAGTACTCGGATGGATGGTTGCAAGGGCGCTACGTATTCCTACATGCTTGTAATTAGGTAATGGAGATTCTGTACTTGCATATCTTAATGCCGTTACTATCATCTGTACAAACACGCAAGGAAATGCTGTGTCTGGACTCATTAGCGGCAGAGGTTGACTTCATCTTGAAACAAACGTGTTCTTTTCTTGACCTCAGAACTTGTGCAATTAAGATGGCAGCAGGGGCTAGTTGGTTATACGTTGTTTGTTTAATGCGCTGCTACTGGTAAACTGCGCAGCGGTACACGGGATACAGTCCGAGTCCCATTAACAGTCGTGTAGTTTCCCAGTGGTAGCCCGTTCAACCATCAGAAGTTGCGCTTTTTCCTGCGCATTTATTGCACGCTTCCGTTCGTACACGTTGGCAGAAGCTTCTTATTAATGCGAGCGCATTATATTTGTCGTCACACCAAAACCCCGCCAGTGTTCCAGATGAAGTTCGCTGATTGGTTGAGAAAGGTCACGTGACCTTGTTACGTTATCACAACCTGCCCACCATTACAGGTGGTAGCCTGGCCATCGGATGGCGAGCAAGCTGCGCAACTTGGCAGATGACTTTTAATGATTGGTCGAGAGAGGTCGCGTCGCCTTCTGACGTCCTTACCACCTGTCCACCGGGTTGCGAGCAACCTTGTTTCTAGACAGCGACCTATATAGAGAACCGAAATAAAAAATCTGATATACGTGATTGTTGGCACCGACACAGCATAGTGGATGCATGATACTGCATCTAGCAGTCCTAATATGGCGGTTGATAGAACGGCAATTGCAAAGAAACTGACTGAAACACACATAGAATTTGCAAGAGAAGCAGAGACAAATGTGAAATCTAATGCAATCGCATTCCGCTATTATGTTAACTTCATCATCATCATCAGCCTGACTACGCCCACTGCAGGGCAAAGGCCTCTCACATGTCTCTCCAATTAACCCTGTCTTCGCAAGCTGCGGCCACCGCATACCCGCAAGCTTCTTAATCTCATCCGCCCACCTGACTTTACCGCCCCTGCTACGCTTGCCTTCTCTTGGAATCCACTCCGTTACGCTGCGATTATCCTGTGTCACCCAGACTTCGCGTACTTTAACGTGGGAAGCCCTTAGAGCGTGGGGGGGGTAGCGGTCTCGGACTCGAAGGAGGTGCCCTCGACTCAGCGTGGCAAGCTCAGCGGAGACCAGCCACCAAGTGACAAGAGGTTTTTGGGCGTTCGGTGCCCAGCTTTCGCTGGTCGCAAGCCAGAGAATGGGTCGGAGCCAAAGGTTCACAAAACAAAACAAAGTTTATACAGCAATTGAGACGATACAGAGGGTTTCACAAACACTAGTACAAAGACAAAGTGATTAGCAACACAATGCAACTCGTGCAAAGTTAAACTCGAGAGAGAATACAATTCAAAGGAAGTATTACACCTAAAGTGCACTAAAACAGGAGAGAGAGGTAATCAAGCAAAACACAATTTGTTCACCGGGCACTGCGGCAGTCCGACGACCAGAGTTCCATGACGATGCCATCCCGCAGACTGGCGAACGTTGCCTCGTTGGTCCGATGCTGGCCGAGTGGTGTTTTCCCGGGAGTCGAACGGGCGCGCTTTGATGAAGCTTAAACGCTTCGATGAAGCTTAAACGGCGGTCCGGACTGACTTGACAGCGGTCAACGTCCTTCTTTTATAGGCTCGCTCTCCCGTCTGTTTGTTGTACGCGCCAAAGTAGGCGCGCACATACACGCAGTATCTCCCGTATAGTTACCCTTCCTTTCTCTCGCCGGCCGCGCGTCCTCATTGGTTAAAGTCAGGAGTCGTTTCGCGAAGGTTCCAGCGTGTTCTAGCGTGGCGCCGTCGTGGCGCGTAGCCGACGTCCGAGTGCAGAGGAGGGGGACATGTCTTAGCGCTCGCAAGGCTTCCCCCTCTTCCCCCGGTTAAGAGTAGAAGCGACTCGCACGTTCTAGAGAAATCGGCGTGGATGACTCATCCCCTCGGCGCACGCCGTGTCGGTGAGCGGTGGTGGAGGGGAGAGAGAGCACACGCACACAGGCTAGGCGCTCCGCGGGGGTTTCCTCCTCTCCCGTTCGTCTCGTGCCGGCGAGACGCGTCCGCGCGGCGCTGTTTTTCTTTCTTTGCTTCAAGAATGCGCCGAATTTTGTGACATCCTGCGACCAACGATTATCCTGCCTTCGCATTACATGACCTGCCAAAGCAAGCCCATTTCTTTCTTTTGATTTCAACTAGGATGTGATTAACCCGCGTTTATTCTCTCATCCACTCTGCCCGCTTCGGGCCTCTTAACGCTACACCTATAATTTTTCTTTCCATAGCTCGCTGCATTGTCCTTAACTTAAGCTGAACCCTTTTCGCTAACCTCCACGTTTCTGCTCCATACTTGAGTACTGGTAAGATACAGCTTTCGTATATTGTTCGCTTGAGGGATATTGGTACATTTCCATTCATGATCTGGGAGAACATGCCATATGTGCTCCACCCCATTCGTATTCATCTAGTTATTTCCCTTTCATGATCCGGATCAACGGTCACTACCTGCCCTAGGTAAACATATTCCCTCAATGCCCCTCGCTACCAATTGCGAGCTGCTGTTCCCTTGCTAGACTGTTGATTACTTTGGTTTTCTGCATGTTAATTTTCAGCCCCATCGTTCTGCTCTGCCTATCGAACTCATTGATCATTCTTCGCAGTTTATGTCCTGAGTGACTTAGCAAGACAATGTCATCAGCGAATCGCAGATTACTTTGGTATTCTCCATTAACACTCATCCCCAACTGTTCCCATTTCAGGCCTCGAAATGCCTCCTGTAAACAGGCGGTGAATAACATTGGCGACATCGTGTCTGCCTGCCTGACACCTTTCCTTATTGGAATTTTATTGCTGACTTTATGGAGGACTATGGTAGCTGTGCAATCCTTATAGATATATTCCTATATTTTCTCATAACACTCTTCAACGCCCTGATTCCGCAATGACTGCATGACAGCTGAGGTTTCCATAGAGTCAAATGCTTTCTCGTAATCAGTTAAGGCTATATATAGGGGCTGGTTATATTCTGCGCACTTTTCTATCACCTGATTGATAGCGTGAATATGGTCCATTGTCGAGTATCGTTTACGAAAGCCTGCCTGATCATTTGGTTGATTGAAGTCTGTTGTCCTGTCTCTATTAGCGATTATCTTAGCAAATACCTTGTAGGCAACGGACAGTAAGCTGATCGGGCTAATTCTTCAAGTCCTAAGGGACCTGGGAAGGCTCAAGTTGACTTAAGCCTCCCCATACTTTTTATTCCAAAATAACGCCGGTTGTCGGCTTCCCTTATTCGCTGGCCACAACAACATTTCCTTTGCATCATTCACAGTGGGCCAATTGTGCTTGTGCTCATCACCGTTTATTACGCATTAGCCAAACCGGTGTCCTCGATCCAAGTGACCTGCCCGGGACTGAAGCGGTTTGTCCCCCTGCGAAGTATATAGGCCAGGTCAGCTGCTCGGCTTCCACTCATAGATGCTCTTGCCGATGTTGTTGCGGTCCAGGTCACGGTAGTCCTTGAAGATGCGCGGCACATTGCCCACCACCCTTTTGAGCGTGGGCAGCAGCAGTTGAGCGAACCTCTCAGAGCCGGCGCGCGAGAAGTGGACGCCGTCCGAGAAGAGCCTCTTCCAGTTCTGAAAACCAGAGAGCGCGGGAAGCCACGTCAGAATCACTAGCGCAGTGCAAGCAGCATTTGCGCTAGATTTCACCTACTCGAAGTACTGACAATGCATGTTTTCATGGCGTTGAGGCAAAAGCCGGCGGAAGGATTGCCTGACTGGGAGCTTGGCGCTACACTTCAGTTGCAACGCATTTGAAGCAACAGCCCAATTTCCCATGCGAAATGCACGAGCGTAAGTTTCATGCGCCTCAACGCAGTATTGCACGGCATGGAACTGTATAGTGATCACTGCGAGGAGAAACAAAGTTTATTCGCACTTTCTCAATGCAAGCATTTCCACGCTTGCGTATGAAGTTAAAGTGAGAAAAGACGTATATCCCCCTCCACCCACTACAAAAGAAAACAGAATGCAAGTGCTGAATTACAGCCATCTGAATTACAGCGGGGCATATATTGATATTCCGAATTCGTGCGCAGCCGAATTCATTTTCGTTAAGTGTCACAGAATTATTCGGTTAAAATATTTATTATTAAATAGAGTATGTGATGAATTTCTAAGTAAACTACTTTAGCCATTGGTTGCTACTACAAATATTTCAACGCTCAGGATAGAACTATGTGCACAGTAGGTTAAAGCGTAATCGTAATTCGAAAAGTGATGAATAAACCGAAGCTCGGTTTCTTGCGTGTCATCTTCAGAGATTATCTCGCGACTTACAACGCACAGTTCCACGCGTGTCACCTGCCTGAACCACGTTCAACTATAGGCCTACATCAGTACTACAGAACAATTCGCTTCGTCCTAATATATTCCCTCATTATCCACGGCTCGTTATGGCATAGTAGTGCAGGCGTGACCGCACTTAAGTTTACAGATTTGAATAAGATGGAACTAATAGAATATTGCACTGTTCCGGACCGGATGTCTCTTACTCGTTGTATGCGTTAACAGGAGGTTCCGCAAACGGCTCAGTAGAATGAAGCACTCCGACCGGACTGCAATGTGCAACATTATATGTGCAATGTGCAATGTGCAACCGGACTGCAATGTGCTTCATTCTACTGAGCCGTTTCCGGAACCTCCTGTTAACGCATACAACGAGTAAGAGACATCGTACTGCGAAACTACTGCTACTCGGTCAAAGCAGTTCAATGAAATCTGGCTTCAACTATCTTCTTCACTCAACTGCCTTTCACACACGACGTAAAAGTGATGTACGGAACGCCAATATAAACAGCATGCAGAGATGTGGAGTATCTGATGATAATTGCAAATAATCGCTAGAAGTTTATCTCAGTGTTCTGGTAATGTAGGTGACACCTTGCCACATGATTCAAAGTTGTTCAGGCGGCTATGGCAGCGCGCGAGAACAAGTAAAGCTCACCCCATTCTGTTGCAGACCGTGGAAGGCGTCGACAACGGCGATGCCACGTCTCTGGCCGAGCTTGACACAGGCTTGGGCGTATTTCTCTATGCTCTTGAGGACGACAGTGGGCAGCCCTAACAGAGCGAAGAGAGCATCTACTCAGCCGGGATCGAGGAAGCACGTAGCGCGACAGCTGGATTAATAAACTTGCGTTTGTCGGTCCGTCAGCCTGTAGCATATAGGACTCCTGAAGTTAATTTCATTGCTGCTGTTATGAAGGTCCCAGGGCCTCTGACCAGTAGTTTTC
The DNA here is from genome assembly GCF_055824585.1 of Amblyomma mixtum. NCBI lineage: Eukaryota > Metazoa > Arthropoda > Arachnida > Ixodida > Ixodidae > Amblyomma > Amblyomma mixtum. Next base: position 44,423,723 of record NC_143017.1, on the reverse strand, counting down.
AGTCTTAAAGAATGATAAATGTGACTGCAGTAATTAACGAAAAAGTACAGGTACGAGTGATGCAAAAGGCAGAACCTGCTTCAGAACTTCAAAGCGAAAGCTATCAAACTTGAAAAAGCAGTGAAGCTACCATTTGTCTGGAGAGACACGGCATGGAAAAGAACATAACGCGTTAAGTTCACATGGCGAGTAAACGTTGACTGCATACTAATAAAGTATGCCTTTTCGTCATATTTCAATATTCTTTTAAGATTAACAATCTCTCTGAAGTTTCGCACAGTAAGTATTTAGGACTGTGGCCTGGTAACAATCTTGATTGAACTGAACGCACTGATCAGTTAACAAGCAGTGCAAACCGTAAAATTTATTAGCCATAAATCAAAACTCTCAACATCCCCGAAATCAACTAAAAATAGAATGATAAATATTAAAAAAGCATTGAAAACAGCTAATCGTTTAGTTTATAAGAGCGACGGACGCACATCAATCAGACGATCTGTTAAACAGGCCTGGCTTGACCAGTTATATTCAGTCTGTTCAGCTAGAGGCTTTCATGCTTTGCCGCTTCTTAATCGGATCTTTCATCTCCTGGTAGAATTCACCGGTGTCCTGCCCAACTATCCTACCGTCTACTTCCAATGGGCCCTCTTTAATGATATCTGCAAGACTCAAGGCATTTCACTTAATCATAGTCCTCATCCCGGCCACACCTGATTAATTAAGCAGGAGTAGAATTGAATTTGCCCAGCGTCTGCACACGAACGCTACGCCATGCGTCGTTTTCTCAGCAATCTTTGCCACTTCAGTATTATTTCTTGAAGTAAATTCCTTTCAGCATCGTCAGTCACAACATCCTAATACTTGAAGATGCCGGGTGGGCCTTTTGTGCGACTTTTTTTTTCTGGTTTCCATTATCACTGACGCACTTCATTGTCACTTTTTTTTTCTTTTGCTCGGAACATAAACAACTTATGTCGCCACGGGCAGTCGTAATTTCTCCATTTCTGGCGGTCTCGAACGATTGAATCACTGAGCCGACACTAGTCCTGTGGCCCACGAGTGTTCACTGTGACGCCGCAGCAAACCCCTTATTTTTTCGAAAGCAGAGAGGCCGTAAATGCGATTACCGGTGGGTCCACGCAGGTGCGCCCACCGACCCTCGTCCACGGGCGGAGGAGCCGCAATGATCACCTTCTTCTCGGGCACGCCGCATGACTGCAAGGAAACGAGAATGCAACGCGGTTGCTACATTGCCTTTACTGTTCGTCTTGCTTTTCTGCTCCATAACCAGACCCGTGCACTGCACACTTTCAAGCAGCACAGTGGTGGGAAAAATTTAGAGGCTCCCGAAATGCACAGGGGTAGCGAAAGGTGTGTTAGCACTGGGTATTTTTGTAATCCAAAAAGCGCCGTTTTCTAATCAGCAGCAAGGCATGTTCGCCTAGCTGACTCTGCTGGTTTTCTAAAGGTTGTTTTGCTCTTTTTTATTGTTATTATTATCGTGAGCGAAGTTATGGGCAGATGTCTTGTTTATATGTGTCAGCCTAATTTATATATATAAAGTACACTGACACATGCTTGAAGACATTACATGGTTTACTGACGTTCCGACTGGGAGCCAGCCTTCCTCCCCGCTCGAAGCGTCAGTAAACCCTTGTTGTTTTTAAGCATGTGTCAGTCTACTTTATAAATAAATAACTCCTTTTTCACAGTGCCTTCCTTGCAACCGTAATACGAGGCATTTCAAATAAGACTTTACACAATTTCTTAATATAACATTTTTGAGTTAGAAGAGCGCTTTTTTCGACATAATACTGTCAGCGGGGCTGTACATCAGTACAGAGCTAAGAGGTGCTAACTAGCAGGCTGGTTTACTAAAACTGAACAGTTAACTTTTTAACTACTACTGAAAAGCTTCTTCATTATTCAGAGGCGTGTAGCCCACCGCAAGTAATATCCATATTAATATTTAGAACTTCGAAAACGCGGTTACACTCGGTGCTGTGGCCCAAAAAAATTTGCCTACATCACACCAAAATAAATGCGCTTTCGAGAAGCTTTCAGGACAAGCAACCTCTCCAGTGCACGTAACTCGTTGAAATAGTTAAAATTTGGTGGGCCACAGCACCGAGGGTAACCGCGTTTTCGAAATTATGAAAACTGATATCGATATTACGTATGGCGTGCTACACGCCTCTAAATAATTAGTAAGTCTAACAGTGATAGTTAAAAAGTTAGCTATTGCTTATTAGTTAAATAACCTGCTAATTAGCACGTTTTTGCTGTATTCTGATGTACTACACCGCTAACAATGCTATGCTGAGAACAGCACTCTTCTAACTCAAAAAGCCTGTTTTTAAAAGCTGTGTAAAATCTTAGGTGAAACACCCTGTATATATAGCAGGTGTCCTAGCTAAATGTAACCAAGCTTTTAAAAAACACGGTGTGTCCTAGCCGTCTGAAACCAAATGAGGGCTGTTTAGAGTCGCGTGACCTAGACTGCAGTATTTTTTTCGTTCTTCAGGGTTGATTAATTAGTTAAGCTTAATTAACTAACTTTTTAATTATTGACTTAATGAACAAAGTGTCAATGGAAAAGTTGTAGATCGCTTTGAGAAAGAGCTTACTGAGACATTTGCACCAAAGTAATATTTACGTAAAGTAGTTTTTTTACCGGCCTTTAACCATAACCCGCACAATAAGAAAAAGCTTCTACATGGCAACTGTGCCACTTCAACGTGCCAAGATGCGCCTTAAAGAATAAAATTCATTTTTTCTAAAGTCCTCTCCTCGATGACACTTCGTGTGAACATTGGGGCAGAGAAGTGAGTGAGCAGCTCGTCACGTGACAACTTTCTTTTAAGGCCAATAAATGAAGCTACGTAAATCGTAACTTGACGGAAACAGCACTACTAGCGGTTTTTCAAGGTGATCTAAAGCTTTTGCTTTGACTCTTTCTTCCTGAAGTTAACAATTAAAAAGTTGGCTAATTAAACTTAACTAATTAATTAACTTTGAAGTGCAAAAAAATACTCAAGACTAAGCCACGCGACTAAAAACAACCCTGAGTTGGTTTCACTGTACTAAGACACTTCGCCTTTTCTAAAAGTTTGGTTACATTTAGCTGAGACACCCGGTATAAATGGTGGCGTTAGTAAACCATCAGTTTAAGTTCAGCGATTGTCCTGCGTATGTCACTTTCTTACATCCTGTCTAAATTTGTGCTCTAAAAAATGCATTGGAAATGCATAATTAATCTACTGACTGCTGAGAGAGGAAGAAACTTTATTTTCAGGATCGCACTGTTAGGGGCGACCGTGGGGTATGAGATGTGGGTGGTTGAGGTGTCCTGTGCTGACGCAGTGTTCACGGTGTGCCAGCCTTGCCAGGTTGGAGGAGGGGAGACAGGGGAGAGATGCGAGCTTTTGGGGAGCGTTTAAGTGCAATAAGGTGTCTGCCGCCGCAGCCGTGAGGAGGGGCAGTTTGGGCTTTGAGATGTGTCTCGACATCCGAACAGGTACTGTTTGTGGAGTGTGGGGACTTAGTTCGTTAGTACTTGATAAATGAGGTGTGCTTTTGTTAACGGCAGTTAGCACAGTGGTAAAAATAGTGTTTCCTGTTCTATTACCTATGCCTGGCATCCTGTGGTCCTCAAGGGACACCTGGTCCACAGAGGCGAAAAATCCCCCCCCCCCCCGTCCAAAGGGTGCACCTTCGGTGGGTGCACCTCCGTGCATCCTCCGGTAAAAATGTACTTGCCACTTACTATGAATTAGCGTAAGGTATTGCAGGCATAATAAGTCGAACCACTTTCCTCTGCGATGTGGTTCCTTTACGTGCCAGGGCGCGCTTTCAGTTGAAGTTCTGCCAAACTCACAGCCTTCATGGCGTGTCCTTGGATATTACGCTGCATTTACATTAAGGGAGTAGTAACTCATTAGCATCCACCTAAGGTAGCCAAATGGCTACAAAGGAAAGCTACACAGCCTCCACAGAAGCTTAGACACAGAGAAAGGAATTTTAATGAGAGGAAAAGCGGAGAGGTGCACAGATACTTGTTGTTGAAGAAACATTCATCCTGGCACGGGGTTCGAGCCACGGACCACCGCCTCAGTGGGGCAGCCGCTCTGCCAATTGAGCTAATCAGGACGGCCACTCACCTTACCTTATGTGAGCCGCCCTGCTTAGCTCACTTCGTACAGCGACTGCTCGGCTGAGGAGGTGGCCGCAGGCTCGAATCTCGTTCCAGGATGAATGTTTCTTCAACAACAAGTATCTGTGGGAGCTGCATAGCTTTCCTTTGTAGCAATTTGGCTGCGGTTGGGTGGATCCTAATAAGTCCTTACTCATTTATTACAAATCTGCTCCACCTTGGGGGATTCTCCTAAACACTGAAACCATGTCCCTACATTTGGCGTAACACTCCTACTATTGTAGTACTTTATCAACTCTTCTGTAATTCTATTCCTCGCATTGTTCGCTTCTAATCGTTGACACATTTCTTTAATCGGCTCCCTGTTGTGTCAACTTTGACCAAGTGTTCCGTCGCTTCTGTGATAATCCCTCCTTGTGCAATACCCTCTGAAGGGTCCTTAAAGAGTTTAGTAAACCATGATGGTGGCGATACCTTGAGGTAGTCCACCATCTCCTCGAGGTTGGCCTCGTACTCGAGAAGGGGCACGTGGGTGCGGCCCCGGTGCTCGGGCTCGAGGCCGTCGTTGGAGCCCAGCATGATGACGAAGGCGGCCACGTGCTCGGCGTCGCGGGGCGATAGCACGCGGCGCAACACGTGCTTGCACATGCGTGTGTTGTAGCCGCCATAGCCGCGCACCACCACGTCGCACTTCCTGCGCATTAAGCGAAGACCCGCTCAGCAGTTCACAATCCGAAACTTCCTACAGCGCCTACAGCGCTAAAAAGGACTACACTTGGGACATTAGCCGGTAAGAGGCCAAGAAGCGAACGCGTACCCCTAAACACACACCGGTGCTATTTCGCAACGGACGGGCAAATGCCCAGCAAACCAAAAACCTCTCAGAGACGTCTAGCTAGACGTCTACCTAGACGTCTCTGAGAGGTTTTTGTTTGCTGGGTGTACAGGCATCTCCACTGTGAAAGGGGACACATTATCAGCATTAAACCAACTGCTACACAAGTTCAAAACTAAAACCCCCTTCAACCTAGTACATAGTTTTCTTCCTAACGAATAGTGTCCATCTGACGCTTTCATCTTTGATCCAAAAGTAACAGCGCATTTCCTTCTTGTGGGCAGACTGGCTGTTCGCTTTCACGTCGGTGCTGCCTGCGCGTTACAGTTGGAAACAATGTGAAAGGGAATGCATGAGCGTGTAGAGGCCACACATCGCGAAGCGCAGCCGTCGATAGCCGACGAGAATCGGCGGCCAAGGAGCATGCGCAGTAAGCACGGTCGCTGCTCTTCCCGCGCATGCGCCTGGTGCCGTACGATCTCGCCAGGTATCAGCGACAGCGCTTCTCGAGGCGCGGGGACCACGTGTTCGCGTGTTCCCTTTCATATTGCTTCTACATGTACAGTCGCCGTCAAAAGTAAATGGAAGGCGACATTGTCAAAAAAATTAATTTCTTTAAATCTAAAGCATAATGGACCATATTTGTTGCTGCCCAGTGCAATTCCTACAATCACAATTAGTCGGCACACATGTATTCAAGGATGCATTAATTGAGCGGGCAATGATTAAATTTTTCGTCAATATTGCCTTCCATTTACTTTTGACGGCACCTGTGCAGAATAAAACAAGGATATGGATAAACTGAATGCATGACTCGTGCGACATCCGCGAACAAATCGGAATAAATTTCAGCAAGCCCTCAAAGCGATTACGATTAAAAAGTAAAATTGTACCAGCGTGCAATCGCTAGCAGCTAACTCAAAATAATAGGGCAATCTGGTTGGGCTGATGCGACCTGATTTCAAAAATATAGTTCTACACAAGGCAAGAACAGCAGAGAAATACGGTATAGACACAAGAATTGTCATGTGTAGCCTGTTTTTCTATGCTGTGCTTGTCCTGTGTTGCGCCATAGTTTTAAAACGACCCAACCTGATTGTTACCAACACTGGCTCAGTGCTGGCTGACGCGTTTATGCCATTCTTGGATATATGAAAAGACTCCGACAGCTCTTTTGTTAAGCCGCCAGAATCTGTATTCTTGGCAAAACCGGACGTTGGTCGACATGAATGAAGGGCTTCACTCAGTCGCTTTCTTGTCAACTTAACGAGGGGCAAGAATATGCATTTTATTATTAATTTATTTAACTCTTCTCTATACTCTCGCATCCTCAAAATATTGGTACGCAAGACACACGTGCTGCAATGGGCGGTCTGCATGGTAAGAACACGAGCACGCCTTAAAGCAATTAAGATTTCTGTAATCACAATGGCCGAAAATTAATTAATTCCAAAGTAGAAGAAAAAGAAACACATGCTGCCAGTGCGATCTGAACCTACGACCTCCATATGTCGTGTGCAGTGCTTTACCAACTCAGCTATAGCGGCGCTGGTCCAATCTTCTACTTTCGAGGGTATTTATGTTGCGTGTACCTTTAGAATGCTCGGAAGCCCCATCCTCGCCCAGAACTGCGGAAACAGAATATTCGGTATTGCTGCCTGTGTCATGTGGAACGTGATCGAATGGACGGGGTGGCAGCTGCGTGAGAACCCTCCTATATGCTACCTATGGCGTCAAGATTGTCAGAACAAAGGCCCTCGTTAGGCTGTTTATTGGCTTGGTTTATTGAGTTTAACGTCCCAAAGCAACTCAGGGTGTGAGGGACGCCATAATAGAGAGCTCTAGAGGGCGACCAGCTAGGGCTCTTAAACGTGCACTGACATCGCACAATACACGACGAGCCTCTAGAATTTCGCCACCACATAAATGCGACTGTCTCGGCCGGGATCGAACCCGCGTCTTTCGGGTCAGCAGCCGAGCGCCGTAACCACTCAGCCACCACGGATTCTGTTAAGGTACTCAGTAGACAAGGATAGGATAATGAGGGACTCGTTAAGCCATGCATATTAACGAAGCCAACACTCATCGAAGGCAAGAAAGCAGCTGAAGGTATTTTTGTTAATTTGTGGTGCTAAGGAGACAGCGCAATCACTTTATGGCTTAAAATTAACTGTAAGAAAGTTTGCGAAGTGTTTATATATTGGTTCATTTCTGATTTGAACGTGAAACTTAGTCGGTACTCTAATGGTTGTGTATACTAATTAATCGACCGCTGTTATATGGCTTGACACTGTGTGGTGCATTATAAACACGATGACTATATTTTCCTCCAACTGATGAATGCATATTAAAAACTAAACGGCGCCGGGGTCCTCCGCACCAGAAGGCAGTAGTTCAAATGGGAATAAAAAAGCGACTTATAGAGCAAGAATTCAGTTCGCGTTGATAGCCGATGTCTAATTCGACCTACCGATCCGGTTATCGGAGCTATCTATATCGTCATATAGTTTGTATGATCTCCCCAGGATATATACGTAGGAAGAAAATTACGCCAAGGCGTGTAAAACTTTCTACGATGTTTATATTATGGTAGTTCTGTAATTACGGTGTAATTCGGTGGTAGCTCAGTACGGCTGTTGAGTAATCAATGCGCACTAGAATTTTCGCCATTGTGGACCCAGTTGAAGCGGTGGCCAGTTCAGCATTTTGCGACACACCAGAAAAGCAAAGCGTACAGCTTCGATACGTACCTTGAGAAGGCGTCAGCCACGATGGAACCCCAGTAGCCATCAGGAGAGAAGCTGTACTGCACGGGGTAATACGTGTACGCTTATATTCCAGTGCATAAGGTAGCTCACATAAAAAACCAGCTTTCATTGGGGAGGCGGCATTCTTGCTCTGGTGAAAACAAGCCTTTCTTCTACCCCAGTTGATATCAATTGCCATAGCGAAATACTGTGCATCAAATTTAATTTTCCCTCTTGCACCAACATTCTAATTGCATGCTATCGAGCCCCCGACACGGATCCTTCTTTCATTAGCGACCTTCACTCTGTTCTTGAGGACTTGCAGTCTCGATTCTCTCATGCCAACTTCATACTCTGCGGCGACTTCAATTTCCCAGACATCGATTGGGATAACTTGACTGCATCATCTCGTCCATCAAAATATTTCTTAGATCTGGTCCTTACGTTTAACCTTACCCAAACAGTGTGTACACCAACTCGAGGCTCAAACATACTAGACCTCGTCCTTGTATCCAATCCAGAATTAGTTCAATCGCTTTCGTGTACTAGTGGTCTAAGTGATCACTGTATCATAACTTTCAACCTGTCAATTGAAATTCCTATACGCCAACCGTCTGTTAAATACATCCGTGATTATTCTAAGGCCGATTTCCCAAGCATTAACTCCCACCTTGAAGAATTTCTTGATACGTTTCAAATTTCCATACATAGCAGATCTGTGAATAACAACTGGTGTCTTTTTAAAGAGAAAATGTTGTCGCTTATAGAAGCTTACGTCCCGCTCATCTGCATTCGAGGGGATGCCAACAAACCATGGTACTCAAATGCGCTGAGGAAGTTGTCGCGAAAGAAAAAACGCCTATTCCGTAACGCAAAGAAATCAGGATGCGCTAGAAAGTGGGACAAATACTTTGCAAGTCTGCACGAATACACGCAGTTATTACGAACTTCAAAACGAAAATTTTACTGTCACGACCTCATAGAGATAATGCGGGTAAACCCCAAGAAGTTTTGGGAACTTGCTCACGCCCAATAAAAACAGTTCGCACAATATTTCCCTGAAGGCACGAGACGGCTCCGATGTTCCAATTTCCGAACGCTCCGACGTCATGAATTCCTATTTCACGTCCGTATTTACCCAGGAGCCAACATCAAGCATTTTCGTGCCAAGTCTAAATTATGCACCTATGCCACCTGTTACCATCTCAGCAGAGGGAATTTTAAAACTCATAGATAATCTAAAGATATCCACTTCGCCTGGACCAGACAACCTCCCTGCTAAGATTTTTAAAGCAACTAAATATTTCACGAGCCAAATCTTGCAACTCATTTTTGCCCAGTCTCTTAACACTAGTGAGATTCCAGACGACTGGAAATTAAGCAAAGTTGTCCCAGTCTTCAAAGCTGCAGATCGCTCCGACCCCTCAAATTATCGACCAATTTCACTGACATGTATCTTTTGTAAACTTTTCGAACATATAATATACTCGCACATCGCATCTCACCTTGACCACAACCGTTTCTTCTTTCCCAATCAGCATGGTTTCAGGGCAGGTTTTTCGTGCGAAACTCAGCTGTTCGAACTTACAACTGATCTCCACTTAAATCTAGACTCTGCCTTCGAAACCGATATAATTTATTTAGATTTCGCCAAGGCATTCGATCGCGTCCCTCACCAGCGTCTCTTTTCCAAACTCTCAGCTCTGTCACTTGACCCGCTTGTCTTATCCTGCATCCACTGTTTCTTAACCGACCGCTTGCAATTCACCGTCATCGCCAGTCATGCATCTCAAACTACTAGAGTAATCTCCGGGGTTCCCCAAGGATCGGTTCTTGCTCCATTACTCTTTTAATCTTCATCAACGATTTGCCTTCTGGTATTTTATCATCTGTCCGTCTCTTTGCGGACGACTGCGTCATTTATCGCCGCATCAACAATAGCAGTGATCAGGAATTATTACAGGATGACCTAAGCCGAATTCAGAAGTGGTGTTCTGACTGGCTAATGCAGCTCAACGTTTCTAAATGTAAGTTCATGCACATCTCACGTAAACGTTCGATTCTTCATTTTTCGTACTCCCTGAAATCCATAGCGCTGTCTCAAACTAATTCATACCGGTACCTCGGCATCGAGATAACAACCAACCTAACCTGGGCTAATCACATCACGAAACTATGTGCTAGTGCCTCCAGATCACTCGGATTCATCAGGCGATCGCTTTCCATGTCCACCGCAGCCACCAGACAACTAGCATATGAAACGTACATCCGAACTAAACTAGAATACGCCTCAACAATATGGAATCCTCACCAAGATTCACTCGAAGCCATCCAGAATCGGGCAGCACGCTTCATCACCTCACAGTATAAATCTCAGCTCAGCATCACAGCGTTGAAATCATCTCTCGGCATCAAGTCATTAGCCTTTCGCAGGAAAACTTAAATTCTTTCTCTTTTTCATAAACTGTACTTTAACTTTCCAGCACTTCGAGAAAACCTTCTACGAGCTCCGCTACGATCATCGCGTCGTTTATTTAACTCCTTAAGCATACAGCGTTTGCACGGCTCCACCAATTATTTCAATAAATCTTTCCTTCCCAGTGCGATAGAAAGCTGGAATAACCTCCTCGAACACATTGTCATTGAGACTAACCCTTCCAGATTCAGACAGCTCCTAATCGACCATCTCAACGACAAATATTTTTTTCCTGCACCCTATGCCAGCTTCCAAGCCCTGCAAACTGACCAGCCTGTTCTACTTCCAAAGTTGCAATTTGTTTCGGTTTATATTTCTGCTACACTCTGTCATGACGCGATTATTTGAATTTACTTCTGTCTTTTTTTCGTCTTGTTCTACTTTTTTTTCTATTCTATATTTTATATTTTCTATATTTTTCTGTATTTCCATATTCCTTCTATATTTATATATTCATGTATGACTGTTGAACACCCCTGTACCACCTCCCCCCCTTATGTAATGTCCCTAACGGGACCCTTAAGGGTTAATAAATGATGATGATGATGATGATGATTAAGGATGGAAAACCCTCAGTACAAGAGCGCTCAGTACAAGAAACGCTCAGTACATGTTGCGTGCAAGAAACATGCTCGCCTTATGCGAGATTTTAATCGATTGTTGTTTAGAGAAGTATAATATTAGAAATATTAGAGCACAAGGTTTGTTTACTCAACATTTCAAGGAGCGATACTGATTTCATGATCTGAGCACAGTTGGAAAACGGTTCGCAAAGTTTTCTAGAAACACCTACAATAAACATCAAAAGCAAACACTGGAGCATTAGAGCTACTTTCGGGAACAAATACTGCAAATAAAACTGCAATGAAAATGTATTTACTTTAGAGCCGTTTCAGTATATTATGAGGTAAGCACCGCATCCTGTTCAAAAATTGATCAAGTCAAAATGCTGTCGATTGACTGCATTTTTTTTTTGTGGCAGCATCACTTTCTGGGGACAGCTAGTGCCACTTGTATTATAGCGTACTCCCGGCCACTGTGCTGAAATAAATGGACAAGAATAAGCACTCATTGAACTATTACAATGGTCGATAATGCGAATTTTCGGAGTAGTTAATGAGACGTTTTCATTTTACAGTATACTGAGGTCAAGAATTTGAGAGAGACATGCATATATGTATAGTTACACAGCGCTTCTTTTAGTTTTCCAAACATAGTCGTTCATAGACCAGCACTCCTCTCCTGTCCGCCGCTTCAAGCGCGGGGCGCCACTGTCGCTGAGCCTCATTTCGGACGGTGCGCTGCGCCTCCGCAGGGGGATCATGCCACATTCCTCCACTCTCGTCATACCCTCCTCCTTCCACGGTAACCATGGTAACCACCCTCCTGCGCTAGCTTTGCTGGTTAGGCCAATGGCCTATGCCCACAATGCCACCCAAACCAAAACACCCTTGACAGCTGCGGTGTAACTCTCGTTGATAACCTTCAATTCAGAGAGTATCTGCATCCCCGCGAAGATGCGTTCTACTGGTTAATTCTTGTAACTGGTTTGTGCGCAGCGACTATGCGTGCACACTTTTTCCTGGCGACCTATGGCCTGCGAGCGCCCCCAAAATATTCAAACCTCCTCAGCGTCCGCAAACAAGCACATCATTTTTACATTCTTTGGCGCATCACGCTTGGCGAACAAGCACGTCGAGTACCTCCAATCGAAAAGTATCAAGTGCGGCTGGCTTTATTGCGACACTGAGAGAAATTTCGCCAGCCGAAGTTATAATTCCTGTCTATAATTCTACAGTATTATCCCTTCTTCAGTACTGTAAATTTACCTGGAGCATGACGGCTACGATAGACTTGAAAAACTGTACTTATTTAAAAAAAAAGCTGTTCGGTATATTGCATATATGCCTTTCTTGAATCACTCGGTTCCCCTTATCGAGAAATATAACATTCTCCGACTGTTTTGTCCTTGTAACTGAAGTTACTGCTAATCTGTAAATATTTTATGAAAGCAAAACATTTTCTATTTTTAGCTCACCTACAAGGAAGCACGAGACAACGACTTAAGATGAAGAAGGAGAAATGACGTGCCTACATCCAGCACATCATACAATATGCAGTCCTTGAGATATACTATCCTCACAAAACTCAGTAGTTAGAACCAAATTTTGACCCAGCATACGAACCTAAAGACTCCATCAATCTCTTCTGTCGAAATTGTTATAGATTCCTTAAATTGTGTAGTGTCAGATGTTTCTTGTGCTCCAATTGTTGTACTTGTGTCTCTTACAGAAAATTAATTATTGCTTCATTTTCCTGTGCGCAAAATTGTACGTGTTGTCCAGAACAGTCTACACATTGTACCCGCTGTTTTTGTGAAGTAATATGTCTGAGGTATTACGAACCATGGTTGTCTTGCGCTGCTAAACTTGTCTATTTAAATTTCGCCCTTATTGATATTGTCGTTGTAATATCGCATCTACATAACTGTACTTATTTTTGGATACACTGAAGTACCGGTATGTAGGGGGCCAGGACCTTTGTCAAGCTGTCCTTATAGCTTTTAGTCCCGACTCCTAGCTTTTTGAATGGAAAGGAAATAAATATAAAACGAAATTATTATGCAGTTCTTCGTGTAAAGCTGTAATTCTTTTTCTTGTGATAAGCTTCTTGTTTAGGTAATAAGATACGTTTAAGCAGCGGACTACTTTTTCGTCGTGGAGGAATTCTGTGAGCAGAGGCTGAATGTGGGCGTAGCTTCACTGCAGACTTAAGTTGTATTCGACTATAGCGATGCCCTGCTTAGCTAGGCTCGTGAGACTTGAGTATACCGCATGAGCAGCAGCATTTTGCTTTCTCTCTTTCTCGCTGGAGGGCCCCTCTCACCTGAGTCAGGGAGTCGCCGAACAGGTAGATTCGCGGCCACACTATCTTCTCCGGGCCCGTGGCGTTGCCGGAGCCGTGGGCGACGCCCAGCGCCAAGCACGCGACGACGAGGCGTAAGCACCGCGACATGTTCTCACGCAGTCTCACGCGCTCCGATGCTGTACTGCGATTTGCGAGCTTCGTCTGCGTTTACCAAGGAACGACTTACAGCGCACGGAAATTGCGTCGGTCACGAGAAGCGACTCAAAAAGAATAGACAATGGCAAATCGTCTCAGAAAACAATGAGTGCTTGATAAAGCGATGGCAGCCGGATCGATAGCGGTGAAGAGTGGAGCCAGGTAGCCTTGTCTGTAAACACGGTGTGCAGCGAATGAAAGAGTTGATAGCTCGATTAAAGCCGTGTGATGCTCGGACTACTGCGATACGACTGCGTCTGAATTAATGACGTATTTCCTCATAGGGACAGAAAAAGATAATGCCTCTCATGAGACTCCGTTCACTGGGTTGAGCTAGCAAGTATAATGACAGTCTTTTAGGCGCTCTTTCATGACCGAGCCGCAGGTAAAAAAAATTGGTCGTATTCCCCCTTTAAAAATTCAGCCAGATGTGGAATGTCTAATTTGCTGATGTACGTTTACGATGTTTGCGCATCTAGTTTGCATCGTTCGAAGTTTAATTCAAAGCTCGACTGAAAAGTTTCGAAGGAAAAAGTCGCCAATTTCATAAGACAGAGCAAAAACGCAAAAAAAAAATCGCGATCGATTTGCGTATTTAGGCGCAATGCAAATTAGGTGCCCTAGCACTCTGTGGCTGTTGTCTTACATTCTTTATCGTTGTTGTATTTGTTATTCATGATGCTCCTACAAGATTAAAGCGGTTCATGAAGCGTATTCTGTATGTGTGTAGCACAGTAGTTTCTAGACATTTTTATTACATAGCGTAAATAACAAACATACACTGTGTGTATGTTTGTTATTTACGCTGTGTTCGCTCCTCGCCACACGGTATTCCGTCAAACTCTATGAAACCTTTATTACAATCGTCCTCTGCTTGCATACCAGTCACCGTTCCCGTTCTTCAGAAAGTCCGCCGTCGTCGGCGGTGCTGTGAGCGGAAAAGCGTGGCCCACCTGACCTTGTGACAACACAACCTGCCATGTGTCTGTGTGTAATATATATATATGGTTTGGTTGGTTTATGGGGTTTAACTTCTCAAAGCGACTCAGGCTATGAGAGACGCCGTAGTGAAGGGCTCCGGAAATTTCGACCACCTGGGGTTCTTTAACGTGCACTGACATCGCACAGCACATGGGCCTCTAGAATTTCTCCTCCAAAGAAATTCTGCCGCCGCGGCCGGGATCGAACCCGCGTCTTCCGGGTCAGCAGCCGAGCACCATAACCACTGAGCCACCGCGACGGCCCCTGTAACATATATATATATACATGGTCTGTTCTGAAAGTAGTAGGACTGATTTTTTTTAAATAAAATTTATTCAAGACAATATATATATATATATATATATATATATATATATATATATATATATATATATATATATATATATATATATATATATATATATATATATAGTAGTAGTAGTAGTAGGACTGATTTTTTTAATACAATTTATTCAAGACAATAGTACAAACGATTTGAATTTTTCGAAGTAGCGCCCTTCCGCATCTACACGCTGCTGCCAATGAGTTTTCCAGTTTTCGTACGCCTCCAGGGACGCCTGGACCGGAGTGCTGTTTAGCTCCCTTGTCACGGCCTGTTGAACCGCCTCTACCGATCCGTGATGTTTCATCTTGAGCGTCGATTTTATTCTCGGGAATAGAAAAAAGTCCGCCGGGGCCAAGTCGGGGCTGTAGGGGGCCTGAGGCAGCGTTGCCGCCTTGTGCTGGGCAAAAAATCAGGGTCCTCATTCACATGATGAAGAAGGTCCTGGCAGATCACTTCCGGTTGGCCTTATGCTCCTCTGACAACACTCCCGGCACCAACTTCGCGAACACTGTCCTCATGGCTAAGTTTTCTGACACGATCTCAAAAACTTGAGTTTGAGGAAAGCTCAAGTCATCAGCAATCATTCTGATACTCATCCTACAATCACTGTTCAGCAAATGTATCACTCGCTACACATTTTCGTTGCTCTTGCTGGTCGAAGGGCGTCCGGAGTGGTCGTCGTCTTCCAATCCAATCTTTCCTGTCCTTCTCGGAACCGCTTGTTCCACTCAAAAAACACCTGATCTACCCATGGCAGCGTCACCGTAGGCCTCCTTAATAATGTCGCGAGTCTCTTTGCCCGTTTTACCAAGATTTACACAAAATTTGATCGCGTATCGCTGATCCAGTAAACGCTCCATGATTCTGCGTGACGAGACTTTTCGACAGGGGTTCACAGTACAAGCGACCTGCTCTCTTCAACGGCCGACAGCCGACTGCCGATTTTCCCCAGCATTCCCAATATCGCCCTTCAACTATCCTGTACGCACAGACCGCCTCTTGTCCGCCCGTTCGCTCAGGAAAAAACCAGTCCTACTACTTTCAGAACAGACCCTGTATATATATCGTAGAGTGGTTTATTGACACGTTGAAGTGCTGGCGTGTGCTGAGTGCGTGGAGTGGTGTGTGTCAAGTGCGTGTGTTGAGCTCGGACACGCAGGCTTTGCTCAGCGCGCAGTTTTCGCACGGCGGGACGGCCGAAAACCTCCGCAAGAGTGCTCTTGAGAACGGCCCAGGTGGGAATGTCGGCCTCGTGGTTTCGGAACCACAGGTTCGCTACGTCGCTCAGGTAGAATATAACATTTGTCAGTTTGACGGTGTCATCCCAGTTGTTATGGCGGCTCACCCGTTCGTATGATTCCAGCCAATCTTCCACATCCTGGTCGCTGTGGCCGCTGAATACAGCGGGGTCGCGCTGCCGGACGGCACCGGAGCAGATGACTGGCTGCGGCGGAGGGGCGGGCTGTTGACTGGTCTTGGACATCGGGAGGGTGCGACTGCGAAGGTCCACGGTGATGGGGAACGGTGAACGCAGCAACCTCCACCAAATGTAGAGTGGTTTAATGACACGTTGAAGTGCTGGCGACGAAGACCCGGGCGCAAGTCGTCTAGGAACCAGCGAGGCGAGAGCCCGGCACAGAAGCGGCAGTTCTCCAGCACGAGCCTTCCACGGGCGGCGCTAGCGCTTCGACGTCGTTGGTGGCGGTGCTGAGTCATCTTCTTCATTCCAATATATATATATATATGTGTGTGTGTGTGTGTGTGTGTGTGTGTGTGTGTGTGTGTGTGTGTGTGTGTGTGTGTGTGTGTGTGTGTGTGTGTGTGTGTGTGTGTGTGTGTGTGTTGGTTATATGTATAGGTAGACTTATACATCCCCCCCGCACATAGTTCACTCACTAAACCCCAAGAGGTTGCGTGGAGGCAACTCCAAACGAACACGTTCCCCAAACCCGCGATATATGCCCGCATATACCCTGGGGTCTACTCCCCTTCCTGTCAACTATGTGGCCAACATGCCACTCTATCCCACATACTCTGGGCTTGCCCCCGGGACACTCCTCCTCGAGCCTTGGAGCTCTCAAATCCAGACCAGTGGGAGGCCGCATTGCTCAGTTCCGACTCGGACACACAGATCCGGGTTGTGACAAGAGCCCTAGAAGTCGCCGAACGCCACGGACTCATGGCCACTTGATGGGGCTGTAACCCCGCACCATCTGCAACTTTTGTCGGCGGAAATAAAGTTTATCCTCCCCCTCCTCCTTGTCACACAATTCCAAACTCGTGAGCTGTAACTCGGATGTCTAACAAGATATGTGAGACAGTTATTGCGTCATTTCCTTTCCTCAAAACCAATTTTTTTCATAACTTGGTCAATTCTTCGCCATTAGATGTGTTGGTCCTCTCATTTTCTTACTATATATTAACAATTTATCGCTCGCGATTTCATCTAAAATCCGAATGCATGCTCACAGCCATGTGTTATATGTCGTAATTTCATCTTCCCTTGATCATCTTCGCATTAATGAATCATCCGTCAGATTTTACGGATGGTGTTAAACATGGCGAATGAATAACTTCTGTAAGACTGTCGTTATGTCCTTCACTAATAAAACCCGCCCAACCTTTCTCAACCACGAATTTAATGACAGTTGCCTTCAACCCGTTTTTGTATATAAATGCTTTGGTCTCACTTTCACCGCTAACGTGACCTGGTCGAAACACATTGATTCCATTACGAGAAAAGCTCTACAAAAACTATGCTATTTGCGTTCCAGGCTGGATACTTTTCAGTGCGACTCTGATTTACTATGATATAAAAGAATTATCCGCCCTATACATGACTACGCTAGCTTAATCTGGAATCCTTAGAAGCAGAAAGAAATTTATCGATAGAGTTGAGGACGCCCGAAGGAAAGCAGTTTTTATCTGCCGCCGGTGTAATTGCCCCTTCTCTCCGTCGTCAGCCATATCTTCACTTAATCTAACATCTCTCTCTGAACAGCGGTATGTTAACTCTAAAATATTTCCAAAACATTACTCATTTGTCTTGTCACTTCTCCAATAACGAATATATCACCTTCCCTAATTTTTTTTTTGTAGTAGGAGACATCACGCTCTTAACATTACACCCTTTTATGCGCGTACAAACACTTTCAAACATAGTTTTCCAACAAATATATAATTTTGGAATTCATTATCAGGTACCGACCGTTTGTTGTCATTAAACGAATTTTTTTCTGTACTACATCATCGTCCCTAACTTTCGCTGCTGTATTTCTTTCTTCGTTTATGTATTCTTTGTAGTATTTTGCTCTATAAGGTATATCTTCCACGCTATAGCCCCACCGGTGCTGCAGTATGCGAAATAAATAAATTTCGACCACTTGGGGTGGCGGTGGTACTATTTTTTTTTTTTTTTTTACAGAGAGGTGATTGGGGTAGGACCCTATTGGCCCTTTTCCCTCACAATACTAGGTGAAGGGGCCCCATTGGCAAGCGACGCCGCCCGCGTCCGTTGACCCAAGGCCTTTCGGGCCTTGAGGTCTTGATAGCCGAGCAGGGCCGCCTCACAGTCCTCTCTGGTGGGGTTGGGGTTGAGGGGGATAGATTGGTTTGACTGACACGCCCAAACCACGTAGAAGGTGTCAGCCATCTACCCACAGAATTGGCATGCTCCATCAAAGGATGTATTGAAATGTTTAAGCACCGCCGGGCACAGTACAGTTTTTGTGAGAATTTTGATGATGAGGTGTTCGTAAGCGCGATCCAGTCCCTTACAAGAGGCCGGGGAGCGCCGGTGCTCCTCCTTGTAGTAATCGGTGATGTGTTTGCATGTAAGGGCCAGATTGTCTGATTGGGAATAGGCTTCCAAGGACAAGGAGATAGCCCGGGGAGAGAGTGCGCGGACGGCCTGATCGGCCTGCTCGTTTCCCCAGAGTCTCTGGTGACCGGAGGCCTGAATCAGATTACGTGCAGTCAGGGACCCCGGAACAGGGGGGGGGGGGAAGCCAGAGACCCCCCCCCCCCAAGATTTCTCATGAGGGGCCTCAGCACTCCCCCGCCAGAATTCCTGCCTTGTTTACATTTTTTTTTTGCTGTAACCTAACTTACGACCTCCGCGTTCCCATGACGTCCTACCCAGGCAGCACAACAACATTGGCCGAACGTCGCGCAAGTGTTGGCAAAACTTGGCACGAACATCGGTCCTACACTGGCATTTGGGCCGAGCGCTACCACTTCACACATTGGCCTTACTTTCATGCCAGTTTTGGGCCAACGCTCGGCCGATCAAGCGGCCAACGCAGTCCCGATGTTCGTTCTGCAGCATGGACCAGCAAAGGTCTCATACTGGCATCCAACTTTCAAACATTGGTAGCCAACTTTCAAACATTGGTAGCCAGCTTTCGAATAATGGTTTCCAGCTTTCGAATATTGGCATCCAGCTTTCGAATAATGGTTTCCAGCTTTCGAATAATGGCATCCAGCTTTCGAACGCTGGCACATGCAATTAACCCACTCGCCAATGACCGGCACTGTGGATAGATGTACATACATAACATTCTACCTAGCAAATATTCATAAATGAGGGTGTGAAAGAATTCCAGAAAAAAGACCCGTTTATTGCTTTGAGTTACAAGAATCACGCTTCTAGCGCACACAGGATGGTTTGCGCTACCACCAGCCACCCTGGAGAGTAAAGAAAAGGGGCCCAAGAGCATGGTGGCAGAGGCTGTGGGAAAACAATTTATTTTCAAGTTTGGTGAGTGCCGATCAGGTTGGACAAAGCATCTCGGCAAGCTGCTGCGGCACGGCTAAGGCATCCATAAAGCGCTCAACGGAGCTGTCCTCCAGTGAACTGATCAGTCATATCCGAAGTAATCGTTGCACTCCACTTGCAAGGGGGCTGCTGGACTGCATTCAAACAAATTCCTCGTCCAGTTCTTGCACGATGGCCTCGCGAAGTGCCAAGCCTGCAAAGAGATGCATGATGTCATGGTAAGTTGAATTATGGCCATCACAGAACAAAAACAAACATAACATAACAAACATAACAAAGATAACACCGAATTTTGTGAAACACAGTAATCGTGAAGACACTAGCAACATATTTTACAGGATAATTTTTAATTTATTCTTAAGAACCAGCCCCACATTAGTTGCACAAAGTGGAATTTAATTTACTAAACTTCCCTTACACCAAATGGTTTAATTTAGTTTAATGCGTCGTGTCGCACTCCCAGTAAATATATTCAATGCGAGATAAGGAAAGATAAAATAAGGAAGGATAAAATAAGGTTGTAGCGTCTCTTCCACATGGACGTCAAAACAACATTTTTGATTAGTTTTATTTAATGGCGTCAAAAATGCGGCTTGCGACTTTTGACGAAATACGCTGAACGCAAGGAACTCAGGGCACCTTTGTTTTACTTTAGTTGCTTCGCATGCATGCTATAGTTGGATTCGAAACTGCAACTTGAAAACCACACAAAAATACTAGTCTGATAGTCCAGAGTAATGCCCTTTTTCATTGCGAGAGAACTTGGGCAAAAGCTTTAACCAGTAATTGCGGATTTTCTATTGAGTCTGCAAGAGTAGAAGGCAAAAAGAAACACTACGGAAGTATTACACATATCCTTACCAACTAGTCTGCAGTGGAAAATTAATTAAGCGGTTCTGATTTCCGTCGTGCATAAGCGGTAAAGGACATATTCCCGAATGCATCCTATCTCAATTCATATGAGTTCAAACCCGCTGTTAGCCAAAGTAGTGAATCTTTAGTGAGTTCATCTCACCAAAGACGAAAAATTAAATTCTCACCATTCGGCCACAATTCCACTGCGCACGACGTCAAGCAAGCCATTTCGCAATGAGAGTGGGTACACAGAAGTCGTCCTCGTGCTTTTTGGCTCGCTCTCTTCTCCTGCCGAAAAAATAAAGGCGCATGTAGTCAAAGCAACATTTACTACAAAAACCACTTTAACTTCCAGACGTATATCAAGATAAAAGAGTTTTAGTACTTACAAAAGATCTTGCAGGCGGTACGAACAGCGTCGGAGCTCTCCTAATATATGAGTGTGGCTTTTCGCGTGCGCAGACTATGAACGGTGCTAGCTCGAGTGTGCATGCATTTTCGTCGCGTTGGTTTGCACGTGGTTGAGCTCCGCCGTGCAGTCAAGAATGTCTTATTGTGATGAGTCGCGCGGTTCCAAGACGAGCAGTGGAGACGATGGTGTGTTGGGGGGGGGGGGGGGGGGGGGGGGGGGTTGGCTGGAGGGGAGAGAGGAATTTTCCTTTACACAGGTTTTGCGGTTCCGAGAAAAGTCCTCGAGCTGAAAGGTGGAGACAGGGAGGTGGAGGAACAGCGAAGCGCGTAGCTGCGCGCGAGGGAAAACAGGTTTGAGAAAGTGACAACCAAAAAGAAAAAATAGCGCTTCGCGGGGTGGGGTGTTAGCCCGCTACCTGGAAAAGGGCACGGCCGGGAGAACAGGTGGGGAGATATTGGACTTGAAGACTTGAAAGAGATAGGGAAAGAGGCCAAAACACGTGAAAAGGGTTTGGAATTTTTGGAGAATGAGTCACATGGCCACAGGCAGTACAGAAAGGAATATCTACAAGAGAGAAGTGGATGGGAAACACGGAAGCGTCAAAGTATTGCTACAAAGCTGCAGCAAAAGCCTGAAAATTTTGAAGTGAAAAACTTGGAGCTTCAAGATGCATTTCGCCAAAACGACTTGAGACACTCGCGTATTTTGTGGGGCCGTATGATGTGGCTTCTGTTAGTTCAAGATAGCTTAAAATGTTACCAGATAATAACAAAAATATAAAGCAAACAAAATATCCAAGCAGAATGCGCGCTCTTTCATAGTTTCATGTACCGTACATGCGCCAAACAAGCTAGGTTAACATGCGTCTAACGCCAGTTGTCAGTCCATTTATTCAGTGGTCGTCGAAGAATCCTCAAATTGTTTGTTGGTGTGGAAGTTTCGCGCAAAAAAAGCAAAAACAAACAAAGGCATGTTGAATTGGGGTTCGCAACTACTTTCCACGGTTTTCATCAATAAAGGTCATGTTCGAAAGAAAAAAAAAACTTGCGAGTAAATATGCAAGGACGTGAGCAAGAGCTATATTGCCCCCAATGCAAATTACGCAACAGAAGAATAAAATGGTCAAAAACAACAATTTCCAACACAACGATTTGCAGAAAAGGAAGGAAATAGCAAATCAGAAAACACGGGAAAGGCGCAATCACAGGGCACGACGTAGGGAAGCGTAGGAATCGCTTAGCACGTGTCCGCGTGCGTTTATGAAGCACCCGCCTAATATTTCACGAGCGCAACGAATAATTCGAAATTACGAGGCGACTGCTTCGTTTCTGGACGTTGCCAAAACTGAGCACAATTTCGGTTTAGCGAATGCACTTGCGCTAATCTATTACGTTTGTATCGCGATCTCCCTGAAGCAGACACCAGCTGCGCACTGCGGCAGTGAATTCCTAGAGCGAATAAAAAAAAGTGATTTTTTTATTCCAAAAATTTAATCAAATGAAACTTATTTGATTTTTGTTGAAGGCACCTGTTCACAATTTTTGTTGAAGGCGTCTCGGGTGTAATCAGAACTTTAATTCTGATCAACAGGACTTCGATCGCAATTCTAAACGTATTATTGCTGCTCACTGCGCAACCAGAGTGCAGTTTTTCCAACGGAATCATGGGTAGCTTTGCTCACAAACTGCAAAAGTGTTCGGTTCAAATATAATAATAAATAAAACCAAATCTTTGAACTCGCATGTTTTAGCGCGTTCGAAAATTATGTACTGCCGATATGGTACTCGACAATAAAATTAATTTTGAACCCATTTTAATGGATGACACAATGTTTACCAACGTTTGCCAGTATACTTTGAACACTGGATAAGCGGTGGTAATCCTAGGCCAATATAGCCAGCTCCCGGAAATGGCATAGCCAATTCTGGCAAAGAGTGGAACAACACTGGCTAACATGACCCATGATAGCCATGATTCGATGATGGCACAGCCAGCAATGGCAAACAGTGGGGAAATCCTGGCTAACCTGGCCCATGATAGCCAGGATCTAATGAGGGCTCAGCCAATACTGGTAAAGCGACGGACAACCAGGGCCATTGTTGGATGTGCTAAGGAGTGGCACAACCAATATCGGATGCTCACTGGCAACTCTGGGCCTAGTTAGGGCCACGCTTTGCCAGTGGATTTCCAATATTGGCCCGCCGTCGTGTGCTACCTGGGTAGTAGGAAACTACACGTTGAAGACACCCCCCAGTATCTGGAACAGGTATGAATTAATGGGCTAGTCCTTAATTTGGTTTTCATAGAACGGCAATTTTAACAATAAAAACACTGTGGCGCACGTACCACGCAGAGCGTCACTTGCTCGCTAGTTTCACTCTGAGCTGAAATGCAGATAAGGTAGTAGAATGACCGAGCCAAGCATATCTCATGGCCTTCATGTAGAAAACCCTTTATTTTCAATCCATGTTTCCGGCACCAACTCTGTCTCTTCTTCAGGAGTGACTGTGATTCGCAGCATGTTGAGTCCCAATCACCGTCGTCTTTGCGAGTCGGATGCGTCATCGCTCAGCGTGGAGCACGAAAAGGGTCTTTGTCGTCGCGAAGTGGCTGGTGGGCTGTGCGGCTGTTCATTGTTGTTCGAGCTAGGGGTATGGAGGGGTGAAGGGAGGAAGTTGGCGCGACTGTGCGGGTTAGTCTAATTTGTTCAGCAGAAACTTCTACGAAAGTTTATTATGAGCAGAGTTCCTGTATGAGGTAGCCCACTCCTGCCGTCATGGAAGCAAAGCCCATTTCCTTGCATTTCCTGCCTAACCTCTACTGCGCTGCTACAGGAGGTTGACAGCGGTCCCCCCTCTCTCGGGACCATATTGAAGTCGAATGGCGATATTCCGGAAGTTACTCAGAAGGGGGAACCCGACTGCACAAAGAATGCGAGACTGTCATCTCGGAAGAGACTTTTTGGTTGGAACACAAGCCTTGCAGAAAGCTGACTTACAGATTTCCCCAAATGGTCTATTATTGTGCAGGAGTTGGTCGCGTCGAGAGAAAGTCGTGGAAAAGAACGTTCAGCGAACTCCTCTCTTATTAAAAAATTCAGTCGTCAGAATTGGCGGACGAGGATGCTTTGCGCACGCGCAAGACGTTGCTGAAAAAGTGGTCCATTCCAGTGGCTCTATACAAAGAAGCTCTTGGGAAGGGCCTTGGGAGTTGACCTTTAGGGAGCTTGGCGGAAGCTTGCACCACGATCAAGGAAGGCCGGCGCCGTTTGTCAACCTCCGGGGACAGTTCCAGGGTTTTTTTGGGCTTATTCGGGTATGTACCGCTCTATCTACGCTTACATTATTATTATAGTTGAGCATGCCCGCTTAGTCTTCCTCCTTTTGGAATAGAAAATTCGTTAGACATAAAGGTTTAAATTATAGAAATGTGCTCATGTTGTCGGTGAAGCTATGGTAGTCGTCTTATCTGTGGCAGTATGATGTGAGACGCTTTTATCACGCGCATCGTACTATCGCGACGCGACAGCCTGTTCTGAGATTCTAAGTCGAATCGGCATATTACGACTTTACGATGTGAAGTTGAAATAACAGAGCGTTGCTGCATGCTAGCATTTGTTTTGATGAATTTGGTTTCTATGCTTGAAGTAGAAAAAAATGGCAGCCTTTTCTCTGTCCCCGAGGCAGGCCTAAAGCATATAACGCTTTATAATTAAAAGAAGTTGCAGCCAGATGACTGACTATATATTCAGGTACGTATTTGTGTACGCGATGATGTCCGTTCTTTTTTTTTTTGCTTTTCCTGGCGGTCAGCGCTGCTGCACTATGAGTTTTCTGTAACCCTGGGTGTTCTCGTTTTGCTTGCCGAGCGTCCGCCTCATCGCATTGCAGTTATGTGAGCAGCGATTGAAAACTGACTGCATTTTTAATTGATTCCAGCCTTACACGTAATGTATGGCTCCCAAAAAAAAATAAAGTTTCTTCCCACAGGCTCCAAAGCGTACATGCCTAAGTGGAGAATCTCAAGGTAAAAAAATATCTTACAGTTCATAGTATTTCATCCCGACTTCCATTTGCGTCAATGCATCCGTTCAACCACTCTGTTTGCTTCTTCGCTTTTCCCGGTCGCTGCCAGATGGTGCTACTCCTGCAGAAATTAGTCCAGCCCGTCCCGGCAGCACGAACGCCGTTGATGTTCACCTATTCGGCGATGACTGTAGTCATCATTCCGAGCTGTCCCTACCATACGCAGACTGCTTCGCGGGCAAGTTTTTTCATTGTTTCCAACCAAAAGAAAAGTCGCCTATCTGCTATGCTAATGATAATGCCTTGTTATATATTGATTCGGGAAAATGTTGAGAAAACTTGATATTGCTTGTTTTAAAAGCAATTCACTGAAAATAGGAGAAGGAGCCCGTTGTGAAAAGCAAAATGTGACCATTTGTCTTTGATTTCATTTGTAGAAGTTCCAACACCGGGGCCTTCACGTCGAACAGCAGGAGGAACCAGCTTTGTTGAAACAAGCAATGTGAATTCGCCGATTGCTTTCACGAATTCAAGAAACAGATCGAGGGAGGACGAGTCAGCGCTGTACGAATGTCGGTCACTTCCAGCCGAAACCTACAGGTTCCCCAGAAACCAAGGCGGTAGATCGTGTCAACGTGATTGGTTCGTGCCATTTCCTCGGCATTTTTATGAAAGCAAGAGCGACGTAGTATTGTGTCACGTGTGCCGTCGACATTTCGATGAAGGAGGGGACAGTGCTGGAAGTATGGAACCAGCTTTTGTTAAGGTTGGTTTTAACAACTGGAAAAAAGCTATCGAGAAGTTCCAGTCACATATGAAACGAGCAAATTTCACTTGGCCTCCGTGAGCCGAAACTTGTCATGCCAGGCAGAGGCATTGCTGTCTTGCGTCTCCTTTCGCAGCAATACAACAAACAACGGGAGGAGGCCAAGGCAGCACTTCGTGTCATAGCTAGCTCTGTGCGCTACCTCTGCCGCGCAGGTCAAGCTCTTCGGGGACGAGGTAAATGTGATGGAAATTTGCTCGATTTGCTCGACGAGAGATCGGAGGATGTCCCGGTCCTTAAGACTTGGATGACTAAGAGAAATGGCGGGTGAGCGGTGCCATGCAGAATGAGCTTATAGAGATTATGGCCCATAGTGTGCAAGGAGAAATTGTAGAGGACGGGAAGTATAGTCCATTTTTTGGTACCATTGCTGATGGAACAACCGATCTAAATTGTGACAAGCAGTTCACCTTTTGCGTGCGGTGGGTGCAGAGCGATAATCTCGAAGTTCGGGAAGAGTATCTCGGTCTGTAAAACGCGCCTGACAGTAGATCTGAGACCCTGTACTCGGCCATCAAGGACATGATTTTGCGCCTCGGCCTAGACTTTCACTGTGTACGTGGCCACTGCTTTGATGGGGCGGCGAAAATGTCCGGTCGTTTTTCAGGTGTGCAAAAAACACTGAGTGACTCTGAGCCACGGTCATTGAATGTCCATTGCAGTAATCACTGTTTAGATCAGATCTAGTACTGCAAGAGGCTAGCAGGAGTTGCGACATAATTGGAGACGCTGTTAGCACTGTTAAGTGATGCGTCGTCGGCAAACCTTGTCATGGCTACGTGATCACAACGTCACCTGACCGGCGGGCTATAAAAGGAGCTGCCTGAATAAATCCTTCCTTCTTGTTGTGTCATTCCTGCGTGATGCTATATAACAGTGGCGACGAGATAGCGCGCCGGCGGTAGGCGAACTTACGTGCGCAAGAATGAGTGCCGGGCGGCCACCGGAATTCACGGATGCAGAAGGTACGTGGCCTACGCATCGTGTTCGGCTGGAGGCTTACTTCGAAGCCCATAGCATCGCGGAACCAACGAAGAAGCGAGCGCTGCTCATAGCTTCGCTCACAGACAGTGCGGTGCGAGTGGTGCAGGGGCGGTGTCATCCAAAACAAGTGAATGAGCTGAGTTACGAAGAAGTCGTCCAGCATTTGGAAGACCACTACGCTCAGCAAGTTAACGAGATCGCTGCAAGGTATGCTTTCTTCAGGCGCTCGCAAAAAGACGGGGAATCTGCCCAGGACTTCATTGCGGAAATTAGGCGGCTAGCGGAGAAGTGCATCTTCGGAACGTCACTGGAGCGCATGTTACGGGACAGAATTGTGTGCGGTGTGCAAGATGAAGACGTCCGGCGACATTTACTGACTCAACGGAAGCTTACACTACAACAGGCGGAAGACTTTGTTGTCTCGGCACAGAAAGCCTCCCAGAACGCCAAAAGCATGCACTCTTCAGAGCCAGGAGAGGTACATTTTGCCCGTCAAAAGAGCCGTTCATCGAAGCCGCGCCCAAGGCTGCAGAAGTGCGATACATGTGGAAGGTGTGGTGGCGAGTCGCACACCGAGGGGGAATGCAAACACCTTCACGCGTTGTGCTACCGGTGCGGCAAACGAGGACATCTGCGCCGAATGTGCCAGTCCAGCACAAGTTTCCTTCGGCACGCATCGCACCCGGGAGGCCAACGACGCCAGGGCTCCTACGCAATGGCAGCAGCAGGGGACACGAGCTCGGTCGACAGCGAAGCCCTGTACTCTATTGCAGCGGTTCTCCACCAAGAAGCCGCAAGCTTCGGCCAATTTACAAGGACATTAATTGGAATAACGTCCCTCTTACTATGCTGGTGGACACAGGATCACGCGTGAGTGTCATCTCCGTAATTACGTTTCGGAAGTACGAGGCCCTGTGGCCGCCGTTGCGCAAATCACAGCTTAAGCTATCCTGCCTCTTGGGCGAACTTCCAGTTGTCGGACAGCTCAGTATGACCGCTACATGCGACGGGAAAGGCATTCCGGGTACGGTCATAGTGGTCGACAGCGTCGGACCATCTTTGTGCGGCAGAGACACAATCAAGGCATTCAACGAGGCTGGGGTGGCAATGTTGTCGCGTGTGGTCGCGAGTGTGCAACCGGTCGAGATAAAAGCTGCCAGCACGGAACTGCAAGAGCTGCTCAACGAATATGCTGACGTGTTTGCTCCAGGACTCGGCGTATGCAAGGGACCACCGGTGACATTGCAGCTGAAAGAGAATGCGTGTCCAAAGTTTTTCAAGGCCCGTACGGTTCCCTACGCTTTGAGGGACAAGATGTCGGAAGCGCTGGACCAACTGGTTGCGCAAGATGTCCTGGCGCCTGTGAAAACCGCCGAATGGGCAACACCGGTGGTACCCATTTTAAAGGGCGATGGGTCTCTCCAAGTGTGCGGAGACTTTCGTATGACAGTGAATGCAGGCACAGTGATGGAACAGTACCCGTTGCCTCAAGTGAACGACATTTTTGCTGAGCTAAATGGCGGAGAAGTATTTACGACGTTGGACTTACGCCAAGCCTACAACCAGCTACCTTTAGACGCGGATGCCAAAAAGATAGCAGTGCTGAACACTCAGAAAGGCCTCTTCTGTTTCAACCGATTACCTTTTGGCATAAGTTCTGCTCCAGCTATATTCCAGAGGCGGATGGACGCGCTGCTGGGCGATATTCCAGGAGTTCAGGTGTACCTGGATGATATTATCATCGGTGAAAAAAAGGACGATGTATCAAGGCTGAAGAGGGTGCTGCAGCGCCTGCGGGAGTACGGTCTCCGGCTGCACAAGGATAAGTGCAAATTCCGGCAAGACGAAGTCACTTTTCTCGGCCATTGGATCGACGCTAAGGGTCTGCGACCAAAGGATGATAACATCAAGGCTGTTATCGAAGCCCCAGAACCTACTTCGGTGAGTGAGCTGAAAATTTTTCTCGGACTTGTAAATTATTACGGCAAGTTCTTGCCCAATCTGGCCACTGTGCTGGCTCCGCTGTGCGCCCTCCTAGCTAAAGGGGCCAAGTGGGAGTGGAACAAGGAACAAGAAAAGGCTGTTCAGAAAGTTAAGCAAGCAATGGTGGCTTCCAAGTTCCTTGCTCATTTCAATTCAATTCAGTTTATTTCGCATTTTTTACAACAGTACAAAAATGCGAGGGCAAGCAACAAAAAGCTGCTGATTAGCAGCTTGACGAAGGCTGCTGCCCCTATATTGCCAGATAAGTCCCAGAAGCCACTGCGGCTCGAGTGCGATGCGTCACCAGTAGGCATTGGGGCCGTTTTGTCCCACCGTGTGAACGGTGTTCACTACCCCTTCGGATTCCGGTCCAGGACACTCACACAGGCAGAGCGTAACTACTCTCAGTTAGAAAAGGAAGCACTGGCACTGGTGTTCGGCGTCCCACGGTTCAAGGACTACTTGTACGGACATCGGTTCGTGTTAGTAACCGACCACAAGCCTCTTACTGGTTTATTCAATCCAGGAAAAGCAATACCACCGATGGCGGCTGCGAGAACCCAGTGCTGGGCTTTGTTCCTTGGCAACTACAGCTACACATTGCAGTACCGCAAGGGCAGCGAGAATTCCAATGCAGACGCCCTCAGTCGCTTGCCATTGCCGGTTACGGAGCCGCGGGATGTCGCTGCCGACGAGTACGTTTTGTATGCCCAGTGTCTTGAGGAAGCGGTGGTCGGCGCCCGGGAGTTGAACAAATGACAAACCGAGACGCCACTCTTCAACAGGTCTAAAGGTAGATTGCCGACGGATGGCCACCGTATCTACCGCAGGATCTTGAGCATCTCCGGGCGTACTTCAACAGAAGAACAGAGCTAACCGTGAGCCACAATTTGGTGTACTGGGGACATCGCATTGTTCTACCTATGGCGGCGGCAAAGCGTTTGTTGTGGATGCTCCATGAGACGCACCCTGGTATGACGTCCATGAAAAGCACGGCGAGAACGCTGTTTTGGTACCCGGGTCTGGATTCTGACATAGAGCTACTGGTGAAATCATGCTCTATTTGTGCACAGGCCGCTGCGATGCCACCAGCACAGATACCTCTGTCGTGGCCAGCAACCGGGGAAAGATGGAGCAGACTACACGCAGATTTCGCAGGCCCAATGGACGGACATATGGTATTGGTTGTCGTAGACTCTGAAACAAAATAGATAGAAGCAATTCCAATGAAAATTGCAACATCGCAAACAACGGTCGACGCACTACGGTCAATATTTGCACGCTTCGTCCTTCCAAAAACCTTCGTTTCAGATAACGGTTTACAATTTGTAGGCGCCGTTTTTCGCGAGTTTCTGGCACGAAACAACGTAAAGCAACTCACAACAGCCCCTTATCACCCACAATCGAATGGTTTAGCCGAAAGAGCTGTGCGCACGCTCAAGGAAGGGCTAAAGAAAAACCCTGGAAAAGACCTGGAAATGCGTATAGCTCGGTTTTTGTTCCGATATCGCCGAACGCCTGTGAAGGATGGCAAGTCGCCCGCGGAACACTTACTCGGCTACCAGATAAAAACAAAGATGGACTGCATCACGTCCGGTGAGAAGTCGGCAGAAAGCCAGCCAAGAGTAGGTGCGACTAAATTGGATCTGGGAGAACCGGTCTGGATGCGCAATTTCGGAGCAAGTCGCAGGTGGATTCCAGGAGTAGTGCATGGTCAACAGGGCTCCAGGATGGTCTCCGTTGACTCGGTGCAAGGTCTTCAGCGGCGGCACTTGGACCAACTGAGATGTCTGACTGAATCAGAAGACAGAGCCCCTGGAGAAGTTAGCAAGCGGGAACTTGCGGACGACGCTCCGACCACGTCGCAAGATAGCCCAGAAGCATCCGGGACGGAAACTGGCCCGCCTGGTTTGCGAAGATCAACCAGACAGTGACGGCCACCTGTACGCCTTTCTCTTTAAGGGGGGAGAGATGATGCGTCGTCGGCAAACCTTGTCATGACCACGTGATCACAACGTCACCTGACCGGCGGGCTATAAAAGGAGCTGCCTGAATAAATCCTTCCTTCTTGTTGTGTCATTCCTGCGTGATGCTATATAACATTAAGGACGTTTCCAACGCAGTGCTGGGCTCCAAGAAGCGCAAAAGTGTTTGTTAACATAGTACTTCCTACAGGACACGAGTCAGCTGTGGTGGTGGTGGAAAACGTTTATTTGCTCTGTTTTACAATATATTTTTGTGGCTTCAAATGGAGTCTTCCATCTTATAATCAGGGTCGGTTCCCCTAGTCCAGGGCTCCGCTGAGGGTAGCTGCCCTACGTGCACGCCTAACTAGTCCTTGTTGGACTTTCAGGATGTCGCTGGATAGCATCCTCTCCCACTGTTCCGCACTCGGGTTTTCTATTATGAGTAGCTTGTCTATTTTCTGGCAAGCCCATGTGGTATTTTATAGGGCTGGTTTGTCTCCACACCACGGGCACTCGCTCTTGAACTGCGTGGGGTAGATTTTAATGAGCATGTTTAGGCACGGGAATGTTCCCTTTTGCAACTGTCGCCATGCTACTGCGTCTTCTCTATTGAGTTGTTTGTGTGGGGGCGGGTATTTTCGTCGGATCCTTCTGTAGTAGTTAAGGATGTCTGTATAGCTTTGGGCTACCGGCTCAGGTTCCTCAGCGGGATCGGGATTGTTGGATGCTCGGTTTGTTGCGTCCGCCTCCTGTTGCGTCCGCATCTGCCTCCTGATTTCCCGTAATGTCGGTATGTCCCGGCACCCAAACTATCGTGTGTTTGGCCTGGTTATTTTCGGTTTTGCCACTTGAGCGAAGAATGCGGAGCGTGCTGTGGCTGATTCTGCCGTTTAGGTAGCTGCGGCATGCAGCTTGTGAGTCGGTGAGTATGCTTAAGGACCTGTTGCATCGGTAGCCCTCCGCTGCCGCTAGAGCCACGGCCAAGAAGCGCAAATAACAGCACAAATCGAAAGACTAAAACTATCGGCAACGGGCAGAACACTCCTGAGCAGATACAGTGGTGAAGCTACGATAAAGGAGACACAAAGCACGGAGACGATACCAGACGAATACAGAAACACCATCAAAGTATCATCGATACCAAGGAATATGGACCCGAACCTACACATGGTGCGAAGAGAAGCAAGAGCAGAGTATGTACAAAGAGCACTGGCAACTAGAGTCATCTGTGGAGAGTGGATCAAGGCCAAATAACTTACTGCCGCTTTACCCGATGCGATGGACTGTTAGACTCAAGTCGATGCAAAGATTCGTTGACAATTACGCCAGAGTCCAAGAGACACTCAAGGAGCTCTTGCAGACACCAGGTTCAGTGACGGAAAGCAGCAAGGCTATTTTTAGAGGTTACGATCGGCTTTTGCAGAAATTTGAAACCTTGATAGGTATCCATATTTCCGTAGCCTTCTTTGGGTCTTGTGAAGAACTAGCAAGGTCTCTCCAGAGCTCAACATATTGCGCCGCAGGTGCAAAAAAGGCAGCAGAAGCTCTCTGCGAGGTGGTGGTGGCGAAAAACTTTAATCAAAGAGAGCTTTAGGGTCAAAAAACCCTGCTGCATGGTCGGTATCCTTAGTCAGGGACACCGCACGACGAGGCCCCGTCTCGCGCCCGCTTGACCAGAGCCCTTTGGGACTCCAGTGTGGAGCAGTTGAGGAGGGCAGTCTCCCATGCCTCTCGGGTGGGGGTGGGGGAGGGGGAAGGTGAGGATTCTGAGTGCATGCCCCCACCATGTGAAAGATATCGCAGATCTCTCCACAGTGCGGGCAGCGCCCATCTGTGTTCGGATCGAAATGTTTTGCTATGGCAGGACAGAGAAGAGTTCCTGTCTGCAGGCGCCGCAGAGTTCGCTCCTCCGCCTTACTCAGCCCCTTGGCAGATACTGGGTAGAGACGGTGGCTGTCGCAATAATGAATTAGGATTTCGCGGAACCGCAGAAGCGGTTTATGAGCTTCTGAGCCAGGAGAGGTAGGATGAGGAGCCCGGTGTGTGAGCGCTCGGGCGGCCGCATCAACGGCCTCATTGCCTCGTAAACACTGGTGGCCAGGAGCCCAGATCAATTTTTTGCGAGTCGGATCTGCGAGAGCGCGTCTTAGAATTTGCGAGGCAAGAGCTGATATTTCGCCTGCAAGATAATGTTCACAGGCCCGGCGACAGTCTGTGATAACCGTTTTCGATTTTGGATCGGCGGCAGCGAGAGCTATTGCGACTTCCTCCGCTTGTGTTGAATTTGGGGCCCGAAAAGATAGCCCATCGACATTCATTCCCCGGTGGACTACGGCAGCCGTGAAGAATCCCGCGGGCGACGGCCCTGTGATGCCCACGTAGTAGACGCCCTCTTTATATCCATATTGCCTCTCAAGCGTGCGAACCCGCGCTTGTCGTCTGCCTTCATTTGAAGCCATGTCCATGTTACGCGGGAGCGGAGCGACCCAGAGCATGTGGCGCCACAGCACCGGGATTTCTCCGTCCCCTCTGGTATGCATGTGTGTTGGATGTGTAAGCGGTTTAGCAGGCGGCGCCCAGGAACCGTCTGCGATAGCCGCGTATATTGGTTCACGAGGTGGACCTCCCGCAACTCCTGATAGGAGTTTACCACTCCCAACGCCTTCAGTTTGGCGTTGGAGGCAGCCACCGGGAGGTCCAGTGCTCGCTTTGTTGCCTTCCTGATGATGGCGTCAATGCGCTCGTCTTGTTTGGTGGTGAGTAGGTACGGCACGGCGTAGAGGATCCGGCTGGTCACGAAGGCATGGGCGAGACGTAGCGCGTCCCTGCCCCGCAGACCACCCCGCTTGTTGGAAACACGGTGGATCATGCGCCCTACCTGTTCACCTATGCTCTTGAGTTTCTCTGTAGTAGAGTCGGGCTTAAGTTTGTTATTGATGAACAGACCCAGGATCCGGAGCTCTGCCACTTCTCTGATGGCACCGCCCGACAGAGATATGTGTAGAGACGTGTTGTCCTTGTGGTTTGTCCTGACGTGTAGAAGCTCTGATTTGGCGGGAGCACATTGGAGACCACAGTCGGCAGCATATGCATCGACTATGGAGGCGGCCTGCTGAAGGCGGTCCTCCATCTCCCCAAGGCTCCCCTCGGTGGTCCAGATTGTAATATCGTCTGCGTGGAGTGCGTGTTTTATGCCCTCCACCTGAGCCAGTCGGCCGGGCAGGTGCATCATGGCGATGTTGAAAAGGAGCGGTGATAACACCGCCCCCTGTGGTGTACCTCGTGTACCCATAGAGTACGGGCCGTATTCCTCGTCCTCGATCCGGGGGAGTGCCTGACGAGCAGAGAGGAAGTCTCTGACATAGGCGAAGACCTTCGCCCCGCAGTTAGTGGTGTTCAAGTTAGAGAGTATGGTGGCATGTTTAACATTGTCAAACGCCCCCTTAAGATCGAGGGCGAGAATGGCCTTGTCGTTTTATTGCATGGCTATGTGTCGTATTATGTCCCTGTGTAGTTGCCCAGTAAACCATAAAACGTACCATAGACATCAGCAAGATATTTACGCTGGACATTAGACACCTCCATTAGACATCCATATTAGTACCGTTTACGAAAAATCTACGTACCTACAACATGAAAATTGGGGTCCAGTTCACGTTGTAGGTACGTACTGCAGACATCACGCTCTACATTTATCAGATATTTGTGAACATGTAAGTACGCCCAGTCTACGTAGCCTAGACGTCTATATAAAGAGAATATGACTATACATAGATCAATATCCAGGTGAAAATTTCTAACTGGTTCCAGTCCTACTGTTTTAAGAGACATTTCCAGACTGGAACCAGCTGCAATACGAGATGCAGCTGACACCTGTTACAATTCCAGATTGAACGGAGACCTGCTGCATCCCAGCCACAGACTTCCCTATGGAGTCGTCGGGACGTCCAAGCACTCCAGCTAGCTCAAATACAGTTGAGTAAGCGAGTACATGGCCATCATGGGAGCCCAAAACACTGCAGATGACTTCCTAGTGCGTCAGTATTTTATTGCGCTCGGCGCTTTCACTGAATCTTCTCGTTGAGCATAATCGTCAGGTTAACAGCTGCGGTGGCATCAATACTCTTCTGCCGAGCCCAATAGGCCAGGGTTACTGCAAAAGAAAGCATAATTGTTCACTTTTACAGGTGACAAGAGAATGACACAGCAACCACAACAAACAAACCCAGTAATTTACGCCACTTTTACCGACGCAAGTCTATGAAGCGTGAAAGGTTGCCCTTGCAGCACTAAAAGGCAGTCGTGCTGAGCGGAGTGTGCTTGCACACGCACTTCGGCACACCATCCGAACGCATGCCCACCTTTCGGTAGTAGAGGCCAGTTGCATACATCACCAGCCTTTGTTTCAATACACAGCGAGTTTGGCAAAACAGCCAAACGAGTGAGCGTAAAAATATAACGTGCCGATAAATGCGTTAGAATTTTTTCATTACGAACGCAAATATTGCATAAAATACACTTCAATGAGTAAACTGAGACTGAGTACGCACCAAGAAAGGTCACGATCCCAGCCGGTGAAAACGACTTGTAGTCCTAATTCGTACTGACGGGTCCACTTCGCCGAGTAGTAAAAGCAAGCAAACTGTCTTCCTTCAGCTCCATCAAGGAAAGAACGGTTGAACAATCTCGCCAGCAATAATAAGGGAATAATTAATTCTGTGTCGAGGTTCTTCAAACACAATGTTCCCACGGAACACGGTTGAAATCGCACACGCCCTGCGCTTTACCACTGCCGCCATGGCTGAACCTAGCCTCGTGCGGATGTGCGAAACTGTCACATATTTTGTATCGTCTCTTTTTTGTACTTAGTAGCAGGCTTGGTGTGGCATGAAAAATAAGTTAATTATTTTTAAATTGTAGCATATTACTTTTTTCACAGCTGCAATCGCCATGCGCAGTTTGCGCTATTATTGATAAAATACGATACGAACTACAACGCGATGGCGGCTTAGACAATTCACCGCACTTTCCCCGCCGCCGCCTGTCCGCAGCATAGAACAGGCATATGGGCATCGCATGTAGCATGAAGGCAAGATGACCAATTATCATTAGGGTAACGGGCTGGATTCAGAGAGAATGCAAGCACAGCAGAGAGGATCAGGGCAGGTGGGCAGATGAGGTTCGGAAGTTTGCTGGGATAAGGGGGCCGCCGCTGGCACAGGGTTAACTGGAGAAATTTTTGGCCTGCACTGGACATGATTACAGTGTTGACATGATGATAAAAAGCGGGACTCAAGAAGTTTATTCTCAAGAAATATGAGGTCACACATTCAGCAACACAAATGCCTAAGCTTTCCTCAGCTCAACATTCCAATAGTTATCATTGCTAGCGCGATTAGCAGATTTAGGACATTTTTGAAAAAAAAAAAACTCCCAAAAATTGAACTGAACCAATTCTTGTATTTTAAATAGTTGGATAAGTTGAATAAAACATGCTTAATCAGAAAAAATGGTTATTATATAGTCCTGGCTGCTAAATAACAAGTTTTTTAGTGTGTCCTCACTTTTCAGTGTGGTTGAGATAGCTTGCAGGCTGTAGCACAAGGTATAAATTGAATGTAAGAATAGTAATGAAATAACAATGCGAATCCTGACCAAAGTGACTGGCATTTCAAACCAACTGCGTACAGTTGAGTCAGAAACCTGATGCGTGTGCATTCAGAGTTGTCTTTACTACTTCCCGTATTTTTCTTCTTTCTAGGCAGGATAATGTTGCCGTGAAGCGAGCACGAAAAAACACAAAAACACAGGCAGCGCTGGTCATGCCTCCAATTTGTAGTCAACAGCGATTTCAAACTTTAAATGCAGTAAGGCAACACGAAATATCGAACGATTGAAAAATATGGAATTCTTAAATTATATATCTCGCTTGCATACCCAGGACGTGACAAGTAATATCTACGAGAAGTCTAGGTTAAGACATATATGATGTCGTGGGTACGTCTGCAGCTTTTTCACGAAAAAAGGTTGGTAGATAAGACGTCTGAGAGATTTTGGTTTGGTACATAGACGTTCAGACTTAATCTGGACATCTATGGGAGGTTTGTGGTTTGCTGGGTGGAGTAGGACATCCTGTGCAGACATGTGCGGGCGGAACCCGAACATAGTGTCTGCAAAGAGGCCCTTACCCTCCATGTATGGAGAGAGGCGATCCCGAACCATCGTCTCCATGAGCATTCCCACACACGAGGTTAATGAGATGGGTCTCAAGTTGTCCGTAGTCACGGCTTTACCTGCTTTGAGGATGAACGTTATGATGTTTTCCATTCGAGTGGGAGTGGACACCCATCCCAGATCTGATTTATGTATTGTAGCAAATGGAGGTATGCAGAGTCGGAGAGGTTCGCCAACAGTTTCACTGTTATGCGATCCCGACCCGGTGCCCCACCTCGGCTCATTTTCCCCAGGGCCGCCTTAAGGTCATGCAACTCAAAAGGGGCGTCTAAATCCTGATTTGGCTTGCCGGAGTGCGTGTACTCGGGCCCAACCGGGTCATTTGTGCGGCAGAGATATACCTGTTGCACAAAGTGTCCGCAAGTTGCGCCGTCGTACCTTGGTACCCGTGCAGAGCCCGCCGGAGCTGTTTTTGCGTCTCCCCTTTCGTTTGAGAAGGGTCGATGAGGCTGCGTAAGAGACGCCAAGTCCCCTTCGAGCTCATCTGACGCGCTGCCGAGTTGCAGCGTTCTATCCAATTGGTGTCTCTGAGCTGGGCGGCATATGCCGCAGCCTGCTCCGTAAGTTGTGCAATGCGAGCTCTAAGCTTGCGATTCGTCTTGTGTTTCTTCCATCGTTTTGTTAAGCTCCGGCGCGCCTCCCACAGATGCAGGAGGTGATTGTCCACTGCGCGGATCTCGTCGGTGGTGTGAAGTGTTTGCGTGTGTTGTTTCTGTATGTTGGTGACCTGTGTTGCCCACTCCGCATAGCCGTCGGAGAATAGTACGGGAGGGATGTCCTGAGTTCGAAATTGCTGCCAATTGGTTATTTTCGCCTGTCCCCATTTTTTACAGGCGGCCTTCGCCAAAAGCGTGATGCGGAGAAGGCAGTGGTCGCTGCCCAGGCTATCCCCCAGGTTCTCCCATGTGGCGTTTGTAGTGTTCCTAACCAGAGATAAGTCAGGACACGTGTCACGGGTGACCGAGTTGCCCACACGTGTGTGGCAAGACGGATCCGTGAGCAACGTAAGACGAAGGGTGGAGATGAGCTCCGCCAGCTTGCGTCCCCTGGCTTTCTCGAAGTGATAGCCCCAGTGCGATCTCCCAGTTGCGCTCTGAAACTTCGTTTGAGAAGCTGTGGTAGCATACGAGCACAGCAGCAGCGCGCCTAGGCTTGAAGGAACCTCGTATGTCAAGGCCGACAGAACCTCCTGCGAGGTATGAGACAAGGACAAGGAGAGAGAGAGAGACTCTTTAATGAAGAGCAGAGAATTTAGCCGGCGTTTAAAAATCGCTGGCATGCTACTCTGCGTAGGGAGGGGAATTTGGGAGATAAAGACAGAAGGAGAGCAGAGTGGAAGAGGTAAAAAAAAAAAACGAAGATAAAATGCGGCCATGAAATGGGTACTAAGGATGCAATGGCGAGTATTGATGTAACCTATGGAGTGATCGAGTGCATAGTCCGTCAAATGGGCTGGCGAAGTTCACTGCGTGAAGAATGCATGAAGGTGACGTGCAAGTGAATTTAAAGCTTATCGAGATGTCCAATGTCTTTTAAATATGTGAATAGAAAAGTCATTGCAAGTCTCTGTTGCCTAAGGCAGGCTAAGGGACCTAAAACTTTGTCCATTGTAAGGGGCACTGAGCAGAGCTTCTGCATGCAATGTTCATAGTACGCACGCTCGTTAGCATATGCAGGGCACTCAAGCAAGATATGCTCCACAGTTTCTATCGCGGCACAGTTGTCACAGTGCGGACTGTCCATTTGTCTAAAACGGTATCGTAAGCCGTTTGTATATGCAGCATTAAGACGAAGTCGATGATAAAGTGTTTCCAGATGTCGAGGAATTCTGGGTGAGAGTCTTGATCTAAGATGTGGGTCGATTGAGTGAAGAAATTGGTACTGATATGTCGGCAAACTCCAAAGCCGATACATTTCTTCGGAAGCAAAACTTTTGGCCACCTGGGACGCATCAGATTTCGTAAAAAAAGTTCTAATGTATCTCCGATGTTGATGGCCCTTACGGGCCGCTTCATCTGCTTTTTCATTAGCCTGAATGCCACAGTGAGCAGGTACCCACTGAAATGTTATGCAGTGGCCTGCGGCAATAGCTAAATGATGTAGATATCCGATGTCCAGGGAAACTGGCTGGTGATTCGTTTTCTTCAGCAGGTTGGCCAGGATCTGGAGAGATGCTTTCGAATCGGTGAAGATAACCCAACGGTCGGCGGTTCGGCGCAGGATGTAAGAAACAGCTTCCTTAATGCCGTGAAGCTCAGCTGTCGTAGAGGATGACCTCCGCTGCAGCCGGTAAGAAAGGGCATGGCCTGTTGAGGGCACATAAAGGCCACATGAAGAGGTTTCTTTAGTAGTTGAACCATCGGTGAAGATATGGGTGTGCTGCCTATATTCCTCCGTTAAGTAGGCGAGAGTAGTTTGCAGAAGCGCTGCCTGTGGCATGCGGCTCTTTGCATTCACACCTGGAACAAACTTCTTCACCTTTAGAGGAGAGAGTGTCCATGGAGGAAAGGCCAGAGGTAGTAGTTTCTGTGGCTGATTAATAGTAGGGATGGGCAGGAGCTGCACTGCCAGGCCAAAGCTAGAGTTGCTGTGAGTTAGGTGGACACGGTGCAGGAAGTGCTTCTTCCCTTGAAGAACATGGCGGAGATGGGTACGCATAGTTTCCTGGGCGGCAATCACCTCTAGTGGGAGACATCCTGCCTCCGCTACTGTTCCTGATGCAGAGGAACCCTTTGGGAGGCCAAGGCATATTCGCAGGCAGTTGTTCCGTGCGGCAACGAGAGACTTATTGCTTGATGTAGATAATCTTTGAAACACTGGTAGACAGTAGCGCAAGGTTCCTTCAACGTAGGCTTTTTCAAGCAGAAGCATTGATCGGCAGTTGCTACCCCACCTTGTTCCCGCCATGAACCTAAACACTTGCGATGCTGCAGTGATCCTCTCGCGGAGTTTTTTGATCTGAGGTGTCCATGACAGATTATAGCCGATTACAACACCCAGGAATCGCTGAGATCGTACATATGGTAGCGATCGTCCGCCTAGGAGCAGCGGATATCGGGTCATCGTTTTTCTTGTAAACGCCATTGCAACACTCTTTTCTGGCGAGAGACGAAGACCTTTGGAAGCCAGGTACATCGAAATGTGCAATAGCGCTCTCTGTAGACGTTGCTGGGTGATATAGCGCGAGCGTGATGCGGTCCAGATGCAGATATCATCAGCATAAATTGTTATACGGACCCCTTGCGGAAGGTTTCTTCTTATGTGTATAAGGGCAATATTGAACAGGAGAGGACTGAGCACCGCTCCCTGTGGTACGCCCCTCTCTACTGCGTGAAAGCGCGTTGGACCGTTTGGAGTGGTCATAAAAATTTGCCGTTCTTTCAAATAATGCCCAATCCATTTGTATAGCTTTCCTCCAAGGCTAAGACTGGCAAAGGCGGCGAGAATTGCATGATGAAAGACAGAGTCAAAGGCGGGCTTGATGTCTAGGAAAATGGCTGTCGGGATGTACCCAGCATGAAGGTACTCCTCAATTGATGAGACGAGGGAGATGATATTGTCAGTCGCAGACCTGTTTTGACGGAACCCGTTCATTTCTTGGCGGAACTCATTTCGGCTTTCTAGGAACCAAGTTATGCGTTTGCAGATCATGCGCTCCATGAGCTTACCTACGCAGCTCAGTAGGGCAATGGGCCGGAATGATGCGTAGCTTGTTGGCTGCTTACAGGGTTTCAAAACAGGCACAATTTTCGCCAGCTTCCATTCCGTGGGGACCTCACCAGTCATCCAGGAAGAATTGTAATACTCCAGGAGTCGAAGACGGGAGGTGTGGGGTAGCTTTGCAATGGCTTCATAAGTCACCTCATCATGACCCGGAGACGTGTGTCTATTTGTCTCCGCGATAGCTGTGGATAGTTCTTCCATTGTGAAAGGTAGGTCTAACGCTGGCACTGCCGCCTTTGGGATGCCTGATTGACCATTTGCGGAGAGTGTCGAATGCCCTGACCCTGCCGACAGTAGCCTGCAGTATTCTTCTGAGACTTCTTTTATAGATTTTTGTTCGTGAAGGGAGAGTGCAGCGAAGGGGTGGAGTTGTTGAGGCGGCGTGCGCATACCTCTAACTATCCGCCAAATATTGGTTACTGGTTGGCGCACATCCAGCGTAGAACAAAAGTCACGCCACTTTTGCCGACTGAGTTTATCCATATAGCGTCGAATGTGACGTTGTGCCCGTCGGCATGCACGTAGGTCATCGAGGCTTTTTGTGCGCAGAGCTTTCCTTTCAGCTCGCCTGCGTATAGCGCAGAGCCTTTGAAATGTGTCATCATTTGAAGGTAGGCTATCATTTTTAGTTGTAATTTGTGTACTCGCTCTCAGGCAATACGCCATTGTTGATGCTAATTCCTCATTGCGAGTTGCCGCAGTAATTCCTCTGCTTACAGCGCCCTTGTATGCGTACCAGTCTGTAGATTTTGTAAGGAATTTCTTTGGGTTCCTCTGCGCATGGAAAGCCGATATGAGGATTGGGTAATGGTCGCTTCCGCGTGTCTCCAAATCAGTGCACCAGCCAAAGTTGTGGGCGAATGAACTTGTGACAAATGTCACGTCAATGCTGCTGGTAGTCGTCGGGCCTCGGATGTAGGTGATGCAGCCATCATTTAATGGCTGAACTGAATGCTTGGAGAGAAGTTTTGCAAGCTTGGCACCTCGGGCACATGTATGTGAGCTGCCCCAAATTTCATTATGAGCATTGAAGTCTCCGCAAATAATATGCGGTGAGGGCGTCCTTGCTATC
The DNA here is from genome assembly GCF_055824585.1 of Amblyomma mixtum. Lineage (NCBI taxonomy): Eukaryota > Metazoa > Arthropoda > Arachnida > Ixodida > Ixodidae > Amblyomma > Amblyomma mixtum. Next base: position 44,382,264 of record NC_143017.1, on the reverse strand, counting down.
AAGTTATCAAGTCTCATAGCATCAAATGGCGTGCCTGGCTCAAGATATACTCCAATCAGAGTGTACTGTTGTCCGGCAATAACTGTGACAGCGCACACGTATTCATTGTCGCTGTGAGGCGGGACATCAACCGATGAGGCCGGGATATCCTTGCGAAAGCCTATCAGCAATCTGCTGACGTTATCTGGTCGTTGTGAATGATGGAAATAGTATCCGTGGAGTCGGAAAGTTTCCTCGACGCGTGATTCACAGATGACTATGAAGGGGAAGCGGTACGCTCGCACGAGCTGTCGGAAATCTGAGAGTTTAGAGCGTAGCCCGCGAGCGTTCCACTGGAAAATGGTGCATGTACGAAAGATGTTGTGGATTGTCAGCTGCGGCGAAGTTCTCGCTGTTGAAGCCATGACTACTGAAGTGTGGTATTACGCCCCTGCGGAGCGTAGGAGACCGACACCAACGGCTCCATTGCAAGGACAGCTTCTACTTCTGGGAGTCCTCCTGACGAGGGGTTTGCACGGATAAGAGCCTTGATGGCTGCAAACAGCATCGGAATGAGTAGGCTTGTGATATCTTGTTCAGAGTTTCCGGTTTGCTGCCTGTCGCTGATCTTCCTGTCATGTTGTGGCGCCTTAGGCTCAGAGCGAGCGACGCTGTTTGTCGGGTCTTGTGCAGTGCGCTGCAGCAGCTTTGATGAAGGAGAAGAACCAACGGACTTCCCACGCTTACAGGAGTATTTCGCTGCTGCCGACCGAATCATAAGTGAAACAAAAGAGCGTTTTGAGCAGCCGGCATGGAAAAGCTCGTAAAACTAGAAGACATCTTAACCAGCGCCGCTGGAGCTATAGACGGTATACAGCAGATGAACTAGAGGCGGCTTTGGGAATGCATACAGTTGATTTTGACTTGTGCAGACTCTCGGCGCAGTTTATGTTATTACCAACTCTTCTAAACGGTGATGATTCTACCACAACTCTGGGCATTTTGGAGATCCTGCAAAGGCAATCGAAAAACATGCGCGAGTTGATGGATCAGGTCGTGAGGTATGTTCAGCTTCTGTTTTCCATACCAGCGTCTGTCGCTTCTGGGGAACGCTCTTTTAGTGCTCTGCGCAGAATAAAAACGTATTTGCGCGAACCGAACGACTCAAAAGTGGTTACCGCATCTTTTGATTTTGCATATACACAAAGAAAGAACGGCGCTTCTAAGTATAGACGCCGTCATCAGGGAGTTTGTGAGCAGAACAGCAGAGGGAGCAGCAACCTTTGGTCTAGAACAGGGGTTCTCAAACTGGGTTCCGCGGAACACAGGGGTTCCGCGGGCTGTCTTCTTGTGTTCCGCGAGAACCCTCACCGGCCCTGACCCGGCAGCTGATATGAGACTGGCTCTGAGTGCAGCTGAGCCACGCTTTGACTTGCTCTCAAAAGGGAAGCAGTACCACTCATCACATTAGTATTTGTATTAATCGGTGCAATAAACATTTAACTTTTGCAACTCTCTCTTTGCAAAAATGCACTCGACAACATTGCTGGTAAGTGAAAGCAGGAGGGGGGGGGGGGGGGGGGGGGTGGGGGGGGGGGGGGGGGGGTTCCTTGGAACTTATTGAAGGCTTTTGGGGTTCCTCCAAGCAAAAAAGTTTGAGAACCCCTGGTCTAGAAAGAGCAGCACTGTCCGAAATGTCTGCTGCTTGCGTGCATTATTGCTAAGTGTATACATGTACTGTAGCGCGTTTGCTTGTATTGTGGCAATGTACTGTTGTTTTATGTTATGGTTTTGTTCATGTGTGAATGTCTAATTATGTAAATTTGTCAAACGTCAATAAATATGTGCGCGCTGAAAATTTATTTTGTAGTTTTTTCTTGTTAATGCTTGTATAACAATATGCACTATATATCTAACGATCAAAGAAACATTGCGTTTTTCACGCAGTTAATTATTCTCTCTGGAGCCAAACTTGGATTGTAATATCTGAAAAACCTAAGTATATAAACAAAAAAACAAGTAAAAATAAACTTGTTCGAGCCCCCCCCCCCCCCCCCCCCCCCCCCGAATATATACTTCCGACGTCCCTGCGTGGAGTTGGATATTCGCATCGACAGCTATATTGCAGTATCGCCAGGCAAGCGGGGGAGCCCAGCCCAGCTCACAGTTTCGACAGGCCCCTCCCGAGTCGGTGATGACGTGTTTCAACTTAGGATTAGTGAGAGCCAGAGCAATTGCAATCTCCTCCGCGTGTGTTGCGTTGTAGGCTTTGAAAGCGAGCCCGTTAACTGTGTTGTTTTGTGCACAACTGCGGCCGACCACTTGGGGATCTTTAACGTGCACTGAAGCACATATGGATGCCCTTTGAAAAAAAAATGGGTGTGGTTTATCTCTGGTTAAACCTGGTTGGTTGCGAAAGCTTAGCTGCTTCAGATTCTCGTCGTTTTCGCAAACGTTCTTCTCGTTGTTCCTCTGCTTGCTGGGCACGTTTTTCCCGCTTGGCTTCATTCCGCTTAGTATTCCCTGGTTTGCTTATCGTCATGGCTATGTTAGACATTAAAGACGAGACTTGTGGTGAAGGCGGTACGTTTTATTCCACTTTACTGACTGCTCGAAAGACGGCCCGGTGATCCGTAAAGTAACTGTGAAGTCCGCTTGAAACGCGCGCGTCGCACTGGAACATTCAGTCACTCTGATCACGTTGTCGGCCATGCGGCGAGCCTTCACGTCCTCGGAAGACGGCCCACCCAGCTGTGCCAAAGCGCGACGCTGCAACCGCTCCGCGTCCTGACGTCGCCTCTTGGCTAGGCGCTGTTCTCGCTCCTCAGGCGTTTCCGCTGCTCTCTTGGCCTTGCACCGATCGTTCTTCCTTTTCCCGACAGCTAGCTCCTGGGCCACAATCTCAGTGTCGGACGAGTGGAGCTTATCGTTTGCAAAGCCGCTCAACGGCTGCCTTCTCCATGGCAATGGCTTGGTTGGTTGCGACTGAGAGAAGGATGAAAAGGAAAAGTGCAGTGCGGGCCTGCCAACTGGCTCAAGCCAAGCCACCACCGCTGCCACGTGCAGACAGAAGAGAGTTGAAAGATAAGAGGAAAGAGAAAAAGAGAGGAAAGACGCGCGTCGCAGACAACCGCTTCTGAAGCGGACGCTGGCTGAAAAAACAGATAAGCGGCAGCGTGGGCGAGACCCCTCTCTTAATTCGGCTATGGTTTGCTGGTTGGTTGCGACTGAGAGAAGAATGAAAAGGAAAGTGGACGGGCCTGCCTACTGGCTCAGCCGAGCCACCCCCGCTGCCACGTGCAGATAGAAGACAGTTGAAAGATAAGATGAGAAATAATCCACACAGGTTTTGGAGCCATTTTCGTGGCCGTAAAACGGTGCAGTCCGGTCTCTCTGTAGAAGATAAGGCCAATACTGCTAATATGTACAACGATTTCTTCTTTTCAGTCTTTACTAAAGATAACGGCATCATCCCCGACTCCTGCAATTTGCCCCTGCTAAATATTGAACCTCTCAGAATTACCGATGACGGGATTTTCAATCTTCTGCTGAACCTAGATCCAAAAAAATCAACAGGTCCGTATGATATTCCAAATGAGTTTTTAAAAAGATATGCCGAATGGTGTAGCAAGTACCTTGGTATTATCTTTCGCAAGTCTATTTCATCATCAAGGCTGCCCAGAGACTGGAAAATGGCAAAGATCATACCTATTCATAAATCAGGGGACACTACCTCACCCTCAAACTATAGGCCAATCTCTCTTACAAGTACATCATGTAAAATTTTGGAACACATAATTTCGAAGCACATAACCTCATTCCTGGAGCGCAATAGTATATTGACACCCCATCAGCATGGATTCCGACGCGGGTTATCAACCGTTACTCAACTAACAGAGGTTGTACACGATCTAGCACTTAATATTAATAACTGTAGCCAGACAGACATAATATTGCTCGATTTTTCAAAGGCATTCGACTCTGTATCACACAATAAGTTGCTAGGGAAACTAAAAACTGTTATCGGGGAAGGCGACTTACTATCTTGGTTAGAAGATTTTTTGTCAAATCGGTCTCAGTTTGTGGTTTTTGAGTATGTTTCATCCAAAACAGTTCCAGTAACGTCGGGCGTTCCTCAGGGATCAGTCCTTGGTCCATTGTTATTTCTGCTCTTCATCAATGACATAACTAATGACATTGATTGTAACATTAAGCTCTTCGCAGATGACTGCATTCTTTACAAAACTATTAACAACCGCGAAGACCATCTGTCGTTAAACAGTTCTGTCGTTAAACAGGTGGGCTCGGTGGCTGTGCAACCGCACAGTCTAACCCTTTCGCCTTCATCATGCAGATTTTTCTGTTCATCGTTCGCGTGGCCATCCCCGCCCTGCTGTCTGCGCGCCCTGGAACCGCAGTGTTTTCCGCGCATGCCGATGCCAGCAACAACAACAGCCCCTGCTGCAACACCGCAGCCATCATCTCTCCATTTCCCGGACCGCCCCTCGGGCAGCACTGGACACTACCTTATCCCTGGCAAGCGGAACTGCGAGCGACATCAACAGCGGAAGCTATAAAGGAGCAACGCCCGTCCGCGCCACTCTGTGGGCTCGGTGGCTGTGCAACCGCACAGTCTAACCCTTTCGCCTTCATCATGCAGATTTTTCTGTTCATCGTTCGCGTGGCCATCCCCGCCCTGCTGTCTGCGCGCCCTGGAACCGCAGTGTTTTCCGCGCATGCCGATGCCAGCAACAACAACAGCCCCTGCTGCAACACCGCAGCCATCATCTCTCCATTTCCCGGACCGCCCCTCGGGCAGCACTGGACACTACCTTACCCCTGGCAAGCGGAACTGCGAGCGACATCAACAGCGGAAGCTATAAAGGAGCAACGCCCGTCCGCGCCACTCTGTGGGCTCGGTGGCTGTGCAACCGCACAGTCTAACCCTTTCGCCTTCATCATGCAGATTTTTCTGTTCATCGTTCGCGTGGCCATCCCCGCCCTGCTGTCTGCGCGCCCTGGAACCGCAGTGTTTTCCGCGCATGCCGATGCCAGCAACAACAACAGCCCCTGCTGCAACACCGCAGCCATCATCTCTCCATTTCCCGGACCGCCCCTCGGGCAGCACTGGACACTACCTTATCCCTGGCAAGCGGAACTGCGAGCGACATCAACAGCGGAAGCTATAAAGGAGCAACGCCCGTCCGCGCCACTCTGTGGGCTCGGTGGCTGTGCAACCGCACAGTCTAACCCTTTCGCCTTCATCATGCAGGTTGGTAACTTCTACAGTCTATTTGCTAAGAAAACTAGCAATTATCTCTTACTACAGCTACCGAGCCCACAGAGCTGTGTCTGTATTGGTGTTGAATGCGTTCAGGTTGTTCGATCCTTGTTACTTTTGGCTGGGGATATTGAAACAAACCCGGGACCTGATTTTGAAACCGTGCTTGCTGAGCTAAAGAAACTGTCTTCCGGGCAATCTACACTTCTCTCAGAAATACAAGACATGAAAAAACAACTTACGGCTACTGACACGGCAATCGCAGACTTAACAGCACGCATGTGTATCCTTGAGGCACAAAACCAACTTATCACTGAGCTGCAGTCGCGACTAGACTCGATGGAGACAGCGACAACAGAAATGTGTGCTCATATAAAAAACCTTGAGGCTCGTGTTGACGACGCTGAGAACCGGTCACGTCGAAACAATGTAATATTTTATGGTATCCCTGATAATGACCCCGCAGAAACTTACACACAATCTGAGGAAGCTGTAATCCATCTTTGTTCCACTACCTTAGATATAACAGTTGCTTCAAACGATATCGAGCGCGCCCATCGCCTCGGCCGTCATACAGCTGGAAAAACCCGACCAATAATCGCAAAATTTCACTCCCACAAAACTAAGCTGGAAATTCTGTCTAATGGAAAAAAATTCAAAGATACTGTATATAGCGCCGGTGAAGACTTCTCGCCTGCCGTTAGGAAGGCCCGAAAACAGCTTATCACCTTTGCAAAAACCAAATCTACAGCTTATAAACTGAGCTATAAAACCTTGTTTATCGGTCGCGCACGGTACGTTTATGACGAATCCTCGGAAACTGTTAAGGAAATATCGTAGCAGCCATCTAGAAAAAGCACCCCACAGCCTCACCCCACGCCCGCGTCCCGGCAGTCACCTCAGTCTACTCTTTCTTTTTCCGTGCTTTTCACTAATGTCCGCAGTTTCATTTCTAAGCGGGAAGAAATCTCGAGTCTTGTTCGTTCGTCCAATAGCAACATCTTCGTACTAACTGAAACGTGGCTGACTAGCGAAATTAACGACAATGAGGTCCTGGCAGACTTATCTAACTTTAAGCTTTTTCGTAAGGACCGTCAGGGGTCTCGTGGCGGAGGAGTGCTCATTGGTTTTTCTAATGATTTACCATTTTCAATCATTTCCATTTCGTCTGATCTAGAAATAATGTGGCTTTTCTGCCGTTGTCCTCCTCAGTCGGTTCTTCTCGGTGTTTGTTACAGGCCCCCGCATTGTACTCCGGACTTTTCAGAGAAACTTACTAACTTGCTGTGTGAACTTACTGCTAAATATCAAAAGTCGCATATACTTCTCTTTGGTGATTTTAATTTCCCGGATATTGACTGGAATACTAACACTGCTTCAGCATCAGGCACGGTGGAAGCCAAAAATTTCATAGAAGTGTGCCTGAACTTTGGCCTTACACAAGTTATCTTGGCGCCAACAAGAATAACACAAACGAGCGCTAACATATTAGACCTGCTACTCGTCAGTCATCCCGAAAGTGTTAAATCAGTCACGATTCTTCCTGGAATAAGCGATCACGAAGTAATTCATACCGATATAGCCTTAACTCCGCTTCGGAACCAAACTTTTAAAAAGACGATCCGTTTGTACGATAAGGGTGACTACGCAGAGATTAATCGTGAACTAGACGCTTTCTTTCAATCTTTCCGAACTAATTTTCATATTCGGTCTATCGAAGAAAATTGGACTATATTTAAGAAGAAAATTACTGAACTAACTGATCAGTTCATTCCTAAGTTCACCTTCCGAGAGAGTTCACAGAAACCATGGTTCACTAAAACGCTAAAACGTTTGGAGAATAGAAAGAAGCGTCTATTTCGCGCAGCCAATGCAAAAACTAACCAGGCGGTCTGGGACAAGTATTACGCAGCCGAAAAGGCATATAATTCATCTGCTCGGAACGCCAAACGTTCCTTTTTCAACAAAGACTTGCCCCGAATACTACACACTAATCCTCGAAAATTCTGGGACACCATCAACCCAAAACACAAAGGCGACATCAGTGTCACAAATGAAGCAGGAGACGTGCTTAGTCATGCAGAGTGTGCTCACATGTTCAATGTTGCATTTCAATCAGTGTTCACTAATGAATATGATGCCCCCTTTTCTGTGCCAAACACTTTTATTTATAATGTTATGTCACCTGTTGAATTTAACACATTGGGAATTCTGTCACTAATCGATAAAATGAAACTTTCATCTTCGGCCGGTTTCGATAATGTCAACGCCAAATTTCTTAAGAATACGAAACTCACCAGTGCCAGTTACTTATGTTTGCTATTCCAGCAGTCACTCTCTTCTGGCCAACTTCCTCGTGACTGGAAAAATGGGAAGGTCATTCCAGTCTTCAAATCCGGTAACACAAATTCTCCATTAAATTATCGCCCCATTTCTTTAACAAGCGTGCCTTGCAAGCTAATGGAACACGTCATATTCTCCCATGTCATTGCCTTCTTGGATTCGAACAATTTTTTTTCATCCTGCGCAGCACGGGTTCCGGAAAGGCTTTTCTTGCGACACTCAACTAGCCCTTTTTATTCATGACTTGCATGCCAACCTAGATCTTAACCTGCAAACTGACGCTATATTTCTTGATTTTAAAAAAGCCTTCGATAAAGTTCCCCACAAACGCCTGTTGTACAAGTTATCTAACCTTAATATCGATCCTAATGTTGTTGCATGGATTAAAGAATTCCTAACTAACCGCACTCAGTCCGTCTTTGTAAATGAACACACTTCCAGCTTCCTTCCTGTAACATCTGGCGTCCCTCAAGGTTCCGTACTAGGTCCCCTTTTGTTTTTAATATACATAAATGATTTGCCCTCGCATGTGTCTTGTAAAATTCGCATGTTTGCTGACGATTGTGTTATTTATGAAGCAGTTAATAACAATTCTGATCAATTATCTCTCCAAAACAACCTTAACAAGATTCGGGATTGGTGTAAAATTTGGCTAATGGAGCTTAACCCTCACAAATGCAACGTACTCTCTTTTCATCGCCGCCGTAACCCGCTCGTGCCCCTCTATCACATAGACTCCGTTCCCGTGCTGCCAGTAGAATCATACAAATATTTAGGCGTAACCTTGTGCGCTGACCTCTCCTGGAAAACGCATATAACTAACATCATTTCTTCAGCTAACAAATCCCTTGGTTTTCTAAAACGTCATCTACACGATGCGCCCATGCATGTTAGGTTATTAGCTTACGAAACACTTGTGAAATCGAAATTAGAATACGCATCACCCATTTGGCATCCACATCAAGCTTATCTAACCAACGCATTAGAAATTTTGCAAAACCGCGCAGTCAGATTTATTCATTCTTCATATCATTACAGCACGAGTGTTACATATCTGAAATCGCTTTCAGGCATACAGCCACTCGAGCTGCGCCGCCGCACAGCCAGTCTTTTATTATTTCACAAGTTCTTTTACAGCCATCTACGAACTGCACCCTACATGGTCCCTCCGGCACGCATATCTCACCGCACTCTCCATCAACTCCAGATCAGCCGTCCACGTGCACGCACAGTCACCTTCGCAGCTTCATTTTTTTCACGCACCGCCGCGGACTGGAATGGCCTTCCCGCTGACATTGCAACAATAACCTGTCCCGCGAACTTCGCACGCAGAGCTAACACCTTTTTGTCATCATCATAACGCATGATTACTTTGTCGCACCAAACGTTGTACCCACCCCTTATGTAATGCCCCTGAAAAGGGGTCTTTAAGGAAATAAAATTGATTGATTGATTGATTGAAAAAAAATAACAGAATGGTGTAACACGTGGCAAATGACAATAAACACCAAAAAATCCGTTTGTATGACAGTAACAAGAAATTCCCGTTTTGCTTTTCTTACTCTGTAAACGGCGTTCCATTAGCGAAAACTAAACACCATAAATATCTAGGTATTACGCTGTCTTCTGACCTGAGGTGGGACTCTCACATTGCTAACATCACGTCTACTGCTTTACGGAAACTTCTCTTTATCAGGAGACGCTTGCGGTCCGCACCAGTATCTTCTAAACTCCTGGCCTACAAAACCCTTGTAAGGCCAGTCTTAGAATACGCGAACACAGTCTGGTTCCCACAATCAATAACTAACATCACAAAACTTGAGGCTATACAACGCAAAGCCCTACGAATAATTCACAATAAATACAAGCGCACAGATTCCCCAACATTGCTTGCAGCTTCATCCGGTCTCCAAACATTATCCGCAAGAGCAAAACAAGCGCGCTTAAAATTTTTGTTTCAATTATTACACGAGCAGTACAGGATAGATGTGAAAAAATACGTGACGTACTCACAATCGCCACCTTCACGGCACAAACATACGAACACACTAACCGAGTATGTGTGCCATAATGACACGTTTAAGCATTCCTTTTTCCCTCTCTCCATTAGTGAATGGAATCGCTTGGATCGTAACATCACATGCACTCAATCCTTATCATCATTCGTGTCGCAGATAGAGCATTTGTCGTAATGCACAGTGGCGATGCAGCAACCGTGACTGCAAATCTAGGCAAGAAGACAACCCCTTCTAACTTGTCATGTATGCGATTTTGAGTGCATTTTGAAATTGTGCCTACCATTGTCGAAGATCTGTTCTGTATATCCTTTTGCTATGGCCAATTCACTTTTCCCTACCTTTGCTTCTATGCCATGTTTGCTGCCTTTGAATAATATGTTTATATTTGTTTTTTGCACTGTATACTAATTGCCCCTGCTATGGTCTTGCAATAAGACCAGCAGTATTGTAAAATAAAAAGGAGAGAGAGAAATAGACGCACGTCGCAACACCGCGTCCACCGAAGCGGACGCCGGCTATCCGCTACTGCATCACACTCCTCTTATACTCACACCGCAGCGCGTCCCCTCCCCTTGCGCATAAAGGCGCACCAGCTCTGACGTCACTTGGCTCCTCGCACATGCGCACAACTGGCGAGGCGAGCGGCGTCTGCTCCGCTGTCACGCAGCTGCGAGGCGCGCGGCACGGCACACCAGCTGCGTGCTCTGACGTCACTCCGCGCATGCGCACAACTGGCCTTCCAGACGCACGGCAAATTGGCGAAACTGGGTAGTGTAGCTCTCGCTACAGAAGAGGTACCATAGTGGAAGGCTTCCGAATAATTTCGACCGCACACACACGCATAAAAAAGGCAGGTGGCATGTTACGCTGCTAGCCAGCATTCGGTATCTTCCCGTGACAGCTACCTTCCAGGTGGCGTTTCGCTCTGCTACTTGGACATCTGGTTACGCCGACTATGACGCGCGAACGCACGCCTAAGAGCTGAACTCTAAAAGCTACTGACTAATTCCTTCTAAGTTTTGAAAAGCCACTCATTCCGAACAGGTCGCTGCATTTGATAGTTTAGTAACATATTATGAGGCTGTGAATAATACAGGTCTTTGAGTCGACCGAGAACGAGCAGACTGCAGAAAATCGAGAACCTGACTAGAATTTTTCACTAAAAACGGGTCATCTATATTAAGCAGATTGAGCTTACTTAGCAAATATAGTGACAACTGTCTTTTCCACGTGCCTTGTTCCGAAATAAGTTCCAAAAGGCTTATAAAGTATGTGGGTATTCACGCTGAAGAATGCAATAAGGAAGACTTTTTTTAATGGTGTCTTCGACTGGTCGCTCCCACGATCCGGTTCGGATTTGGCAAAGCGAGAGCCGCTCTAGCTCCGAGCGTATAGCGAGACCGGTCAAGCCGAATGGTCAGCAAGTTTTCAGAGCGAAAGCGCAGGAAGCAGAAAAAGGACATAACTTCCGTAACGGCGTACCCAGCGTAATGATTCGTCTTTTTTTCGACATTTCGCCTCACAGAGCCACACAGCAGGGATGTTTTAAATGCGTCTAATACCTGAAGCGCCTAAACTTGTTTGAACGGATGCGTAAAAACCGACGCCTTAGGCCTCGCCAGACCAGTCGTGGTGTGTCCTGGCTACCCTGACTTCGCATCCGTCTCCACAAAACGGCGGAAGTGGCTCTGTCACGTGACCACATCTCGGGACCGCTCAGACTTTTTTCTCGGAGCGCCTCAGAGCGCTCTGGGCTGGAGGCGGGTGCTCTGAGTCAGCCAAATGTAGTCAGAGCGCTTGATTTCGACCAGCCGAACGTGCGGCTGCATCTCAGAGCGATCTGAAACGACCAGTCGAAGACACCATAGGAGTCAGAAATGGTCCTTGAGAGCCCGCACTCCGAACAGCAAGGAGTAAACAAGGGAGTAAGCTGTCCTCTCGCGTACTCCCATTTCATGAATGGGAGTGCACTAGGAGTGCATTTTTACTCCCATATAGGTGTATTCTTGTTTAGTATGGACTGAGGTTAAGCTCGCCGCATAACTTTTTTACTACACACTTAACTTTACCTACCCAGTGCCTTCATGGCAAGCGAACAGAGACAGAGGGATCAATTTTAGCGCGGTACAGTTCTGATGACAAAGTCACAAAACCACCTTTAGCCGCGGAAGGCACCACGAGATTATGCTGCTCGACGAGGTTCCAGGACCGCTTGACAAAGCCTGGAGGGGGCTTGCATCAACCCACCTTTCTGAATTCATTAAAGCTTCAAAAGTTAAGAATACTTACATGCCGTGAATGCAAACGTGTGTCACCGTGGACTACTAGTTAAAGGGGCCATGACATGGTTGTTCTTCGTATTGCAGTTTTGCACTTCAGTAAATAACAGAAGAGACTGGTCCAATTTTCGAAATTTAGCTGCCCTGGACTCGCTGTATATTCCAGAAAACGTGATTGAACTTGAGACGGGGAAACTCCTCCCACCAGCAGCGACCGCCATATTGAATGCTCGAGTGACATCGCAAGCGCACGCATGGAGCAGTGTCGTCTATCGTTACTACAATGCGCACAACGAGGTCTCTTGTCCCCTATACTTTCAAGGGCGATCGAAGTAGCAGTCGTCCCTCATATGTGAGGGACTGGTGCCACAAAAGCGGTAACAGTTAGGGTCCGGTCACACTCCCTGCAGACTGATGCCGCACCACCAATCAGAGGCAGAGGATTCAGAACTGTCTACCCTCCCGTCACCGGAATAAACGGGGTCATTTGGTGGCACGCCGCCGGCCACGAACCTTGGCGTCCTTTGTTTTGCCGCCCACCACAGCACCCCTGTGCTGCGCGATGTCAGTGCACGTTAAAGATCTCCAGGTGGTCGAAATACATAGGACACCTCCACTACAGCACCTCTTTCTTCTTTCACAACCTTTATCCCTTCCTTACCCAGTATTCTGCATGTGAAAATATGGTACGCAGTTGCATTACTTTGTTTGCCAGCAACTGAAGCAAGTGGGAAATGGGACACATGTATCCCGCTGCTGCATAAAGGGTTAAACTTTGGCCCCATCATAACCAATGTCCATGCATTTTAAACTAGATTATTTGACAAGCAGCAGCTGTTGAAAGTCCTGGAGGCTTGTGCCGAGGCATCCCATGTTACACTTAAAGGGAGACTGAAGCACTTTTTCTGAAAATCGGGCTGGCAGCGGCATCCTATAGCTTTTCATGCTGTATGCTGGAATATCGCATCCAAATTAGGCAAAAACAAGCGCGAATTGCCTTTTTTAGCCGAAATATGCGGCCTGTGCCGCGGAGCACGCCGCGCGGCGCGCCGCCGCCCGTGGTTGGTCAAGAGAGGTCGTGACGTCACTTAATTGAGGACTGGAAAAGCTGCCGATGCGGATCCGGCGCTGCGTTGAGGGCAGATCGCAGCTTTCCGTGTCGTTGTAAAAGCGAATACGGCGACTAGTTTTTTTTACTGACAACCGAAGAAAAGGATACTACAGTTTGCTCATTCCACGTATCGCCTGAAACCAAAAAAGACAAGCAAAGAATTCTATGCCTAGCACAAGCATACGCCAGCGTCAAAGACGCGATGCAGACCATGCGTAAAAGGTGCCAGCACAACCTCAGCTCGGATTCTCGGAAAGGAAGGGGTGCGAACAATACTCAAGTCAATTACCACCACCGGACGCCTCCTGGCTCGCCCGGAAGAGCGTCATCCTAAAGAAAAGGCCCAAAGCACTGTGTACAAAAAATCCTGTTCTCAGTACCCGGCGTTGCAGGTTGGGGCAAGAAGTATTTCAAGGAAACGATGAAGGAGCACAAAGTTGGTGTCAAAATTAGCGAAGCGCAGTGGCCAAGCACTGCGAGGCATGTGACTACAAGGTAGTGACGCAATCATGGTGCGCTGGAAACCAAGCCAAATACGCGCACAAATACGCTTCACTCCTGGCGCGTTCAGCAGATGCCAGAAAATATTAATCGAAGCCTCGGAAACGTTCGCCCTTCCTAGATTTGCAGTTTAGGTTCAGTGAAGTAGTTGCCAACTATATGTGTGTTTAAAAGCCCAGCTAGCTGCAACTCGCCCACTGCCACTACTTGATGAAGAAACCGAGTAAGGTTGCGGTGTTTTTTTGCAAAAACTCGGTTGGCATTCATTTCTCTCATAAATTTGCATCCGAAATCAACGTCGAACGCTTTCATTTTAATTGCTTAGCTAGGATTAAACGAGATGCCGCATATGAAGAGCTTCGATGCTTGCTTGCTTTGCTTTATTGTGCTTTGCTCTGCTTGCTTGCTTGCTTGGATACGTCGAACCGAGTATAAAATCACTAACCGAGCCTTGCTGAGCACGTCTCAGGTGGTCTGGCCGCACCTAAGCTGAGGAGAGCGACACATGCTTAAGCCTCTATAAGGTTTCTTCAGGGGCTAAGTGAGCATGTTTCTACTTTTAAAAGAGGCGCTTCTTCGGAATGGTGACACGCCTCTTATGCGCGAGGAAATCGATGGAACTGTGTCATGGTTCAGCCGCGCCTTTTCGACAAAAATCTCCAGAGATCACACTAGGACAAGCTCTGCCTGTAGCCGCTCTTACGTAAGTGTTTCGAGCAGAGTAAGCTTGCTTTAGTCGGCTTGAATTCTTCGTCACAGCAGCGAGCGGTTGCGCTGCGAGCTTGTGATCTTGCGGAAAACAGTGGAAGACGACACAGTCGCGGCCGTAGTTGTTCGTGGACACGAACGCAGAGTAGTACCTGTTGAATCTGATTCTCAAGGTCGGCTGACACGCTTTGTACGTCACAACGCACGCAGTACGAGGAACAACGCATGCAGCACGAGAAACAACGCGCGCTGAAAGCGCGCTCGGGTGCTCCGAAGCATCCCCGGCTCCTCAACATGACGTCACGCTGGCCGACATGGACGAGGTTTCTCTCTCCGCTGTTCCCCTCTCCTGCGCTCGCGCGGGGCGCGGGAAATTTAAACATCGCGTTTTTAATTGGTGATTGCGCCACTATTTTAGCCAAAATCGAAAAAATAATTTCACAGACGTGATCAGCAATGACACTACTTCAAAACCCTAGAAGGTTAGCCGATTCGAAAACCACCTCAGTATCCCTTTAATACACATGCGTAGCTCATTCTCTTGACACAAGTTTTCTTTTCAGTGCAGTTCTCTCAAATGTTCATGTAAAATATTTCTTGCCCAATTTAGAACAAATGCACAAGCAGGAGTGATCAGTTTTCAGGGTTTAAAACATTTATTAAAAAGTGTATAAAAAGGAGGACAATATCTTTGTACAAGCAGCCCAATGAAATGAGCTGCACATGCATAAAACATCACAGCTGATTGTTCCAGGTCAAATATGAGTATGCCACTAGTTGTCAAGTGGCTCAAATAATTAAAAGGTAATGCATTTGGAACCAATACAGCTAATAAATAAAACTGGGCATCTCACAGAATAGCACACGCAACCCAAGTGATAAGCCCATGCAATGCAGCATTTTTCATGCCATGTCTGAAGAATTGTCTATCTTCCATTTATATAGAAATCATCACATTTAACTGTTTGGAGTGCCCACCAGCATATTTTTATCTTGTGCCCAATTTCATAATTACGCTAGATGCTAAACATTAAAAAGAAAAAACCTGCATGGCACTGCAAAACTTTGGAGACTATACTGGTTGCGACATTCTCACAAAAAGTGTTGAGAAATCCTTTCATATTACTCACTGGGCATCAACTTCGGTAAAAGTTTATACATACCATATACCCTCTTGTAAGGTCCGCACTTTTTATATTACTTTTTTTTTTAGCAATTACTCTAAAACAGGGGGTGAGGCCCATACAGTGATGTCCTTACACGAGGTTATACGGTGCATTAAAAAGTTGTCGCCCAGTTGCATTTTAAAAGTAAAGAGTATTTTAAAATATTTTAAAATACTCTAAAAAAAAAGTAAAAGTAGTAAAAAGTATTAAAAGTATTAAAAAGTAGTAAAAGTATTTTAAAATTTACATGCTGTGACACAATTTCAAAGAAATTCGTCTGGTGCCGTTCACTGCCTCCTGAATGTTGTTTTTAAAAACTTTTTCACACTTGACGGAGTGCGCGAACTCTTGTGGCCTTTCTTTGGCTTCGAGGGAGTCGTGCTGCCCGGTGTTCCCTGCAAGTGAAAGAAGCAAGGGCGTGGATTCAGTCGGGGCAAGGACACCAGAGTTGAAACCCTTATCTGTGCGTCCTCAGAGGCTGGGAAGTTTTTCAGTGAGTCAGCCCCAGATGCCTTGCAAGTGAAAAAGCTGTCCTGTCTGAGGGTGAAGTCACTACCTGACACGGTTGGCAGGTGCCAAAGTGGAGTGTGGGGAATCCCCTTTCCACTTCCAGAGGAGAGGGTGACGGGACAGGTTGTGGATGGAGAAGTAGAGAGGGAAAACCCCCTTTCCTTTTCATGTGCTAGCACTAAACGGGTCACTACTGAAAATGGAGTTGTGCCCTGGTGAAGGAGGAAAACCGGTTTTGTGCCAGCTGCCGCTTACACTGTTTAAAACTGTCATAACTGACGTAAGTGAACAGACCACACATACTGTGCTTGCACATCTACTATGCATATAGTTGAATAAAGTAAAGTATCAGAGTTTGGACCCATATGAAAGGCCATTGTTGGGTTAGTTGGTTCAATTAGAAAGGCGGTATACTAATTTTCAGCTCATTTACACGAAAGACATTCATTGCATATCGCATTTGCACTTGTCTCACCTTTATTTACGGTGACATGCTTTGGTTTTGATTGTAAGTCGACTTCCACTTTGGATTTTCAAATTTACAAAAATAGGTTGACCTACAACCGCGTAAGCCCAGCACATGGGCATACAGGCTACAACCAGGTTTCCTTCTACTCTATAATAGCAACCATACCCACCGTCGAATGAGTGCTGTGTATGGGAACCTACGTAATGTTCGCAGTTGGGAGGTGGGTACGGACTGTACGCACGAAAGATTGAGCCACATCGAGTGTGAAAGACTAGGAGCACAGTGGACGCCCACCGTCTGTATCGCATTCGCGAGCTCGCCGCGCGTGTATATGAATTGGTCTCGTGATGATCGTCACATTCGACACTCATTGTGGGCATTTCTGAATCAGCTGAAGACACTGAAGAACTCGCGTGCGCTTCTGCGTAAATTTAGTCCTAAAAAAATTCGGTCATTCAACATGACAACGTTTGGACACGGAAGTCGGGGGACAATCACCACAATGAAGCTGCAGTTTCGGAATGTTCGGCCTCACTCACCCATGGACCTGACGTAGCACCAAGCGGCTTCTGGGAATTCCCGAAGCTGAAGGGACATTTGAAGGGCATGCGCTTTGCATCCGACGAAGAGGCTGCCAATGCTGTGCCTAGATGGTAGTCAGCCTCACTGTTCCCTGACAGCAAGCAAGCAGTAGTGCATCGATAGCAGAAGTGCACCAGTGTTGGTGGGGACCATATCAAAAAAATGAACTATGTTTGCGAAAGAAATGACTTCTAGCTGTATTTTGACGGCAGCATCTCATTTTCATCAGTTAAAAAATATCTTACAGACGAAGAGGCAAAACATATATTAAACACCCCTCATATTACTCTAATGTAACTAGAGTTTTCCTCAAGATTTTTGTCCTTTAAAGTCTACCCTCATGCTATTTGAGAATACCCCGGTTTCACTGCCCTAAAGCAATGCCATGCTGTGGCCATTTTGAACCAATCGCAACTCTGTCTTGGTTTCAACAGTTTTGCGATGTTATGTTGGAAACACAAGTACCATGGAAGCCAAATGCGAATCCATCCGAAGTCAGAACATTGTTCTTTGCATTCACTGCGATACTGTGCCTGTTGCATCGCGGTGTCATGTTCTTTGCATGTGAAATCATTTGCGGTGCAGTTGTTTCTGTTGCTACTGCAGTCCACAAGGTGGCAGCACATGCTCAGTATGACGCTCGCTTTAAGGAAAGGAGCAGCAACAGCCGAAGGTGCCTTTTTAAATGCGAGACTGAACACAATTCCATGGGCCTCATCCTGTCCGTCAAGTTCAGCTAGAGGAAAAGGTAACAGACTGACTGATCTTGATGGCATTGAGGAACATGAGAAGATTTCAGGTACTGCCTCCTGCAATAGGTAGGACTTCCATGAATGCTCCTGGAGTCCTAGTAGAAAGCTTGGAAGTGAACTCCCTGGGCTCTAAACTTTTGACAAAGACTGTACCTCCTGGCTACTTCGTTTCCCGCCTGGTACGTTTTCCAGCGACAGCCGTTACGTGCCTGTTCCTGGGTTTCGGCAGCTGTGCTTCGTCAAGCCTAAATTACTCTGCCTGTACCCATCATCTCCTTTTCTCCTTAAAAGCGGAAACTAAGTGATTTGATTCAATCGGCGCAACCTGAGAGTGGCTGCCACGGGAACCATCTGGAGGGTGGTTGCTGCGGAAGGAGAGAAGGTATGGCTAGAGCGGAGGAATGCAGCACGGTCCATCTGCGGCGACTGCTGCAAAACGAGCTGCCCAAGGAGAGGGTCATCGGTGGCACTACCCGCTTAGAGCGGTGGACTGGAGTAGAGGGCTAGTGGAAAAACGGGTATGTGTGGAATGCCCTAAAGCTACAGAGACACGAAGCTGCTTTCATATTCTATACCTCTACGTACCTTAAAATATAAATACCTTAACAGCTGTCACTGAATCTCCTGTACACAGTGGTAACTGTCCTGTCAGTTTTTTTTTCTGCAGTCTCTTGAAAAATCTTACAGCTCACTTCTACTGTATAAATACCCAATGGGCACTGAAACTCCCTTGGATGTCCTGTGGACATCCTGTGGACATCTGAGGGATGGTCAAGGGAGGTTCAGTACCCACTGGGTAAAAAATACCGAGCACCGTGTCCCATGCGGCTACGCCATTTCAAAGGAGACGCTCCTGACATCCATCCATCCAGTGTGACTGTAGAGAGAATGACAACATGCCAGGAACAATGCATACCTTCCAGGTATCCCTGAAGGGCATCGAGCACGTCCTCCCCGCCGTCCACGATCTCAATCAGCTCCTTTATGTGGCACTGGTCGGCGGGGTCCAACTGGAGCAGTGGCGCCACCTCGCTCGTGGGGCTGCAGCTGGCAGCTCGCAGAGCCAGGGCCGAAAGGGCCAGCACGGCCGCCACTGCCAGGGTGGCCTCACTGCTGCGCCCACCCTTGGCACCATCTCGGTGCGTTAGAAAACGTGCCGGCAGGAACCCGTGCAGGTCTGAAGAGAACAGGGAAACCACTTTCAGTCTACACACCGAGAGCAGCTTAACCCTGTAACACCCCAACGCAGCGCAGAAGTGCAAACAACAGACGCGGGTTCGATGCCGGCCTTGGCGGCGGAATTTCTTTGGAGGAGAAATTCTAGAGGCCCGTGTACTATGCGATGTCAGTGCACGTTAAAGAATCCCAGGTGGTCGAAATTATTCCGGAGCCCTTCACTGCGGCTTCCCTCATAGCCTGAGTCGCTTTGGGACGTTAAACCCCATAAACCAAACCGACCAAACAACTCGTGTTTTATGCTTGCAGAACTACATGAATTGCCTTCATTTTTGCGGAAGCGGTCATCCACAACATATTTAGTAAAGAAAAGTCAAAGTTGATGATGATGGTGTGTTTTAATGGCGCGAGGGCACCTCAGGCCAAACAGCGCCCAGTACAAGGCAAACGGTCAACTCAGGTTATTAAGATGTTAAGAAACACAGGAGGCTTGCTAAAAGATAAATTTATGCAAAAGCTGAGCATAACGATAAAACAGCCTCGAATTTCCGCACTAATAATGCAGCTTCAGGAAGAGAAGTTTTGAATTTTGCACTCATTTTATCATGCGTCCCTAAATATTTATCCACAGTTATCCTCTCAGATAGAGACCATAAAAATTAGCTCTATTGCCCAATCTTTCACTCAATCAACCTCAGATTTTTTGCACTTTTACAATAGAGGAACCATAAGTGATGAAATCCTGGAAGCTCACAACTTCTCACTGACGGTTTGAATGCCTGGACATCCCAACAGGATTTAAGCAGGATGAGAGGGCAATCATGGGAGATGATCATGGGTGATTGTGCCAGTAGCCACCAGTCAATCAGCCAGTGATGTTATCGGTTACCTGAACTGAAAAACATAGGCACCACAATATTCCGCACAACACCACAAGTAGAATTCTGGGATGACCTCCTACGCAAGTTAAGCATTAAAAAACACAAGGCACTGCACGAACAGAAATAAAAGCTTGAGATGACACTTTTGCTCTGCCTGAAGGATATGGAGAGAGTTAGAAATGAGCTGTGTGAAAACCAATGATCAGGCAAGTCTTCCAAACACGCTTGAGCACTACCCAAGGCAGCCAGTGAAGCATTCCGCAAAAGTGTTTTGGAGCATGCTGCAGCTTTTGAACCATGCAGGACTTACCACAGAGGGTCTTCTCAATAACTGTGAATGTCTGGTTTGGGGCCACGTTCTCGGAGTTGACCGACGGGTCCCTGAATGGCAACAGGAAAGAGGCTCGAGTAAGCAACCCTCCAGACTGAAACAGCCACTCAATGGCCAATCCTAGAACCTCTTCAGTCAGCAGCAATGAGAGTTTACGCACCCATCTCCACGAATTTGAGAATGGCATTTGCCAAAACACCATACACACTCCAAAGCTATCCAAGAACTTAATATGTTAAGTGGCAGCAAACTTTGTGGGCTAGCTGGTATGCTTTCTCCCAACTACCAGTTCCGACAGCCCAGAGAATACCACCACAAAAGAGAATTGGCTTTTTTTGTTGCTTATGGGTTTAAAATGGTTTCTTCAGCGTTTGCACATCCACAGCAAATGAGCATCGAAATGGCAAACGCAACCATAAAACAGCAGCACAAACCAGTGGGGCAGGCACATCGAGAGGCACCAGAATGGAGAGTTGCCACTGGCACACCATGCAATTATGAACTCAAGAGAAGAAACCTGAAGTGCCACAAAGAGGCAAACAAGTACCACTGAATGAGTTCACAAATAGGTATGTAGCCGTGGCCTCATACAGAAAGCCCTTCCAGAAGGGGTGTGAGATTATTCAAAAGTTTCGAATAGTTGGTGAAATAGTGATGCAGTTTTCAATACTCGATTCAATCTGAATGTTTGGTATTCATCTCAAGCGAACAATATCTCTGGAATGTTTGCTTCATGTGGGGTAAGTTCCCTTGACTTCCATGGGACGACTCTCGCTGGCTGCAGCTGGCATAGCTAGCCCCACGTGGCATTCGCTAATAAAGCACGACAGCGCAAGCACGAAGGGGAACTAGCATGACACACATGGAGATGGGTGCTCCTTTCCAGCGTCTGAAGCAGGATGGTGTCTGGAATGCAGTGTATATACGGCTAGCTAGCATGGTGTCCATGGAGTCACCATCAAAAAGCAACAGCTGCGAAATGATGCAACCGCAGTTAAGAGCAGTAGTCGGAGGTCCCACAGATATGTCCCATACCCCACAAATACACTGACACCGCATGCAGGTCGACCACCCCAATTCACAATGGCCATCTTTGCACAAAACTTCCCAACCTCATCCTAATCTCGTCTTCCCAACCTCATCCTAATCTCGTCTTCCCAACCTCATCCTAATCTCGTCTTCCCAACCTCATCCTAATCTCGTCTTCCCAACCTCATCCTAATCTCGTCTTCCCAACCTCATCCTAATCTCGTCTTCCCAACCTCATCCTAATCTCGTCTTCCCAACCTCATCCTAATCTCGTCTTCCCAACCTCATCCTAATCTCGTCTTCCCAACCTCATCCTAATCTCTTCTTCCCAACCTCATCCTAATCTCTTCTTCCCAACCTCATCCTAATCTCATCTTCCCAACCTCATCCTAATCTCATCTCATCTAACTTCCCAATCTCATCTGCCTACCACCTAAATTTCAGGCACTACTGGGCTAGTCTGTTCATGCCATTCAAGGGCAAATAAGCTGAAGGAATGAACTTAATTACTACCCTTGAATGACATCGGCCGACTAGCCCAGAAAACCTTGTTTTTACCGAGGCTCATTAGGCAACAGTCAGGGCTAGCTGTGCACTACTCACAGGGACGAAAGCAGGCGAAGGAGCTGCAGGCCATCCTGCAAGTCGGAGACAGCCTGCACCTTGATCCGGTAGCAGGCCAGCTGCGGAGTGAAGAGGGAACAGGAAGGCTTCTTCAGGCGCCAAAGATCAACAAGCACTCGAAAAAATTTTGGACAGTCAGGCGGGCTTAGAGAGAACTTTTCAACCACTTGCTTAATTGCACTGAAACTGGAGGGGCTAGTTTATACTATCACGTCACTGCTGGGACCATCTCTTGCAAAATTAGTCAAAGCATAGCTAACCGCAAAAACGAGAGTACATGTGAGGAAAATCCTTCCTTGTCACTGTAACCGAGTGATTTCCAGATGTGCATCTCATATGTTCTCGACAGCTGCGGCCTTGTATCGCACGTAGCAATTCGGAGGAGGGGGCTTTCTTCATCTTTTTCTCTTCTTTTTCACGCTATAAATTCATATGTTCCCATGCTAAAGCTCTCAGTTGACTGTAGTAGCGCATGTCATCCTTGCAATATTAACTTGGAAGTAATATTTCACAGAGATGTGGTCACGTGGTGGGTTACACTGAAAATGGCAAAGTTTCGCCGTAAGATGTCGCATCAGCTTGTTTTACGAGATTTTCAATGCCCTGTTAAAATGATGGATATTTGTTCCTTCGATACTGCGGTGCTCAAATGATTCTTACAATAAAAGACAACCTTTTCATTTACACCACAATCTTAGGACACGCTCTGGTCAGTCCCTTTAACCTTTTCACAGCCTGCAGGCATGCTAGGACAAGGATTACAGTTAAAAAGCATTCAGATGGTTTTAACTACAATTTTCTGATGGCTTGGCACTTAGTTGGAGGCTTACAGTACAAGGAAGACTTAGTTTAAATACTACAAAAACAATGTTTAACTTCATCAGATTTCGCTCAATAGACGAGGTGGAATGAGATGCAATGATGTTCAATCCCATTTAATACACATCTCAAAAGACCAAAAGCTCAGTGCAAACAGCTGAACAAACTTATGGCATGTAAACATGACAAATTCTCTTTGCAACCATGTCTTGTGGAACAGGAACAGTGTTAAATGCTATGTATCAGCGTCAAATGAAACGTAAACACCACAACTAAACCTTAAGCACTAAAATAAGATCTCAACTGAGGGAGGCTGAATACTACAGCGTATTATTTTTAGTTTTATGACTGCTGTTTAAATTTATACCTTGCCTGTATTTCCTCTCCAGGCAGTATTTTCGTTTTCGTTTCAAACATATTGTACATACGACCAGTGCAAGTTTATGTACACAGGCTGACTTGCAGAAACAAGGATAGTTATATGCATCGCCAATGGTTTGGTTTATTGGGGTTTAACGTCCCAAAGCAACTCAGGCTATGAGGGACGCCGTAGTGAAGGGCTAAGGAAATTTCGACCACCTGGGGTTCTTTAACATGCTATGCTAAGTATAGGAGACAGCATTCTTTTCAGCTTCATCAGGCTAGCAGCACTGAGCAATATGTACAGTCTTTGTCAAAAGTAACCAGGCTGCATGGTTTGCTTCCAGCTTGTATAGTGGAGCCCTTGTGGCTTTCCTAAAGATCAAAAGTTGTTGGAAGGTAAGAAGAACCCCAGTCCTTACTTTTAACAACCATTTTAGCTTTAGAGAAGCTGTAAGGGCTCCACTGTACGAGCTAGAATCAAAACCATGCAGCCTGGTTACTTTTGACAAAGACTGTACGTCATTCCTTACATTCTGTCAAGCACATGAACGGGCTTGGTGCTGAGAGCATGATTAGACAACCCTCACAAAATTAGTATGCCTACAAGCCACATCAAAGGAATTTGCGGACTGCACTAAGCAGTTACACTCTACAGAGGCGGATGAGCAGAGCAACACACAGCCACACTTGCATGGCTCTCTCGTACCCACCCACAACAAAAATTAGGCTTACTGCCATGTCAGTCTATGAATAGAATTATCAGTCAACTATCCATGAGGATCCCGTAAAAACTTATTTAAATGTGAAGCAAAACGCAGCAGAAAGAAAAATACACTTAACGTTTGCATGCTGTGCTACTAAGCACAGAACCAGCCAATAAAATTTAGCTGATAAATATTTTCCAGTAGCCAACCTGCAATGATGCACGTAAAAGTAGACAAACGACCAGAATAGCCAATTTCGCGGAAAGCTCACCGCTTAAAAAAAGAAAGCAATCCTCCGCCCAGTGTGCAAGCGGGTACTGCTGGAAAAATTGTATTTGGAAAAATTTAACATTTCAGATGCGATCCAACGTTACACAGGTGCTTGAGAAGCGTATCAATCAGTCAAAAAAAGAAAAAAACTGATACTGAGAGTGATTTCCAGCGAGCATGGATGAAATCTACAAATAAAAGAAAATCTAAGCTCTTTTCAACAGCTGCGAAAATGTACGCAGTCTCCTTGGTAGAAAGCTCAGAGAACAGCTTCATGGTGGCCAGGCAGCTTCTTACTGAGCTGGTGGCAAACAATAGCATGAAAAATATGGTGGATAAAGAAGATAGGCAAGGAATGCTACAAACAGAAGTGCCTATAACTACACGGTTTTTAGTAGAACACATCAGTTAAAAACAGGTCAGAGAATACCTATTGAGGGACCACGTCGCAACCACCGGACTCAACGTACAACTGTTTCTGGCATGCATTGTATGTCACGACTCTTCCTGGCACCTCTGTGCCATCTCTCTGCAGAGACGTTTGCCTGCCACCATCGCCCGGTCCTTCCCATACTGTGAAGGCTGCACAACGGCTATAAAAACCTCTCACTCCCCTGTACTACATCTTGGGCCCCAGGTCACGGTCAGCAAGCCTTTGTGGTATGGCCGGTATTGTTTTTTGCCACCCGTGCATGCTTAGGCCTTCTGCCAAGAATGCAAGATTTCGGGTTGGAGTTAGTTTCGTATATGGGGGTTTAACGTCCCAAATTGACTAAGGCTATGAGGGATGCCATAGAGAAGGGCTCCGGACATTTCGACCACCTGGGGTTCTTTAATGTGCACTGGCATCGCACAGTACACAGGCCTCTAGAATTTCGCGTGCAGCGAAATTCGACCACTGCGGCTGCGATCGAAGTCGCGTCTTTTGGGTCAGCAGCCGAGTGCCATAACCACTGAAGCCTCGTTTACACGAACCTGACAACAGCAGGTCGAGTTGAGCAAGGCCAGCCCAACTCGACGGCTGCGTGTTTACAAGAATTGTATTTCAGAGAGTTGAGACCGGTTCAACTGAAGCAACACGATATGTCGAGCAGCGCAGCAGGAAAGGGCAGTGGCAGCCTCCAAGATTGCGACACTGCACCGCTGTCTCGCAGGCGTGACAGCGCGAGCGAAAAACGGGTTCTCATTTATCACCTCCCCTCTCGCTAACCGAACTCTTCGACTCGATGCTTTTAGAAGGGCGGGTCAAGCAAGTTAACCTACCCCCTGCAGGAGAGTTAACTCTACTGGCTCTGCGGCTTATTTTACTCGATCCGACAGCGTTTACACGAACCTGACAACTGGTTTTTTTACCCGACCAGCAAACTCGACTATCGAGTTTATGTAAACAGGCACAGAGCCATCATGGAAGTGGGGTGGAGTTAGTGTAGCTTGTTTAAAATCATGGGACCATTTTACAAAACCCCACTGTGGCACAGGCAGGGGCTTATTATTTTCCAATCTTTTTAGGTTGCCATAGCCTAACATAAGTTTATCGTTACGAAACTTTGGAGAAAATCTTGATAATGGAGCTTTGAGAAATATAGCTGGTATCCGAAGACGGCAGTTAATGCTCTTTTCCCCATGAATAAATCTGTTGGAAGTAACATCTGTTAATCTCGTCCTTTCAGTCCGGTCCCTGTTCCAAAAACAACTCTGCCGCCAGCAACAAGCTTTACTGAAACATCTCTTGCGTATCACGTTGTTAGCAATCTACAAGCGACGAACCCATGCATCGTGCCAGGGGATCACCAAAGTAACCCTACACGATGCGCCTCGATGTACACCGACCACAGGTTGGTCAACGAAACACTCATTCGGAATCTGCCATTGCCATGGGCGTCCAGGCTGGCTGTAGCGATTAACAGACTTCAAGGAAATATTTTTTTTTTTATTGCTGTTGAAAGTCCCAAAGCGACTCAGGCTATGAGGGTCGCCGTAGTGAAGAGCTCCGGATATTTCGGCCACCTGGGGTTCTTTAACGTGCGTTAACATCGCAGAGTGCATGGACTTCTAGACTTTCGCCTCCATCGAAATTCGACCGCCGCGGCCGGGATCGAACCCGCGTATTTCGGGTCAACAGCCGAGCCCCATAACCACTGAGCCACCGCGGCGGCTTTCAAGGAAGTTTAGCTAACACGCGGTATAGTGCATGGACATTAGACATATGTGACTGCTGAAGGAAGAGCCAGACAACCGCGCTGTCGACAGCGGGGTCAGTTTAGGATAGAAAGGTCCCGAGGTTGCGCACTGCACTGCCCCGAAACGGTTCCGGCAATGGCAGTGTCTTCCACACGCACTGAAACTCCGGAACACGAGCGCTCCATGTGCGCCCCGTCTTCACAAAGTGTAGCCGGTGGGGGGCGGAACCTCGAGTTCGCAAGCAGGGCACCAAGCTTACCGAATCACAGCGGGGAGCGGTACAACTCGTCGTTACAATATGTGACTGTCATTGCAAAAGCTTTCAGGTGTAGCCGTTATGCTCAACCTGCCCTTAGTTTTGTTTTGCCTTTGGTTTTATGGAGCCGCGAGGCTAGACACGGCACTGGAAAAAAAGCGAGCGGCCAGCATGAGCATGGCACGAGCTAATCTTTCTCTTTCCTCAGAGTCTAAATAGTGCCCGCGCTTACGTCCGAGTGTGCGGCCGTCGGTCATGCGGCGGATTATCTATGCATAAAACGAGCTAGGCCGTGAAATATGGACACATTCAAAAATGGCACGGCATCTCCGAACAAGGCAAGAAACATTGGTACGAGAAAAACGGTTGGCAAAGAAAGCACGCACCCATTGCACGATGGCTGCCTCCCTCTCTCGGTTGAGCATGGTGTGGTCAGCCGCCTCCGTCACGCTGACGAACCGCACCGACCCTCAACGTACCAAAACATTTGCAAGAACGGCAAGGTCAGGACGTCGGTTCGCAGCAGCCGTTCGCCGTTTTTTAAACACGCGCAGCACGCGCAGTGCGAGCACGAGGAGGGGGGAGGGGAAGGCGCGTGAAGCACCTGATTGGTTGGATATAGTTGTTGTCAATGGCGATGGGAATTTTTTAATTCTGCTGAGCAAGCCGAGTGCTTTAGCGGTGTTTCGGTTTCGGAAGTGTGTGTTATAGACACGAGAAAGAGAAAGACTGCGAGAAATAGCCACAAAAGTATAATGAACACGTGCAGTTTTATTAGGCAAATGAAAACAGTTCTTATAAACATTCAGTTGAACAAAAGAACTACGACACGATTAAAACTGCGGTGTTTAAGTCATGGTTAGGTAGGCTATCTAATGAGCTGCGGTTGCCTCTGCATTTGTAGACAATGAGATCGCGAACATACAGTTATTTCGCTATCTGACCGCTGATATCGTGGCCAGCATGGCAACGCTGCTGGTAAATACCAACGTACTGCGCATCCACCTGCAGAGGACGTCCTCAAGTCAACGCTGACTCTTCGTTTCGTTGGTATTGCAAGTGGCGTTGTCCTGCAGGTGATGCGGCTTCAGCTGCACCTCGTAGTTCCCTTTTTCATTCCTAACGGCCCTAATCACATCCGTCTGAAGGACTTTATCGACGTCTTTAGCCGTTTTCAGGAGCTCCTGGATTTTGCTCGAGTCGGTTTCGTTTAGGTTCTTGACGTACTCTTCTTTCACCCTGCTCCTCGCTGCCCGTATCGTATCTGGGTCGCCTTGAAAGACTTCCAGGATGACACGGTGGAGGCTTTTGTAGGAGTTCAGAACCAGCGACCTCGCGGAGCTGGTACTCATGTTGGATTGACGAAGATCGCAGGAGTGGTAGCTGTAAACGATTCCTCTGACCGTACAAGCACACGTAGACACAGCGTTCGCGCGTCGATGTCCACTGATGTGTTCAGCTACATGACAGAGGATAAAAAAACAGCGAAGATGTTACGTCCACAACACCACAATTTTGGTGCGACGTACCCGCGTGCGTCGGCTGCTAAATACTTGGCTATTTACTTGGCTATGTTCGGCTGGTGCGGTGTCGTCTCCGTGCCATATAAACTATGCTCTGTGCAGCTAAAATGCACCAACATTAAATTATTTTTCATTTTTAAAGTTGTTTTAAATTTAAAACTCATTAATATACAACACAAATATTTATATGTTGCTTTGTAATAAATTTTTTTTTAAAATAGTCGCAACAACAACCTCAAAAGCCGCGGTTGCGAATCGCTCTGAAGCGGTCTGCTGCTAAAAGAAGGTTGTAGGTGCGTTCTCAACTTTCACGCTTATTATTCGCCTTTTAATGCGTTTGCTGAAAGGTCCTTTTGCAGCAACGCAAATTTTAATCGCGTAAAGAGAGCGGTATAACATCCAGAGCGCACTGTTTCTCGCAGTTGAGCTGGAGATTCCCGTCGCAGCAAATGATCGGATAAAACGTGTGGTCAGCAGCGGCTTACCTAGGCTGCCAGGAGCACCATGGTAAGCGGTTGAATTGTTTCCAAACTGTGACTGCGTGCAGTTTTTACGAGGCAAAAGCGTGTCTGCATGCCCAAGTGCAATGGTGGGGATGCTTGACATCTTGAAAGTAGACGGCTCTTGTATCGCAATATGTGCCCATCTACTACGCACTACTAAAAAAAAAAAAAATTGTTTCCAGGCGCTTTTCGGCGTCCAGATTGTCATTACCATGATAATGGCCAGCGTTCTTCAGAAACTGTCCCCACAGTATTCGATATCCAGGTGGATAATCTGCAGAAGGTAAGCGGGGTATGTTTTTGCAGCCAGTTTCACTCGATCGAGAGGTCGAGCGGTGAATTTTCGTCTTCTTTCTTTAATTTTGTGTACAGGCCCTAGCATGCTGTCAGTCTGAGAGTAGTTCGAGACTAATCTCAGTCTTCACTAGATTGACTCTTTTACGAGGTCAGAGTGTCAACGTATACCTGTTAAGACCCACTCATACTTCATGCTGTTAATTACTCTCCTTCAGATTGATACGATATCTCCATCCGTCCGATGAAGAACTGAAGTCTCTTGCTGGAATCACGGGAAAGTCCTTCAAAGGAAAAGGCAAAAGGGAGAAATGGAGGTAAGCTCTCTCTCTCTCTCTGCTTTCAATGTGCGACAGCGTACGGCTGGGCATTCTAGCAGGGTTAATGACCTCTAAAAGACAACACCTTTATTTGCTGTCAGTGTTCTACGAAAAAAAAAAAAGACTATTAATATCGAGACATGGGAAGGCAAAAATGAGGGGCTCGTTATGACCAACAGTCACCGAAGCCAAGAAAAGCAGGGAAAGTTTCTATTTCTCTTTTAATTTGTGGTGTTGACAAATGAGAAATTAATAGTGTAATTATCTAATTGCTGAAAGGTAATTGATTAGAAAAATTATAGAGGCATTCCCCTGTGCTTTCCTTGGTTTCGGTGACTGTTGGCTTCTTTGAGTTGTATTATGTGGCATGCATATATCGGACAGGAATTGCATGTTGATGGCCCTGCAGTTCTGTTCACCAGAGCCTTCGTTTTCTTGGCTCTGAAACTGTCAGTCTTGTCTCAACATCCCCGAAGCTTTACTAGGCATAGTTGCAGGCCGACCTTGTTGAGCGCTGCACTTCCACTGCTCTGCTAGTAATGTCATTGTGCTGCAGCCTTTTGTGTCATAATTTCCAGCAGCATGCTTGTGAAAGTGTCTTCTTTTCTTATCTTGGGCGAGGAGGCTATCCTGCGAAAGCTTTCATCCGGGGTAGTTAACCAAGAGTGGCCGTCTGTGTAGCAGGATGCAAAGAGGACAGTGAAGACTTGAGAAAAACTAGAAAAGATGGCAAGAGTGCCCTTTTCACGCTCTTCCATGCATGCGAAATTCAAGAAACAGTGACACTGTTTCGGGGAGGTCATCCAGTAGTGCAGGTAGTTTGAAAGGACCCAGAACTAGCCTGGTGAAAATGGCGACTCGGCAGACTTTCAGCAGGGATACCCATTTTTGCTGGAAAAGCACTTTTCCAGCTGAGATGACATTTTGCAACTGGAAATGGAAGAGAATCCAGCTGAAGCTATTCATAGTCCTCTGCGCCTCGGAGTCCCTCTAGTGTACACATCTTCGTACCACTCACATCCTATGCCGTGTAATCAGAGTGCTGGTATTGTAGCTTAAAGTGCCATGATGTCAGCATTGAGTTCATGAGTGTGATGCCTGGGAACTTTGGGAATGCCCGGACAGTGCATTTCGAGAACATGTTAGTGTACGGCAAGCAACATGGTTTTACCATTCTCACTGCACACTAGGCATACTTCTTTTCACGACTGGCGATGGACATGGATCGAGCACCTTTACTGTTATAGCAGTATAGTGTCCTCCGGAGCACTGTCCGATGGTTTCGTTTGGTTTGATTTGTCGGGATTTAACATCCCAAAGCGGCTCAGACTATGAGAGATGCCACAGTGAAGGGCTGTGGAAATTTGAACAACCTGGGGTTCTTTAACATGCTCTGACATCACGCAGTATATGGGCCTCTGGAATTTCGCCTCCGATGGGTGCACCTCAGGACATCCACTGGAAGAAATGCATCTCCAAACTACCTGCGCAGCACAGGAACCAAAAAGTGATGGCGAAATCAGATTCAAAACGGCATTGAAAAGGCAGTCAGTATAAGAGTGAAATGTACAGCTAGATTTGTCACATCACATCATATGATTGCCTGTGCATTTTGCTAACCCATGCACAAATATCATGGTCAGTACCGCCGCGGTGACTCAGTGGTTATGGTGCTCGGCTGCTGACCCGAAAGACGCGGGTTCGATCCCGGCCGCAGCGGCTGGAATTTTTGGAGGAGAAATTCTAGAGGCCCATGTGCTGTGCGATGTCAGTGCACGTTAAAGAACCCCAGGTGGTCGAAATTTCCGGAGCCCTCCACTACGGCGTCTCTCATAGCCTGAGTCGCTTTGGGATGTTAAGCCCCATAAAACCAAACCAACCAGATATCATGGCAAGCACTGAAAAGGACAACAGTGCTTCGTTGTTTACGTGGTGTTTTCTTTTTTTTTTGTTACCATTGTTTATGTGCTGGTTACCTTCCACGGCGTTTGATAAGCAGCCGCCTTTATCTGTGTTCGGGAACCTCTGTAGGCATCGGAACGGTACCCTGGACCGTGACGGGAGGGACCACGAGGAGTTCCTGGTGCCCAAGAGCGTACCGGTGGTGTTGGAACCGGCGCCCATCACGGCGGGGGAGGCCCTTCAACTGCGCTTCTACGCCGACTACCAGTGGCTGTTGGACTTTGCGGTTCATGCGGTCGCCGTGTACGCCCTCACAGAGGTTTACACCCACTTCTTCCCAGGGCGCGAGGAGGTGAACCTCAGCCTCGTCTGGTGCCTCCTCTTGCTGGGCTTTGCCACGTATCTTTTGTCATGGCTCCGGGGAAGGTCTTCAAAAGCACCACTGGCCAAAGTGCAGAGGTGCTGGGAGGGTAACCGTGTAACTTTTTTTCACAATCACTTCTAAGAGCACATGCACTAAAGCTCGGTTGTATGGCAGTTCAATACGTAGAAAGCATTACATATTAGCTTATGCCCCTGTAAAGCGGGCAAGTAAAGTGCACTTACGGAGAGTGTCACTCGCTGTAAGCATACTTTGCCACATCTAAACGACGCAAGTGGAGTGTCACTCGCGGAAGAGTGCACTCCGCTAGGAGTGCGTTCACGGACCACACTTTGCTGGCCGAGTGCGTAGCCTCACCGGCAGCGACTTCAAAGGCAAAATATGTACAGTGCATAAAAAGTACTTACAACTTTATTTTACATGCTGTAACACTGTTTTTAGAAAAAATTTGTTCCTTATAGCTTTAAGCGAAGCAACAAAACAAAGGAACGAGATCAGATGCAATATCGCTGCCCACCGCCATCTTGTTTGTTGCCGAAATTCAGGATGATCTTGGGTGGTCTTGGCTTTTCTTCTATTTCTATTTTATTTTATCGTTAAAAACTGTTTAACCTCGTTTTATTTGCGCTATCACGTTCAGCAGTCAAATATTATGAGTCCTTTTTCTTTTCCATCGTCGTCTTCAGAAATTCCGCTCATTTTCTGACGCCATTCTTTTTTACTACGAATGCACTTCGCTTTCCAGTTTAGCACCGCGTAGCCCAAAGTGTCACTCGGAATGCCGAAGCGCACTCGCCGTAAGTGCACTTAACTTATGCGCTTGACAGGGGTACTAGAGTGCATAACTGGGCATAGTAAAGGAGTATGGACACCGAATATACAGTGGTGTATTTTCTTTGAACTGTGAACAGACAAGGGAACAGACAATGGACGATTTTGCTCGGGGTTGGTACCCGTCGGATTAGTACTTACTCACTAAAAATGCTCGGTAGCACATGGCAAAGCAGGGCCTATAATGAGACATTCCCAGAAACCAGAAGAGATGTGTAGTTTTTGCTTGTAAACCCATGACATCATCACAATTGGTGGAAGACCTTGGTTGGAGGGTCTCCTTTGAGGGTAGCTGCCCTGTTTTTATACATACAAAAAGAGCACACACAGGTGGCACGGATAGCACCCATATTTTCTGCTCCGTAGATTGCAGTTTTTTATTATTTTTAAAAATAAAGCAGTGTAAGAAACTCTTTTCCGAAAGAGTAGGAACTCGGCAATGGTAAAATTTGCATTCAAGGTTACCATGCATTGCAACAGGACACACTCAGTGCTTTTGAAAACCACACATCTCACCCTTTTATCCAATTTTGATTTGTTTCGTTATGAAATTATAAGCAGTGAAGGAGAGATGAAAGGAAGTATGACTGCTGCAATTTATTTAAATATTGTCACGAGATGCTGACAGTGCCATGAAAAAACAGAGAAGCAGGTTAGCATGGCACTGCATTGAAACTAACTCTTTATTGGGCTGACTTGCACCCATGAAGAAACCGAACAGCTCGGCAGCGGCAGTAGCAGCAAACGTGCTCGACTGCCATAGAAGAAGAACCTTCGAGATAAGGTGCTCAAGCAACTACGACAATCCAGAAGATTGTCGTAGTTGCTTGAGCACCTTATCTCGAAGGTTCTCCTGAGTAGTGGCACATGGCTGCAGTCATTTGTGATAACACTGGTCGCATCTCGCCTAGCAAACTCTCATGCAGACAGTTTTGAACAGGAACAAGTGATACAAAAATTTCTTGGCATTACTCCCCTCTCTCAAAAAAGCATCAGCCGCATGTTTTACCAAAAAGTAAGGTCAACAAGAACATGGACAATGCAAAATAAACAGGGAGCGCCAACACATAGCGCCCATTAGCATGCATGATGGGGGTTCAGGCGCACTTCATAATAGCGACTTCACTAACAACTTCATAGTCAAGTTCCCCAATTCTGCAAACAGTTTTCTACGGGCCCAAGTAGCCGTGCAAAAGTTTTTCACTGAGTACACGGGTTTGAATCTATGTCCACACTCATACACGGTCACCTGGCTTGTATTCCACGTGTTGATGGCAGAATACGTGTCAGGTGCATCAACCTCAAGTGAGAAAACGCAGTTAGTTCATTGTGATTTATACATATGAAGTGCCATGGGGAAGGTGTGCCCAAGGTGTGTCAAAAGATGACTTATACCACCTGTCTGCTCTGGCTAGGCGAGACCAGCACTGCTCTTAACTACTGCCGGCAAAGTAACCCCACCCAGCCATTATGAAGGAATTTTTGCGGAAGACATGCCAGGGAGCTTAGGCGACCCAGACCGGAAATCTTATACTTCGCCTGGTGGCAGGTCAAATGGTGCGCTACTGGAAAAAGGTCCGTTCTCTAATCCCCCCCCCCCTTTTTTGCTTAATGGCTTGAGAGGGGTTAATTCTTTTGTGGTTCGGCCCCCAGGTTTAACCGCATGTTCACAGAAAGTTCTCTGCTCTACTTTTTGTAGATGGAAAAAGTAATACCTTCGTGGCGCGGTGCAGTTTACACTCTTGGATGGGGAATTGTACTTGGAATTGTACTAAGTGCTGCCACCTGTCGGTGTAAAAAGTTCAAATTTGAGTTGCCTTGGACCTGGTGAGCCCTGTTAACTGTTGCCACTGCGTGGCCCTTGACAGAGTTGTTTGATCTCACTTTGGAAGTGGAATATTTGACACATGACGGGAGGGAAAGGAAAGAGGGAGAGATTTTCATTTTTACTTGCCCTGAGTTGCTCGGAGAGTGCTGGTGGCTGTCATAGTTGGGGGAAAGAAGCCACACTGCCCAGAAAAATTACAAATTCAGCCGCAGTTACTGAACTGAGTGCTGCAATAATCGTCTCATCATCATCATCATCAGCCTGACTACACCCACTGCAGGGCAAAGGCCTCTCCCATGTCTCTCCAATTAACCCTGTCCTTTGTCAGTTGCCGCCACTGTATCCCCGCAAACTTCTTAATCTCATCCGCCCACCTAACTTTCTGCCGTCCCCTGCTACGTTTGCTTTCTCTTGGAATCCACTCCGTTACCCTTAAGGACCAGCGGTTATCTTGCCTTCGCATTACATGCCTTGCCCAACACCACTTCTTCCTCTTGATTTCAACTAGGATGTCATTAACTCGCGTTTGTTCCCTCACCCACTCCGCCCTCTTCCGATCTCTTAGCGTTACACCTATCATTTTTCTTTCCACAGCTCGCTGCGTTTAACTTAAGCTGAACCCTCTTTGTTAGCCTCCACATTTCTGCCCCATAGGTGAGTACCAGTAAAATACAGCTGTTGTACACTTTTCTCTTGAGGGATATTGGTAAACTGCCATTCATGATCTGAGAGAACCTGCCATGTGCGCTCCACCCCATTCATTCTTCTAGTTATTTCCCTCTCGTGATCGGGATCAGCTGTCACTACCTGCCCTAAGTAGACATATTCTCTCACTACTTCCAGCAAACACGCGTTAATGGTATCCTAGTTGAAATAAAGAGGAAGAAGTGGGCTTGGGCAGGGCATGTAATGCGAAGGCAAGATAACCGCTGGTCCTTAAAGGGCCCCTGCCCACCCTCGGGAAACAAACACTCTCTACCTCTCTTTGAGCGAGCCTCCTCTCCTTCCGTTCCCTCCTCGAAATTTTTCTCTCCTGCTCCTCGTCGAGTAGGCTCGTCAAGGCAAAATCACCCCTTCCTTCTCCGATGTAAGCCGGAGTCGTGGTGTCTGTGGAGTGCGTCACAGGGCTACGTCATGGCCCCGCCTTCGATAGAATTCTTTTCTTTGTTTTTGCTGCTGGGTCTGTTCGAGGGGAGGGGGGGGGCGCTGCGTGCGCGCACACTGAACGATCGAGAGGCGCGATCGGCTCGACCACCTAGACTTGTTAGTGAGCGCATCCTTTCATACATCTGTTTGTCATTCCCAGTTAGCGAGCCACCTTTTCATTTTTTTTTTTAGGCCTCCCCACCGCTTCACGAGCGGAGGGGTGGAAGTCGGTTCTGTTCGAAACACACGGGGAAGTGCGGGGTTGCCGTTTGCTTTTCTTCATGTGTGTTTGTGTTCTGTGTATTTGTGTCTTTTCTCCGCTCCGAAGCCCATGTCGTTCATTGGAGTCAAGGCGTACGCAAGATGCATGAAGGATAAGCGGTGTCTGTGCGGAGCGGTCAAGTGGGCGAGCGAGGGAAAGGCTCTGCTGCACTAGTAATTAAAACCTTGTTTTGGGGGGGCTTGCATAGAAGAAAAAAAACTGAGAAGGGAGCGCGCACGCAGAGCGTCTCGTGACGTGATCACGGCGGGGGGGCGAACCAACTCCCTCAGTTTTACTATTTTTTACTTTTTATGACTAGGGTTCAAGACTGTCGCCGCACGCTCCCTCCGCAGTTTTTTTTTTTTTTGTTCCTTCATGCGGGTTTGTAGGCATGAGCCAGAACAGAAGGCGCTGCGGAAAGCGTTGTGCAGACGACGCGACGCCAAGGCTACGCCCAACCTTCTCCCGTCAGTCAGAACGATGCACCAATGGAGTGCCTTCAGCGAAAGTAACCCCCCCTGACGTCAACGGGGTTCAGAGTAGTGGGCCGGGCCCGTTTTTGTTGAAGGAAAGAACGAGCGGGCTTTGATTTGAATTTTCGCAGCTTTTCGGGGCGCGCATAGCTCTAGTATTTTGCAGAGGTTATCTTCGATGCCTCATCTATGCAGTGGGTTTGTTTTTCAAATATGTCCGGACCCTGGTAAGTGGCCCTTTAAGGCTAACGGAGTGGATTCCAAGAGAAGGCAAGCGTAGCAGAGGGGCGGCAGAAAGTTAGGTGGGCGGATGAGTTTAAGAAGTTTGCGGGAATATGGTGGCCGCGGCTGGCGAAGGACAGGATAAATTGGGGAGACATGGGAGAGGCCTTTGCCCTGCAGTGGGCGTAGTCAGGCTGATGATGATGACTTCCAGCACTGCACCACCAATCATCTAGCTGTTGCTTAGTCCTGCCATTGCATAATCCAGTGGGAGGGCAGGTGTGGCAAGCTTGGAAAAACAATCTCTGATCCACTACAAATGTGCCATGCATAGAAAGAACCCAGTTGATGAGAGCTTGGTGGATTATTAGGGCTGTCATCAAGTTTGGGTCTGCTCGGAACAAAGCGTGTGCTGGAGTCCTTGACTTGCGCCCAGCAAGGTGCTCTTCTCGCTTACCGCCCTCTACTTCCGCGGTGAGGAGCCGGTCGGAGAGCGCTCGCTCTGCCTCGTCTCGGGCTTCACCTTCTTTGTCTTCGCCATGGTGGTGCTCATCGCCGACGAGGAATTCCTCGAGTTTGGTCTCCGCGAGGGTGAGTGAGCGATGCAAACCCTTTTCAACTCCCCGGGGAAATTTTCTGCTCACAGAACAAACTGGCCACCTTGGGGAGCGAATGTGTCAACACCAGAGCAAATTGTGCTGCCAGACTTAGCAGAAATCTGGAGTGGCGGCATTAAGATGGCGGCTTGCAGAATGAATGCTCAGTGAGTTAGGCACAACCTGGCATGTAGTTATGTCCAGACGGCGTAGAACCTCACTGTTACAGTAGATGACCGGCTGTTATGGTTTTCATGGGACCGCAGAGAAAAAAATAAATATAGCAGCCGGGAAACGCATGTAAAAAAAATGCAGATCTTTTCTTTCTCTATACTTCTAGCAAAAGCAACATGTTTCTCTGGAATTTGTGACAGGTTCTCACAATTATCTCGCATGTGCGTAACGTCCGAAATGAGGAGCTGCTATGTGGGAGGGAAGGCACACGGAGCAGGCGAAATTCAGGCAGGCTACACTATCCTTGTCTAATGGAACCTAGAAATTGCGACTAGAAAAACGTAGATTACAGTGGCATGCCGTTACGCGCACACGCTCTACAGCTGGGCTGTCAAAACACTGGCACAGGTGAAAAACTATTGTGAGGTGAATATTTGCGATGCACCATGCGGAAACTCTTTGTCACATTGTGATGTAACAGTCCAGTTTATATTACATGGGTTTCTGTGAGAGCTAGGGTGAGACTGGCTCGCGAAAGCGCAGCGCACCCAGGAGCGTAACAGTGGAGTTCTACTGTATAATGCAGTTTTTTCCTTGTATACTTCTATATAGAATCGACTCCTGGTGATTCAAGCTCAAAGTAAACTGAAATTTGTTCGAGTTATGTGGAGTTTGATGGTGGTGGGGTCAAAGCCTGTATTTAAGTAGACCGCCAGTTCAAGTTAAGTGGGTTCGAATTAACAAGAGTCTACTGTAGCTGTAGCCTGCTCAGTGAGAAGCTATTCATATCTGTGTACCTTTTTGTAGCGACAATCTAGAGTGCAGACAGCGCAAAAAAGTTGGGGACATAGGAAGAACACAAAGACTAGCACCGCCTTGTCGAAAGTCAGCGCTCGACTTTGTGTTCTTCCTATGTCCCCGTCTTTTTTGCGCTGTCTGCACTCATGGATTACCAACTCGCCCAAGCATCTGTTTTAGGCAATCTAGAGCAGCATTTCTACCCAAATTGAGTGTTTTTCTGCTGCAAAACTGATAAAGCTCATTCTGTAAGCTCATGGTACAAAATTTTTGTCACCTAGTAATGTGGTTCCAGGCAGTGCTCTGCCTTGCCATTGAGTCTCCCCACTTTTCAGGAAAGGATGGTAGCATGTAGCACTGGACTTTGTGTTCTTCCCTGTCTTTCATTTCTTTCTTTATTTTGCTTTAGTCGCCGTTTGTAACGCTGTAATGAAAGCAAAATTTCATGCATGTGGGCATGTATACGATATTGGAGTGCATTAAGTTCTGGACCAGCGAGAAGCCGCAACTTAATTTTTCTTCGCACACCCTGAAACAGTTGGAAGCCTTGCGATTACATCCACTGGTGCACATTTTATGTAGATGAATAAAAAATAATCTTTATTGTTTGAAGGGGCAGGTGCTGAAATACCAGAGCTGGTCGGGCATTACTTTTCTATTTCACTTTTTGCTCTTTCACTTATTTCTCTCATCTAGTAGACTTCCGTTACAGTTACGAATGCCTCACAAACCGATATTAATCTAACCGAAGTTCTAGTTTGGCCTGCATAAGCTGGCTTGTATAAGGGGGCACTGGCCCTATCTTTTTAAAGCCTGAGAACAAACCTCACATTCTGGCCTCACATAGATAAATAAGTTGACCTGTTTAAAGGAACACATTGACAAGGGAAGCATATTTCATGTGCGACTTTCTTCTGTGACTAAGTGTGCGGATGTTTGTATTAACATTTGTTGCTTTCAGCTCACTTGTATGGAAGTGGCTGTGTTATTAATGTGGCTTCACAAAATGAGCCTGTTGCTGAATTTCCTCTGAAAACAATGTATAACTTTTGGCAGTTTAAAAACACAGGTAATGGAACCTAACTGCATCTTAATAGCTTAGCCGCAGTTTGGAAAATCTGTGCGTCGCATCCACTTTGTATGCATTATGTTTTGCAAGAACAGAAGCAGTTTTTTGAGATTTTAAAGCTGGATTTGATTTTTTTTTCTCGACAGCATACCAAAGCTTCAATGAGAGTTCACATCAGTTTCTACAAACGCAAGGGCTGAGTTCAAGGTAAGGCTTTTTTCTTTTTTTTTCTCAGAGCTAAACTAGACTTTGTGAATTTGTTGTCTTGTTTGTAGAACTTGATAGACACTAATTCTTTTGAGCACATGATTTTCATTGAGGTGTTGATCACCTTCCAGTTTGAGTACATCATTGTTGTTAGTGGTACAGTAGTTATTATTATTGTTATGTGGCATACAGTACATGACAATTCTCCCCTCATGCCAAGCAGACTCTTGTGGCACTATGGTGACCTGTCTCTGTCACTAGAAGCTGACAAAGGTATGATTCCTGAGTACTTGGATGTGTGCTTTTTGTTCCCCTGAGGTTGATACATGCTTCTTTACTAAAGCTCATGTTCTCAATCTGGGGCTAATTTGTGCATTGAATGACCAATAGCTAATTGAGAACATTTTATGCCTGTTTTTGGATGGTTCTTTGAGGTAAAGTAGGGGAAACAAGAGGCCAATTATTGTGGTACAGTCGAACCCGGATATATCGAATTCGAAGGGGATCGGAAAATAGTTCGATATAGCGAAAATTCGATATACAGATATAGGCTAAAACTGCACTCCCGATCATAACAAATTGTGGCTTACCGTTTGGAACAGCCGCGAATCACATAGTATGGGCGCGCAATGGGCGCGCAAAATCACTAATTTTGGGCTGCTTTTTCCCCTGGGAAACGAAGTTCAAAACACTGGCCTCGATCTTCTCGAGACTGTCCAGGTGCGAGAGCACAGTGCCTTCCATTTCGCCGCAACAGCGCCGAATCAGGCTAACGCTGACGCCAGTTCAGTGGCTGCGCACGGACGCGTTTCTTCGACAAGACAGTTGCCCTCGTCGTCGCTGGAGTCGGCGTCTTGAACGCCAGCTACCGCTTGAACTTCGCTGTCAGCGTCAACAGTCACTTCGGATGGAACGGCGCCGAGAAAATTGGACAAGTCGAGAAACGCGTCGTCCAAGCACTCATCGTCATCTAAATCTTCCGGACATTCATCTCCGGCCACTTCAAGGCCTGCCTTGCCAGAACAGTTGGCTACTGGGGCCTGCTTCACGTCGCGCGTTGAAACACAGGCACACACACAAAAAAAAAACACGCGAGGCGCAGATGGAGCGATAAGAGCGAAGCCTATGCGAGCGGCAGTCAACCCGGCTGCGAAGGAACGACAGAGGGAAAAGAAAGAGCAGGGAGAAAGATCGACGCTCTGGGCTTCGTTTTTTTTTTTTTTTTCTGAGCTCTCTTTTTTCCTCAGACCCACGATGTGCCCACGAGCGACCGTTTTCTCTCCCTCTCTTTCCCCAAGAAGCGTGGTCGCCGCGCGTCTCCATGCGGCGCTCTCTCTTCGCTGATCTCCAATGACCTTGACGGAGCACACGCCGGCGGTACAGGAGGAGAGGAGGAGCGGGAAAGCTCGCGCCCGTGGGGCGCAAAAACGGGAAAAAAAAAAAAAAAAAGGGGGCCCTGCGTCTGCTGACTGCGGAAATGTTCTCCGCTGAGGCGGCTGAGGACCGGACAGGAATGTCTTTGGGGAAAGCGCACCTTCCAGCGGCGCGGCGCGGCGCGGCGTTCGATATATCCAATGTCCGGCGAAAATGGAATTCGATATACAACGCAACTGTCCTATACTTTTACATAGTATTTTCAAGGGGGTAATCTGTGTGTTCGATATAGCCAATAATTCGAAATATGCGGGTTCGATATATCCGGGTTCGACTGTATTCTAAGAACTTGTGTTGTTATGAAAAAATTACCGACAACTATGGTACTCCCTAACACAAAATTTGGTTCAGATTGATTTTGCAGTGATATACTGGGGTAGAAAACTTGAATGAAGCTTAAGCTACCCTTAAAAGCTTATGGGCTTGTGCTTTGTGGCACAAGCCGTCTGAAGTGTTGCACTGAACGAACGTTCCTCAGTGGTGTACAGGTGTGGTGCAACTCTCACCCAGTTGCTGTATACTTTCCCACGTTAGTTGCTCTCTGCGAGAAAGTGTTGC
Organism: Amblyomma mixtum; assembly: GCF_055824585.1. NCBI lineage: Eukaryota > Metazoa > Arthropoda > Arachnida > Ixodida > Ixodidae > Amblyomma > Amblyomma mixtum. The sequence goes on along the minus strand of NC_143017.1, from coordinate 44,341,409 downwards.
AGTGTGCGTGTCTCATTGCTTCAAGGAGGAATGCTGAAGCTACAAAGGGCTGACTCAAGTTGCGACTAGCAGTTTTGTGGTAGACCTTATGGTGATTCGAACATAATCAGCCACGCACCTGTGTGAGAATTAAGGGGCCCACAATCTTTGCACAAGGAATCATCTTGGGCCAGGCAGTGTGTTGTTTTTCACAAAGTCTCCAATGTGTGCCACCTTAAAGGCAGAGGTGGAGGGGGTACCTGCCTGCTACCGCGTCCACTACACTCGCCTGTGCAGTGGTTGTTGCGGTGCACGTGTTTAGCATGACAGCTATCTGCAAATGTGTTTAGGAAGTCAATATGCAACAGCTGGTGCAAACTGAGCGCAATCCCTCCGCCTGCTCCTGCTATACCCTCATCCTCCACTTTCCACCTTACGCTTCTGCCTTTCTCTCTTCCACCGCTACCCCTTGCTCTGCTCTTTCATTCTCGCCCTCTCATCATTATTGCCCTATTTACTCGCTGCTTTCAGTTCATTTCAAAGAGTTTTGCTTATTCTACCCCCTCCCCCCCCTTTCTGGGTGTCTCAGTTATTGGTCAGAATACGGTAATGACATAATAGTGGATTAGTGGCACGTACTCTGCCCCTGCTTGTAATACTTATACTACTCATACTACAAGTACTACTGTGATAATAGTGCTGTAGCCTTGCAGAACATACTTGAAGATGCAGCTGTCATTTTCTCTTTTTAAATGAATTGTCTTTCTTCATGCGTGCTTTTCCCAGTGGGCCCGCATCGCAGCTGATGTTCAAGTTCTGCCTGGCCGTCTGGTGCGGACTGGTGGGGGCCTTCTTCACGTTCCCCGGCCTCCGCTACGCCCGCATGCACTGGGACTCCTTCAAGTACTGCGAGGGTCAGCACCTGCTCAGGTGTGTGTAGCTCCGTCCCCGGGGTCACTTGAGTTGAGTTTTGAGTGGACTGTGACCGCACAGAGTCACTTTCTAGGCCTGTAATCTTCAGCGCATGACAGTTTATGAAACTGCAGTTGGATCTCCATAGTTTAAACTGGAAGGATACCACAATTTTGTTCCAGCTATAGGGAGTTTGAGTAAAGGTAGTCCATTTGAAACAGGGTGCTATGCATAGTGTTGCATGGGTAACAGCATCAGATTTTCCAGTGTGCACGAGTAAAAAAAAAAAAAAAAGGCCGCCCCCGTCCGGAAGACGAAGTAACGAGCGTTAGCTGGCAGGTGGTTGTTTCTACAATGCTATTGTAGATGGCGCTACAAGTCTCAATGCAAGATGTGGTGTTTTCTAGTTGCTGCCACAGATGGCGCTGTGATCTCAGGGTGGTAGCAGACCCCTCGAAATCTTGAAACATGATGAGTTAGAGCTAATGCTCTTAAAAAAACCCTCAAGACAGTTTGACAGGGCTCAGATGATATCTGTGATGTCAGGGAAGGGGAACACAAATGTACTGGAAGATAAAAACAAAACTTAAAGGTGCACTGAAGAGAAATCTGAACTCGTCTTTTTGCCGCGGGAACTCAATCTGCACGTTCCGAGCATTCTGAGAAACTGCGACTTATTGCCCTGTGTGGCTGATTTTCCTAATTAAATCGAATTAACGTCCGGCTCCCGTCTTTTTTTTTTTTAATTCTCCCTCGTACGGTGGGCGGAGTCGACCAACGCGTGGAGTGCCTTTCACCCAGTCCCGTGGCAGCTTGCCGCTCTGCCATCGGCGGAGTAATATGTAGTAGTCCGTAAAAGCAAATAGTCCGCGCGTATTTTTATTTTTGCGGGCTTATTTTGCGGCTATATTATCTGTGAATGAAACTATTTATTCACGGAAACCTAAAAAAGAAAATAAAGCGAAAGCAAAGCCTCCACGGAGCTGGCTGCAAGGCACTCCACGCCTTGGTCGACTCCGCCCACCGTACGAGGGAGAATTAAAAAAGAAAGGCGGGAGCCGGACGTTAATTCGATTTAATTGGGAAAATCAGCCACACAGGGCAATAAATCGCAGTTTCTAAGAATGCTCGGAACGTGTAGATTGAGTTTCCGCAGCAAAAAGACTAGTTCAGATTCCTCTTCAGTGCACTTTTAATAAAGGCCCAGCAGGGTTGTCGTGTGTCTCTCCCTTATCTCGCTCCTTTTGCAGTGTAGCTGTTTCCAACTGCACAAGCAAGCACACCATGTGCCTTTCTGTCCGCTGTGAGCAATGTGCACAGGAGCGATATCTGGCCATCTGTATGCCGCGATTACACACTGCAGTGCTGCCTGAGTTGAAAATGTTGCCCGGCAGTTTCGAAGCCGTAAGTCAACAAACGGATGCACTTTGCGCATACGCAGCTTTTAGTCCATGGGAGGCAACGCGCTACGCGTGAGGCCCACACGATGTCCAGATCTGGTCACGTTAGATGCCCTGCTTTTTCCGTACCAGCAAGAAAGCTTCCCCCCAAGAAAATGCGATTCCACAAGACAGCTACTATGCAGAGTTCGTCTTAAAGGGAGTCTTTTGTATTTGATTCATATTTAAACTTTCAAATATTCACACATCTCTAGAAGGAGAGAAAACGCTTGGTGGCCAAAGAAAAAGGGATGTTGATTGAACTGGTTGCTGGAGCCCTCAATTCAGGGCCCCAGTAGCCTTGGCCAATGAGCGCACCAGTTGGATGAGTTCTCGTTGGCTCTCCTAGGTGACGCTGGTCAGTCCTCCCCACTGCTCAGGCGACATGTCTGGTGTCTGTAAATGTTGTGCTTTAGTGTGGCACCCTCATGATAATTGAAATAGTATCGGACTAGTGCTGCATCAAGGGCAAGCGTTTTGGTATTGGGGGGTTTCGTTTTTGTGGTATCTTGAAAGGTTTGGAAAAGGTTTGGAAAAGCCAAGCGTAGGCTTCCTCTGAGGTGAGGCACCTGTGTGGTCGTGGATAAATCCAGTGATTGGGCTGCTGGGTCTCAAGGCATTCGTTCTGAATAGGGGGGGGGGGGGGGGGGGATGGATAGGCTCGGTTGCTAAGATGGTGAGCTAGAGCACTAACCCTCTCGTTCCTCTGAAGCCTGAGGCATTTATTTATGCATCTAGCTGGATATCTGTAGAGTACGTCCTTGCTGGCCAAATGTGTCAATGCGATAGCATTTAGGTTGTCGTCATGCAGTTTCCGGTTCCTCCATAGCGAAATTCCCTGATTGGTCGAGATGGGTCATGTGACCTTGTGACATCATCACAACCTGCCCTGGTGGCCCATCCCAACTGGTGTAGAGAGATGTCGTGTGACTTTGTGACGTCATGAAAACCTGCCCACCATGGCATGTGTCAACCTGCCACCAGATTGTGGGCAGCATGCCCGCCGTGGCAGGTGGACCCCCCAAAATTTAGAAGTTGGCCCACCCCAAAAAGTTCCAAACGACACTGGAAATCTTGGAAGTAGGCCCACTGGAGAAAATGGACTAAGCACTCATTGTCGACACCATGGCAGGCAACCTAGGCTGTTAAGGATGGGGCTAAGAAGGCCCCGAATTTTTGCTGTGTATGCAAGTGTGTCTCCAAGTGTGTGTTGCTCCTTATTGTTGCAGGCTGCTGCTGCACCTGAGCTTTGTGTCGCCCCTGTTCGTGGTGCTGCTGTGGGTGAAGCCCCTGGCTCGCGAGTACTTCACCCAGAGGTCCTTCCCGGGCATGAGGGGAAACCTGTGAGTGCCTGCCACACGGTACTACTACACCTCTGCTGTGGTTCGCCATGCCCTTCGGAGCCCATTTGTCAAACACACAGTTCATTAGGTACCGGAGCAAAAGGATTGCACAGTTGTTGTGGTTATGAAAAGTACTGGCAACTTGTGTTAGTTCTCGCGATGCTTTTATTGCACATAAACTTGTCTCTTTTGCGGGCGAGCACTCTGCATTAGTTGTGATGGCTCCCAAAGTCGGACTTTTCTGCATGCTGTGTATGTGTGCGTATGTCTTGTGCACGTCATCAATTGGCACCATCACCCCAACCCTCAGTGGTCACATCCCGAGTTGTCACACATGCTGTCCATCTCTGAGGAGACACTCCTCTCTACGATGCATAGCAAGGGGGGACAAAGGGGGGGGGTGTATTCCAGCATCTATTTAGGTAAGGATCCTGATTCTTTGCTGTGAAAGAGAAATCTGCCATTCTTGCGTGTCTGATCTGATGGAGAAAGTTATCGGCAGGAGGCAGGGCAAGGACAGGTTGATCAGCTCAGAGTGGAGACAATAAGCAGAGCAACTCTGTTCACTGCTTGAAAAGATGAATCCGAGCGCATCCATCGAGAAGCACATGAGAGGGCTTTTAATTTTAGAAGGCTCCCCCGAAGGATAGCTTTTGTTTATAGTTTAAAGATGGTGCTTTAAGTTATGCCAGTGCGTGTGGATGTCACAACAGTTGTCAACCGCCTCTCAGACCTCCTTAGGAAAGCAGAAACAGTCAGTTCTCTATTGCAAACCAGGTTATGGAATGCACTCACGAAACAGATAGCGGGATTAGGGTTAAGCGGGTGGATTAGAGCATTTGCTAATTTTAGTAGAGCATGCAGAATGCAGTGATTAAAAAAGAAAAAAAAAAGGCAGTGGTTTAGCTCTGGTTAGATATGGTTGTGTTGTGAAAGGAACGGCTGCCTAGCTACGCTTAGGATTCGCTTGTGGTTAGGCATTTAGGCGTTTTGGCTGAGCTCTAGCGAAGTGTAGCGGCAGTAGCTGCTGCGGTTGCTAGGCGACGGCTCAAGGTCATTCGTAGAGTCACCGCCACGGCGAAAGTGCGGCCACGCTGAAGAAGCGAAGCGGTGGGTGTAGTGTTGCTTTCGCAACAAAAAGTTCGCTCTCTTCGCCCTGGGTGGTCGCAGGATGAGCGGAGAGGCGTTTGAGACGAGCCGCATTGTGCTGGTGCTGGCCGTGGTGGTGGTGCGGCTGTGCTTAATGCCCCGCTACCTGCAGTCCTACCTCAACCTGGCCCCCGAGAGGATGGCCGACATGCGCAGGGAGGCCGGGAACATCAGCAACGTTGATCTGCAGCGGAGGGTGAGGAATAGTTAGCTGTGTTCTTACTCTTCGAGTCTGCATAGTGGCAGCTCAGCATAGGGCTCACTTCCCGACTTATACCTGGTGCACCCTGTCAGCCACTTTCCTAGACCAAACAGCTGAAGTGTGTATACTGTATATTGATGTGTATTAGTATTAACATGCAGAAAACCAAAGTAATATTCAACAGTCCAGCTAGAGAACAGCAGTTCGCAGTTGATGGCGAGGTGCTGGAAGTAGTAAGAGAATGTGTCTACTTAGGGCAGGTAGTGACCGCAGATCCGGATCATGAGAGGGAAGTAACTAGAAGAATAAGAATGGGGTGGAGCGCATATGGCAGGTTCTCTCAGATCATGAATGGCAGTTTACCAATATCCCTCAAGAGAAAAGTGTACAACGACTGTATCTTGCCGGTACTCACCTATGGGGCAGAAACGTGGAGGCTAACAAAGAGGGTTCAGCTTAAGCTAAGGACAACGCAGCGAGCTATGAAAAGGAAAATGATAGGTGTAAAGTTAAGAGATCAGAAGCGGGTGGATTGGGTGAGGGAACATAGGCGGGTTAATGGTATCCTAGTCGAAATCAAGAAGAAGAAATGGGCTTGGGCAGGGCATGTAATGCGAAGGCAAGATAACCGCTGGTCCTCAAGGGTAACGGAGTGGATTCCAAGAGAAGGCAAACGTAGCAGGGGGCGGCAGAAAGTTAGGTGGGCGGGTGAGATTAAGAAGTTTGCAGGAATACGGTGGCTGCAACTAACGAAAGACAGGGTTAATTGGAGAGACATGGGGGAGGTCATTGCCCTGCAGTGCGCATAGTCAGGCTGTTGATGATGATGATGAGTATATTGTGTATTGCTGTATATGAGATGAGTGATTTTCGACAAAAACGACGATCTAATGCTGAATTCCAATGGCAGATCGAGACCGCTCCGTCGGATCGCGTACGGAGCGCGTCGGAGCGCGTAGATTTGCCACCTCCCAGTTTGCGATTGGAATGCCAGTGATCCCTCGGGAGCGCGACGCCAGCGCCGCAGCGGCGACCGCAGAAACTAGGCGCGCCGCCGGAGCGGACGCCCTGCTAGCTTCGTGTTCGAGTGCGACAGGAGTTGCGCGAGGCGCGGTCTCCGCGTTGACAGACGCCGTCTCGGCGAAACAAAAAGGAAGTAGTACGAAGGCCGTAATGTAAAACCAAAACCAAAGCGTATGTACAGGATGGTCCACTCTCCGTGAACACGCGAGTATGCGGCCGCGGTCTTCGGAGAGCCGGTGAGCCTGTCCCTACCGTTCACGAAAGAAGTGGCGGACTACGCGCAGTCAAGTTGCTCGCTGCTCGATTTTCCAGCCTTGCGACTGCGAGACGCAAGCCGCTGAATCAATCAGCGAGACAGTCGAGCTTTCGGCAACGACGCCGCCCGCGGACACGCCGAGCGACGAACTGCGCTGCCCCCCCGGCCAACGTTTCTCCCTGGCTGCCGTAGTCGTCGCTAAGCCTAACTGTTTTTCATCGATGCCGCAGCTGAGGGCGCTTCGGAATTGGCCAGCGCTGTAGTAAAGGTGCTGCTCGCGTCACCGTTTTACTGTGTTCCTCGTCTCATAATAAAATAAAGACATGATCGATTTCTGCGACGCCTCCAACAGCGGAGCTAGCAGACAGCAGGCCAGCCGCACTGGGCATCAGGAAGAAATTTGCTTGTAACGCAGTTATCACTTCTACCAGCAACTCGGTATTGGCCAACGATCCTCAAAAATGATTCATTTTTTACATTCCTCTACTCCAGGGCTTGTTATGAACGCGAACAAAGAATATTAGCGCATTTTTCTGACGCCGGCGGCAGGCATATACAGGCCGGCAGCTTCACACTCGCTGTCCGTTTCAGACGAATCTTCACTGCTGGGCTCTGAGCTTTCAGTGCCCGAGTCGGAACTGTCACTTCCATGAAGCAAAATTAGTGCCGCACGGCTCGAAGCAAGATCATTGCCGTCCACTGTTGACTGGAAAGGGCCCGTCTGTCCCGGCTCGCCACGTAGCGACGACAGGAACGAATTGCTGCCGGTCGCGACAGGAAGCAGACGCGGCGGAAAAGAAAACGTCACGCGAGGTTCCGGTCAAATCCACCGATTTCGGCAGATCAAGAATCGCTGCTCCACGGAGCGATCCGGGATTTACGCCTGATCCCGATCTGCCATTGGAACATACAACTCGCGCTCCCGTTTTACCATTGGAATACGACTGATCCAAACCGAGCAGAAAAACTTGATCCCGATCTGCCATTGGAATTCACCATGAGATTGGACGGACCGCTCTATATACGCAGAGCTGACCTATTTGCGGAGTCTAGGGTAGTTTCGGCCTACTGCGAGAAGTGCGCTCATCCTGTCAGTACGTGTTCTCAGCTGGATAAATATAATTGTTAATTCGTGGGAAATGAGTTTCACTGGCAAAAACTTCAAATGCGTGCCGTTTACTACTTGGCTTGCTCGTGCTGGCAGTCATATGCCCGGGCGAACAGCAGACAGTGTGAAAGCAAACTTCTTGTGATCTCCAGAACATGCGTCACGCAGAAATCTGAAACTACTGGACCATTTGGAATGTTGGGAAGTGTGCTAAGCAATGGTGGAGAGCGGGACCTTTTCTGTGATGAAAGCTCAGGATGGCACAAAAGGGCGCTGTGTGTGTCTAAGAGGAGTACCATGAGTGTGGAGTAGACAACTTGGCCAGCCGCCTCCATCGCCGCTATTTCTGTGGAACCTCATCATGACGCAGTATTTGGCGTGGTTATTGAAGGGGATAATTTGTAAATCTTGCTGCTGTAGCGATCATAAGTTTCACTCAATGCATTTGGCCATGCTGGCTCACACCTAATGGTCATAGTTCTCTAGAACAGTGATTGGTGGTCACGAAAGAACGAGTGCGCACTGGAAGACCACTATGGGAAGCGTAGTAAAGATATCAAATGATGGTGAGCTGCTGGGCAATAGCATGGAATTTTTTGAGCACGTTGTAAGAATCTGATTTCTCGTATTTTAATGTATACTATCATTGTAATAATCACCCAGTTAGGTCTTCAGAATATCCTGTTTTGCAGACAGAGAACTGTGCTAAATCTGTTTGTGTAATTTATATTCTTTGCATGCATGCTGACAGAGCTATGCTGAGAGCATGTGAAGGAAGGAACTAAACCAAGGTTGTTGGACATTTTTTGATAAAGGTGATAACTTGGCGCATGGCAAATTGCGTTTAAACATACAGTGAAACCCCGTTAATACGTAGTTGGCAGGGACGCAGGAAAAGTATACACTATCCAGTCGTACAGCTTAACCAACTGGTACAAATTTACCATTATTCATAATCCGAAAGAAAAATTCAGGCATAATAAATTTCCCACAAGTACACGTACGTACGTGCACTATATTTGTTTGCTGTCGACCAGAAGTCGTCATATTTAGTTGCCGTCGCGGCGGCCATGTGGTGGCAACAGCAGTCTCAAAATCAGTGAGACTGGGGACAAGCTTTTCCATGAGGCCCATCTCGGCGAACGCCGTCATAACCTCCAATTTTTGAGGAGCTTCCACCGTAGGAGGGCTGAAATCTTATGTTGCTAAATCGTCGCCGCTGGCCTCATTCTCAGTGCACTCTTCGCCTTGGGTTGGCGCAACAGCGGCAAGAATCTCGCTGTTGACCTCACAGAACATTTCAAAGTCGACAGCGTCTGCACCACCCTGTCGCTCCCAACACCTCTGTTAGTAGGGCGTCAGTCATCGGCGGGATCGCTTGCGCGCTATCAGAATTCAGAATTCATTTGTCAGTAGCGCGTCGTCCTTTCTTTCTGTCTGTTTTTTTGTGTTGTGCTAACTTTTATCATATCCTGTCAGACTAGCAAATTTAATGTCCATCTCATCGAGTGACATTGGCTCCTAATGTCATTAATCGGCTGCTACACGGGAGCATTTAATTTCGTTAGGTTTGAATGTCATTCGCCATCGAATGAGTTTGGGGAACTCATTCGCAATTGATCGCGAACCGGATGCCTACTCTGGACACCAGATATGCAGCAGAAACAAGCGACGTGAAAAAATAATGACCGCACTGCCAAAGTTATAAATTATATTTTGTAAGGATAAAGAAGAAGATGCGTCGGATGATTGGAAAAGACGAAGACGAGGTGACAGTGTTCTCGAGAGTTTTTGCCAGCGCAACGCTTGTGTGTCTTTTGCCGACCTGATCCGAGACTGCTGCCGTTGCCGTTCCCGTCGCCCCAGGACCTCGTAACAAACCCCCCGTTACATTTGGTGGAGGAGCCGGGTAAAAAACATCGGCCCTGGAGCTCCGTAGTCGTGCTCTCCCGACGCGCAAGATGCCTGAGGACGTCCAACACCAGGCCGTACAAGTGGGCCAGGCTGTCATCTGTGCCGGCTCCCTTCGTCAACGGGACCCGGCCATTTTCAGCGGGACTGACGAGAACGATGTTGAAGATTGGCTCACATCGTACGAGCGGGTGAGCGTATACAACAAATGGGACGATGTGACGAAGCTAAACAACGTCATCTTTTATCTCGCCGGTGTGGCTAACCTCTGGTATCGCAACCATGAGGCAGATATTCAAACCTGGTCCACCTTTAAGACTAAATTTGCAGACGTATTTGGTCGACCGGCTGTCAGGCAACTCCGAGCCGAACAGCGATTGCGTGAATGATCTCAGCAGGCTAGTGAAAGCTTCACTAGCTACATTGAAGATGTCGTCGACTTGTGCAAGCGGGTCAACGCTCGTATGTCGGAAGCCGACAAGATCCAACACATCTTGAAGGGCATCGATGACGACGCTTTTCAGATGCTTCTAGCGCGCGACTTGCGTACCGTTGCTGAAGTCGTCACGCTGTGTCAAAGCTTTGAGCAGTTGCGCAAGCAGAGGATTCTGACACGCCAGCGGCCACAGCAGGTTGAGTCGCTCGCTGGGCTCACACCTGCTCCTGACCCCTCGCTGCTACAGCAGATTAAAGACTTCGTGCGGGAAGAAGTGGCGCGTCAACTTTCCTTTCTGCCGAGCGCTCACGACCGACCATCATATCTGACTCCAGCGCTCCGACATACAATTCAAGAGCAAGTTGCTGAGACTCTTCCACCGGCTCATCCGTCACCACCTGTCACGGTTCCGCTGACATACGCTGACGTTGTCGCCAGACCACAACCTGTGGCGGCTCCGCTCACATATGCCGAAGCCGTCGCGAGACCGCCTCCTGTCTCGGCTCCAGTGACGTATGCCGATGTCGTCGCAAGACCGCAGCCGCCAATCTATAGTGCGCCTCCGGCGCATTTGCGACGGCCAGTGGCTTACCGTCGACCTACTCCAAGGGTCAGCGATTCCTGGCGCACAACGGACAATCGGCCGATTTGCTTCTTTTGTGGTCTCCCAGGTCATGTAGCTCGGCATTGCCGCCGTCGTCTCCCGGACGCGGAAATTCCTCCCCAAGCTCCTGGGTACTGGCCCCCACCGAGTTAGTACTCTGTGCCAGCTGCGCCGCCGCAAAGTCGTACTTTCTCGCCGGACCGTTCTACCCTCTCCAGCCGCCGGCCCTCTTCTCCACGACGCCGGTCTATCTCGCCTATGCGACGTCGCCCCACTGCTAACCAGGAGGAAAACTAGGCGCCGCAGTTCCTGAGGCGAGAACTGCGTCCACAACGAACTTCGAAAGGCCTCATCCGTCAGCCGCTAACCTCATTGAAATTTCCGTCGACGGCGTTTCTGTCATGGCGCTTGTCGACACTGGTGCTGCCGTTTCCGTCATGGACGCAAAGCTGTGTAGTTCTTTAAGAAAAGTAAGGACGCCAATTGCTGGACTCTCACTGCGCACTGCCAGCGCTCAGAACATCCAGCCGTCAGCAGCGTGTACCGCTCGCGTTGTAATCCAGGGGACCATCTATGCCGTCGAATTCGTCGTACTGCCCTGCTGTTCTCATGCTGTTATCCTGGCCTGGGATTTCCTATCGCGCCATGCTGCTATCATCGATTGTGCTCGAGCCGAGGTCGAGTTCTCTCACCTGCCCGAAGCTGTCTTGGAGGCTGCCCCTCCTGGTGCCTGTGTTAAGGCCCTCGTTGCCGAAGACATTGACCTGCCTCCCTGCTCTTCAGTCCTCGTACCCCTCTCTTGCGGCCCTCTTCGCGACGACACTGTCCTCTTCACTCCGTCCCCTATCTTTCTGCACCGCAAGTGTCTGCCTCTGCCATACGCCGTACTGACTATATCCGCTGGCCTATCCGTACTGTTCGTGTCTAACCCATTCTCGTTCCCCAACGCCTTGCGCCTAGGTGAATGTCTCGGCACGGTACAACCATTCGCGTCTCTGCTCATCCGCGAAGAGATAGACGACGCGCCGCACCTCTCCATAGCCGCACTCAGCCCACCTACTGCTGCGCACGATCCCTCCTCAACCGAAGCATTCCTTCGCTCCATCGACGACAACCTACCAGCGCCGCAAAGGGCACAGCTTCTCACTTTTCTTAATCAGTTTCGCTCGTCATTTGACTCACATCAAAGTTCCTTGGGCCAAACTTCCACTGTCACCCATGCCATCAACACAGGTGACCACGCACCGCTGCGACAACGTCCCTATCGTGTGTCTGTCGCCGAGCGCCAAGTTATTGAAGACCAAGTCGACAAGATGCTCCAGAGCGGCGTCATTCAGCCCTCAAGCAGCCCATGGGCGTCGCCTGTGGTGCTCGTCAAAAAGAAGGATGGCTCCATACGCTTCTGTGTAGATTACCGCCGCCTTAATAAGATTGCGCGCAAAGATGTCTATCCCCTGCCGCGCATAGACGACGCTCTGGACTCTTTGCAAGGGGCCGAACTCTTTTCCTCCCTCGATTTGCGTTCCGGGTACTGGCAAGTTCCTATGAAAGAAGCCGATCGCCCCAAAACCGCCTTTGTGACACCGGATGGCTTGTATGAATTTACGGTGATGCCCTTCGGGCTTTGTAACGCCCCCGCGACTTTTGAGAGGATGATGGACACCATTTTGCGCGGACTTAAGTGGAAGACATGCCTTTGCTACCTCGACGACATTGTGGTCTTTTCCCCGGACTTTGACACCCACCTCTCCCGTTTGAAGCACGTCTTGACCTGCCTCTCTGACGCCGGCCTGCAGCTGAACTTAAAAAAATGCCGTTTTGCCGCCCGTCAATTAACCATCTTAGGTCATGTTGTCTCTAAGCAGGGCGTCAGTCCCGACCCAGCGAAACTTCGTGCTGTGGTTGACTTTCCCAAACCTACCTCCATCAAAGACCTGCGCAGCTTCCTGGGTTTGTGCTCGTATTTCCGCCGGTTTATTCGCAACTTTGCGTCCATTGCTGCGCCTTTGACTCAACTGCTGTCTGGAAGTGCGAATTTATCACTGTGGTCTCCAGCGTGCGACGACGCATACAACACCTTGCGCCGTCTCCTCACGGCGCCGCCCATTCTGCGCCATTTCGACTCGGCCGCTCCTACCGAAGTGCACACGGACGCCAGCGGTGTTGGCCTCGGCGCTGTCCTCGCCCAACGAAAACCTGGCTTTGACGAATACGTCGTTGCTTATGCTAGCCGCACACTCACGCCAGCAGAACGCAACTACTCCGTAACTGAAAAAGAGTGTTTGGCTATTGTATGGGCCCTCGCGAAGTTTCGACCGTACATCTATGGGCGCCCTTTTGACGTTGTGACCGACCACCATGCGCTCTGTTGGCTTTGCAACCTGAAAGACCCCTCCGGCCACCTCGCTAGGTGGGCCCTTCGCTTGCAAGAATATGATATCCGCGTCGTGTATCGCACCGGCCGCAAGCACCAAGACGCTGATGCACTGTCACGCTGCCCCCTTCCAGCCGAGATCGCCAGCCTTTCCACCTCCGACGCTTCTCTGCCCTTGCTTCGCCTCAGCGACATGCCTTCAGCGCAACGCATGGATCCATGGATCGCTTCCCTTCTTGACTTTCTCGCCAACCCGACGGCTGCTTCACCGTCACGTGCGCTCCGCCACCAAGCTGCCCATTTTGCGATTCGTGACACCCTACTTTATCGCCGTAACTACAACTCCGAAGGTCGCAAGTGGCTGCTCGTTATTCCATGTCACTTACGCTCGGAGATATGCGCATACTTCCATGCTGCCCCCCACAGCGGTCACGCGGGCATTTTCCAGACCTACACCCGTATACGGCTGCGCTACTACTGGCGCGGAATGTACACCTTTATCATGAAGTACGTCCGCTCATGCATTCCCTGCCAACGTCGCAAGACACCTCCCCATCGTTCTGCTGCTGAGCTGCAGCCGTTACCATGCCCTCCACGCCCATTCGACCGCGTTGGCATTGATTTATACGGTCCGCTTCCGTACACTGCAGCCGGCAACCGTTGGGCTATAGTAGCGGTGGATCACCTTACACGATATGCCGAAACTGCTGCCCTTCCGGCTGCCACAGCGATGGACGTCGCCTCCTTCATTTTGCACCGATTCATCCTTCGCCACGGTGCACCTCGTGAACTGCTCAGTGACCGAGGCCGCGTGTTCTTATCTGAGGTGGTGAAGGCGCTTCTCAAAGAGTGCAACACGATTCACCGAACTACCACCGCCTATCATCCGCAGACCAATGGCCTCACTGAACGATTTCACCGCACACTCGGAGACATGCTCTCCAAGTACGTCGCTTCTGACCACACTAATTGGGATCTCGTCCTTCCGTACGTTACTTATGCGTACAATACCGCTACGCAGTCTACCACCGGATTCTCTCCTTTCTTCCTACTTTACGGCCGCCAACCCTCTGCTACTATCGACACAATTCTCCCTTACCGCCCTGATGAATCCGAATATCGGCCTGTTTCCGAAGCCGCGCAACACGCTGAAGCCTGCCGCCAAATTGCCCGGTCACTCACGACTGACACCCAGCATCGCCAGCGCTCCCGCCTCGACCACGACCAAACCTCGCCGACCTACACTTCTGGCGCACTTGTGTGGCTATGGATCCCTTCAGGAACTCCCGGTCTCTCCTCAAAATTTCTTGCGAAGTACCATGGTCCCTACCGTGTGCTGGAGCGCACCTCTCCGGTTAATTATATCGTGGAACCCCTTACGCCGTCTGCTGATCTCCGCCGCCGAGGACGGGAGACCGTTCATGTCCAGCGCCTCAAGCCCTACTACGACCCCGCCGTCTTGCAATCATCCTAAGTCGCCAGGATGGCTCCTCTTGTCCCCGGGGCGATTGTAAGGATAAAGAAGAAGATGCGTCGGATGATTGGAAAAGACGAAGACGAGGTGACAGTGTTCTCGAGAGTTTTTGCCAGCGCAACGCTTGTGTGTCTTTTGCCGACCTGATCCGAGACTGCTGCCGTTGCCGTTCCCGTCGCCCCAGTACCTCGTAACAAACCCCCCGTTACAATTTATTTAGTTCTGCTACAAAAATGTTAATTTTGGTGTGAACCTGTTCACACTAGAGGATCTGGTGGATAGCTGTTACTCTCGGTCTCAGCAGCAGCCAACGACAGCAGCGAGCGTGAAGCAGGGCCTTTCATGCGACCATCGTTCATTTTGGGTTGCGTGTTTCTTGTCGGTTGGCGTTCCATGTTCGTGTAGATTGGAAGTACTTAAAGATGTAGCTGAGCAGTTCATCTTTTGGAAGTCATTTCCACGCTTCTGTGCGCGTCGCCGTGTCAGCCATTTTGTCTGTTTACAGAATGGCCGGAAATAATATTTCAAGCTTATGATATTGCACAGAAATGTTCTCACCTACTCTTGAAACACTACACAACAATTTCAAACATCTTCATGCACGCTGATGTCTTTCAATTGTACTATTACTTTTTCACTGATCGCCACTGCCATCATTTTCGAATGACATTATTTTTACCGTGTAGCACCGAAAGAGACCGAATGGCATTCGACAGTTCGAATGCCATTGTCCAAATGACAGCTTGCTCTTGCATTTGGACTGTATCATGCATGGATGGAAGTTAATGAAGACAACGATTTCCAAAGTGCAGCATAAGAGTAGAGCACAGCACAGCAAAGCACAGCAGTTTAACATGCATGAAGAAAGGGTGCAGCGATGGCAGAGTCTAACAGCAAACACCATCCTTGCACTTTCCAGACTTGGCCATCGCTGATGCCTTTCTCCCGGCATGTTAAATGCCAGTTTTTTGTGCCGTGCTTTGGAAATCAGCATCTTCATGCACTTCCATTTGTGCGCGATACAGTCTAAATGCAAGAGCACGATGCCACTTGGACGTGCAAGCCCATGATCGAACACATGTTCGGCTTGAAGCCTATGCTTGATGGCGATCGATCAAATGCTTGATCAAACTTGGCATCTCATTTGAACATTTGGACAGTATGATTTGGTTCATGGGGGTTTAATGTGCCAAAGCAACTTAGGCTCTGAGGGTCACCGTAGTGAAGGGTCTGGAAATTTCAATCTCCTGGGGTTCTTTAACGTGCACTGACATCAGACAGTACACGGTGTCCAGAATTTCGCCTCCATCAAAATTCGACCGCCGCGGCCGGGATCGAACCCAAGTCTTTCTGGTTAGCAGCCAAGCGTCACAACCACTGAGCCACTGCGGCGGCAAATTGGAGAATATCCCAGATGATTTCGAAGAATTGGAAACCATGACAAGCAGCCTTCCTCCACTGATGTTCAACTGCCAGGCCTCTTCCGCACTGTGGCAGTAGTGTGCACGGCTACGCACAGAGGGCTCCACAGATCTTTGGCACACTCGCTAGTTTGCGTGGCTGTACAAAGAGGGCGCCATGAGTCAGTGCACTCACGAAATTGGAGCAGACTTGCTACCTCATTCCTCTCAGCATCGATCGCATTGATCGTCCGTGAATTTTGCAAGCACTCACGGGTCACCTGGAATAGTTTAAACTAACAGAGGAGCTGATAGTAGTTGGGTGCTTTGTCTTGGACTTTAACGGAATGTGTCTAAAGTGCGAATATCTAAATTCTGCTTTTTTTGTGCTGAGCTTTGTTTTCTATCACCCCTGTGGCCTGTCTCAGGTGGTTCGGGTCTTCTACTACCTGTGTGTGGTGGCCCTGCAGTACATCACGCCCCTGCTTGCCTGCGCATTCACAGCTCTGCTGCTGAAAACCCTCGGTGAGTGAGGCAGTCGCGTGAGTTGCTTCCAGTGTGCTCCAGGTGGAACTAAAACTGCTACGCTGTCACATCGTCATTGCAAGCCTGCATGTAAAATAAATAACTTCGTTACAGTTTTACTGCTAGGCCTCAAGGTTTCTTTTTTTTTTCCCTCTGCATATCCCTTTCAGGCGCCGTTTTTTGTTTTCACTGAAATCAATTGTTTTTTCACCTAAGTAGTATATTCTGGCCTCAAGAAAGGGTATTTGTTAGTTTTCGAACGTGAAAGACCAGGAGGTAAGTTCTTACAACGCTGTGGAGAATTCTGTACAAAGTGTCAGATTTGTTGGAAATAGCAACATCGAAATGTCCTCGTGTGTCAGGTAAAGACCCTAGGGATTGTGGAATCGCTTTATGTTTGGAAGGTTCACGTTGCACTCGAAATTGAGCGAAAACAATCGATGTTTTCACTCGTGGCAAAATCTGTCTGCACAAAAACGACGGACAAAGTGCTACCTAGCTCACTCTTACGGGAAATATTATTTACTGCATTCGCTACATGGTACAAAAAAGCAGCTTATTTGCATCAAGAAGGGTACTCAATTTGACTGGAATAATGAAATAAATCACTGTTAAGTACTCCAGTTTCTCAGAAAAAGCTGTATGTTTGCCGCTTGCACAATTGTGTGCAAAGTGCCTGAAAGGGATATAAACATGAGCGCATAAATTTCACCTTGTTCATATCCCATTGTGGTAATTCCAGAGCACCCTGTGAGGCAGCATCTAAGTACTGTACTCACCCAAATGTGTAACGTGAGGGCCAAGTTTGCGGGTGCGAAGCATGAGAAAATAAAACACTTGAAAATGTAACACAAAGGTCGCTTTTGTGGAAGTGAAGCAGGATTAAAGAAAAAAAGCCCATGAGTGAAACATAAGAAGTTCATGAAGTAAATTACGTACTTTAGAAATGATTTTCATGTGCGGGTCATCACTAGAATGCAAGGCTGCCATCAAAACACATCAGTTGCGATTACCTTTATGACTTGAAGGTTTTACGTGCCTCTTCTTTTTTCACGAGAGCCGTGCAAGAGGTCCTTAGATAAGCCTGATTAAAAGCTAGTCACCCGTTGCGTAAGCATTGTGTCAGCTGTGTGCTTTAGAGGCTGATAGATACTGGCACTGAGAAGGCAGCAAGAGCACCTTTTCACGCACAATAGCGTTGCTAAGCTGTCCATGTACTCAATGTGGATTTTCTTTTCTTTAAATTTATACAGTGCTGCATTTCAAGACGAATCCACAGAAAGGCATGACAGGCTGACTCCAACCATGTTTATTGACACAAGTCTTTCTGTGTATGTTTTTTATGAATGTGGATAGCTACCATTAACCTGCAACATTGGTAGCAGTGCAGACTTTGAGGGCGTCCGTGAACTTGAATGAAACGAAATAAAGGCTTTAACGTCCTGCATGTTCTGTAATGCTTTCCTTAAGGTGAAGTGTTGGATTTGTGCTTGACGTGCGGATGCGCTGTCTTCAGTGATGAGTTTGGCACTGTATGTACCGCTGCCTTGATATAATGTTCCATACCAGTCACCTTGGTTGAAAGTTAGGTGCTCGGAACTTCTGTTGGTCGACCTATACAACATTTCAACTTTTTTTTTTGCCCATTTGCCCTAGTTGGGGGCTGACCTGTACGATGCTTGAACCAGTACAACTAAGTATTGTATAGTGTACATTTGTCTCTGTGTAGTATTGAGTTATAACACAAGTGTTGACTTTTTACTTCCACTTTCGGTAAAAAAAAACTTGCATTGCATACGAGTTAACATGGTAGTTTTAAGTTGGTGCTCTTTGTGTCGTATTTGTGAATTTTGTGGTGTCTGTGGCTTTCACGCCACACATCACTTTATTCGATAGCATCAAAGCCTTCGGTGATGAGTTCAGGAGGTTCACTGCACTCTATCATACTGTGATTAATCTAGCTTCTTCATCTGTCACAGTGCAAGTGAAACACTGAGTCCTTTGCTCTTCAGCGGTACACTGCTATGTTTTTTCAGGAGAGGAGCATGTACTCCGAGGCTCCGGAGTTAAAACTCTGTCCATTGGCTTATGAGCTTTTTATTGGGCGATCAGCTAGCTGAACGTTGCAGTAGACTCTGTTTAATGAACTTGAAGGGACCAGAAAATCTGTTTGTCTTGTCAGAAATTTGAAGTGGCCCTAAAGAAGTTACGTGAGCATGACAGCTTTGTCTATAGTATGCACTACATTAAAACTTGTCTTGCATTAAAACATCTTCTCACTTCGGAAAATTACTCTTTATTAACTTATTCACATTGCCTTATTACCCCGCCACGGTGGCTCAGTGGTTACGTCGCTCGGCTACTGACCCAAACGACGCGGGTTCGATCCCGGCTGCGGCGGCCGAATTTCGATGAAGGCGAAATTCTAAAGGCCCGTGTACTGTGCGATGCCAGTGCACGTTAAAGAGCCCCAGGTGGTCGAAATTTCCGGAGCCCTTCACTACGGCGTCCCTCATAGCCTAAGTTGCTTTGGGACGTTAAACCCCAATAAACCTAAACCATCATTACCTTATTAATTTGCAGTGCTTCACAATTATCGACAATGTTGTTAATTCTTTATTTTGATAAGGAATGTAAAGATACATTCCCCCTTATCCTTTCTTGGGTTTCACAGACTCTTTTTATTTATTTTATTTATTTATTCAAATACCTCACGGGCTCCGACTGAAGTATTATGTGAGGGGGGTTACATAACTGGGGTGGGAAAAAGAAGCAAGTAGAACATGGTTATTTGAACATCATTATATAAATAACAAGCAACCAACCAGAAAATGGAACTAAATTGAAAAACTAAATTGAAAAACACTACAGAACACACTTCAGAAAAAAACACACTTCAGAGCAAAATGCTACTTATTTTTTCTTTGAAACTAACATAATCTGAGATGTGAACAATGTTGTCAGGAAGACTATTCCAATAAATGATTGCATGGGGCAGGGCTGATGAGTTGAATGCATGTTGGCTTCCTTTTTATGTGTTACTTGCAGCCCTGCCTGTTGCACCTTCGTTTCTGATTCTACATCATTCTGCTCTCCTTTTGACTGTCTCCTGTGTAGGCGGCCACAGCTGGGGGGCTTACCTGTGGTCCGGCCCCAACACGACGCCCATCCCACGGGGTGTCCCGACGAAGGGGAGTCCGCCCTCCCCCGAGTCCATCCTGGCAACCAGCCAGCAGTTGTCGCTCACCCTCGCCGGACTGCGGGCCGTCTTCACCCCCGTGTTGTTCCGCGGCCTCCTCAGCTTCATGACCTGGTGGCTGTGCGCCACCTCCTTCGCCACCAGCGTCGTCGGACTGGTCTACCACTCCTACACCTCCACCTCCTAGGCACCGAGGCCCAGTAGAGTAGTTATTCCCAGTGTTGTGATACGACCGTTAGTGGGACCGAGACATTCTCTGGAAGCCGGCCTTGTGAACGTTCACAGCAGTCCCTCGTTTGACGACCAACGCGCCGCATGCGACTCGGGTCGGGCAGTTTGTTGATGTGGTAGTTTCTTGCCTCGGTGATTGTGGTACACTGCCCAGTCTGGAAATACATGGCATTGGAGGCTTGGCATTGCCTTCGAAGAAAAGGCAAACGTAGCAGGGGACGGCAGAAAGTTAGGTGGGCGGATGAGATTAAGAAGTTTGCAGGGATACAGTGGCCGCAACTGGCAAAGGACTGGGTTAATTGGAGAGACATGGGAGAGGCCTTTGCCCTGTAGTGGGTGTAGTCAGGCTGATGATGATGATGATGATGAAGGCGGCAGATGACCAGTGCTGCTATAACTTTTGATAGGAAGAAGGGAAGGTAAGTGCCCAAAAAGGACGATCATGAGAGAAGAGACAGGACGGGATGAACGCAATCCCGTCCTGTCTCTTCTCTCGTGATTGTCCTTTTTGCACACACTTACCTTCCCTTCGTCATGAACCAGCTCGCCCAACAACGTATCCTGCTGTTGATAGGAAAAGAGATTGGCTAGTTTGGAAAGCGAAACATCGCATTGCTTAGCTTTTACGTTCACAGTGGATTGTGGGTAAACACAAATCACTGTCACGTCCTGTGTAGTCACGTGCCCTCGAGTAGGACTCGCAGAGAGAGAGGATATTGAACAGGGAGCACAACTTGCAAGATTTTGGAATTTGTGCCAGAGTCTGTTAAATTGCCGCTCTTCACACCATTTATGTCCCATCATTGATGAACACTTTTCTGTGCACGGCAGGTCACTGCAATAGCTATGTGAGAGAGCTTCTCCGGGTTTGGCAACGCTGTCCTATGGCATAGACTGGCACTATCGGTAGTCCCTGAATTGGTAGTTTTTTAGAATCTGCAATTTCGTGCTCGGCAGTTCACGTGGGCATTGCTCTCGCGAGCCTGGAACGTGGGAAGTGAGGAGAAAGTGTAAGTAGAACGTTGTTATGGGCTAGTTGGTTCATTGCAGAAAAGATTAGTACTGCACGAATGGGACAGGACAGGAGAACGAGGAACACAGGCGACAACACAGGTGCAGACTTCCAACTGTTTATTCGAGACCGAAAGGCAAACGCTATATAGGGGGTGAACCTACGCGCGTATCCATCACTGTCATTCACCCGAGGCCTGATTAAAATCTAGACCACATTGTGAAAATTTGCGTTGCAGAAAGGCCGATAAACCAGAGAGCATTCAGTCAGGATGTCCCGAGAAACTCCTTGTCAAGAAAACGATTAGAAACTAGTAACGAACCTAACAATCAGCCAGAGTGAAGAGCATGAGAAATACTCGAAGTGACAATCCAGTTGTCCCTAAAGACAACAAGAGTAAAAAAAAAGTATGAAAACGCGATAAAAACATGGTGTGACATATGGAAAAACCAGCATGAGAGCATGGAAACAACAAACAACAAGAGTAAAGGTGAAGATTAAAACCAGGTAAAAGAATAGGGTATGGAAAAACAACCATGACATGGAAGGCTACGAAGAACAAGTGTAAAGGTGAACATGAGACCAGGTAAAGCTACATTTCCGGCCTTGAAGTACATCTTAGGGACACAGGTGAAACAATTATAGGTGGCCTTCTAAAAACGTGATTCCGCTCAGTGAAAGTGAAATAGACAGAGTGCTGACACATTCTTCACCATTTTTTACAATGTGAAAAGCTTCGACGACATAAACAAGCGTTTCCTTTTCGGTCTCGAATAAACAGTTGGAAGTCTGTGCCTGTGTTGTCGTCTGTGTTCCTCGTTCTCCTGTCCTGTCCCTTTCGTGCAGTACTAATCCTTTCCAGAAAGTGGAACTGTGGCTGTGGAATGATGGGAATGCATTGCAGCTAGCATAGTATTGGGCTCCAGCCGTGAAACTTTTTTGTTGTTGTTTTAGTTTAGTTGGATCTTTTGTCTTCACTCTTTCGGATCTCCTGTCCAGGTTAAGTGTCACACTCACTCTTTCTGACTGGGGGTGAAAAGCTGCAGCCCCCCCCCACCTTCCTCCCATTAACTTTCATTGTGCTCTGTGTTCAGTTTCATATAGTTAGATATTCACCCAATTCTTCCATTAGGTCTCAATGCCATCATGTATGTAGTCAGAAACATGAAACAATGGCTGCATATCGTTGCAGCGATGTGGATCTAACTGTGCTTAGGTGAGCAGTCATAGGCCACTAGTCCTTCCTTCTGCAGTGTTTTGTAGTGGATCTCTTAGTGGAACCCTGGAAGCGCTTTAAGCGTAAACTGTTTCCCGGACAAGTTTGCAGTGCTGGATTTTTAAAAATGTTCTCCGTACTTTGTAAACCGTGCTTTCCAAATGCTCGGACCGGGTGAACATTCGACTCTGCATCATGCAGTGGATGCTTCCTCCTCTGAAGTTCTGTGCCACACATGTCGCGGCATTCTTTCTTACTACATATTGTGAAGCGTGTACTATAGTTCATTCTTAAGGTGGAATTTTCGAAATGGCAGATGTGTTCTGGTGCTCTCGAAGTGCAAACCTTTGTTTGTGCAGGGTAGCTCATGCAACGAGCTGTCAATTAGTGAAAGAAGCAAACATACAAATGCACTGTGACCTTTTGTAGGGTGTTTGAAAATGCACTGTTCTTACATAAAGCAGATTTATCGCAAATGATTATTTGAAATGTGTCTGTTCTGCTCAATTGCATCACAAACTTTATGTTTAAGCACGAATGCACTTGGAAACACTGATTACTCACACATGAAGTGTGGCATCATTGCATAATCACTTGCAAGAACCACAAACACTGTAAGCTTGTCGGAAGTGAACACAGCAATGAGCTAAAGTGTTGTGTGTTCTGGTCCATTTCATTCCATTTGCGTGATATAATGCATCCTAGTGTGACAGGCAGTACTTAGTCAGCATTCAGGAGCCTCGTTTTTTGTTACTTTCATGCACACAATAAAAGACTACTGCAAAAAACTACTTAGCAGCCATTGAAAGGTGATGGTTAAATGCATACCAATACAGCAAGTGTTACTAGTTAAATACCAAAGGTGTTCTCCTTCTATAAGACTGGACCACTTTCTTGTATGTTTGGTAAAAAGAGTATTTGAATGCCACTGATTTGATACTGCTATCGCTTTCCTTTCAGAGGTATAATTTGGTCAAGGCTGTTTTAGGGTGTGAACCGCCATTGTCGTGCAGCTGGAAAATGTAAACTATGCAATGAGACCGTCAGTGTAGCATTTGGGTGTTTGGTGTGTTGCTGACTACATACCCTTTTATCCACGATGGTGCCAATCACGCACACACAATCATACACCAGAGCTGTTGCCTGTTTCTTGCTGACTTTGTTACTGTGAAATGTGCCTTGAAGAATCTAACGAGCATAGACAGAGTGCTGCATAACGAGATTGTAATGGCTGTAACTTGCAAGTGTACCATTGCCCCCAGATAAACTAATCTGCCACATCCATATTCCTTCTTCTCTGAGAACACCGCGATGTCAGTGCACATTAAGGAACCCCAGGTGGTCGAAATTTCCGAAGCCCTTCACTACGGCGTCCCTCATAGCCTGAGTTGCTTCGGGACGTTAAACCCCAATAAACCAAACCTTATTGAAGGAGGGTTTGGGGTTGTGGCTCCACAGAACCGCGGTGAAGACGACGCCCGTTCCCACCACCAGGACAGGTATGCCGCGGAGCGAAGGAGTTCATTGGTGGTGATGAAGACTGAGTTTATTTACATTTTTACAAGCATGAAGATCAAAAGTGCGCGATTCGACCGCGTTAGTTGTCGTGTTTTTAGCGCACGTCCTTCCCTAAATTCCCTAGGTTGAGGATGCCCTCGCCGGGGTGGGAGTGGTCTGAAACTTTCAGTTGTGCGCACAAACTCGTACCCCTGCACTTATGGACATGCCCCCATCACTTGTTGAGCCTGGGGAAGAGGAGGATGCCGTCGAGCTAACATTGACTGCGGTAGGCGAAGTTCTCTGGCCAGCTGACGATTCCCACGTGCTGCTGACACCTGACACACAAGGTTAGAACGCGAGGTCGGGAAAAGCGCAGAAAGTGGTCCTTTTTGTCCTTGGAAATGTTCGCAATAGTTGGGGAAGATGAAGTTGGGGAAGTTGGGTTCTCGGCACGCTGAAGAGCCACAGGCCCTTTGTTCCCCGCCATGGTCGCAGCGATTGGGGAAGATAGCGTCCGCTTGCTTGATGTCTCTGCACGTGAGCCGACACTGGAGATTGGGCGCTGTTGTTTCCTAACTTCAGCCCGTCGTTCTTTTGGGTTCCTCACTAAGATGCAGCAAAGTGCATTGCACTCTCCTGGTGGCCTATTATGGCAGGCCTCGAAGCAATCGTCGTCGAGTGGACAGGAGGTGCTTCTAAGCGAGACCAGCTCACGGCGTTCTTAACAAACTACACCAATGTTGAAAGCCCGCTGTGCGAGCTCCTCGATAAGACTTGAACATTAGGCAGTGCCCTTTGCAAGTATGGATGTTTAGTACGGGATGCTATTAAACTGAATGTGAAGACCATTTTTAGGAAGCAAGTGCAAGTATGTCGATCATAGCTTTGAAGCAAATAAATTCAGGGGCACTTTGGCTGTCTAAAGTGCGTATAGGTGAAAGCGTTTTCCGCACCACTTTGCCTATGGGGCACCGGTGACGTTACTTACTACTGGATGACGTGACACGTAATTGATGACGAAATAATGACAAATTACTAATTAGTGACTAATTACTGATTAATGACTATATACTAATTAATGGCGCTTAAGCTTCGCCTTTAGGAGTGGAACGCGACAGCGTGTTGTAGCGCTGCCAGGCAGCCCACGGAACACCACCACCCGTTCGGCGCGATGCCTTGCCCACGGCCGCTCGATCGAGCGGCCGTGCCTTGCCCTTTGAACGCGACGCTTTTTGAGGAAAGGAAATTACGCAGTAATTCTCTGTCATCTCGATGTACTGAACCGTACAGAAAGGGAGGAACGCCACCACGCGTTCGGCGCGATGCCTTGCCCTTGAACGCAACTCTTTTTAAGGAAAGGAAATGGCACAGTAATTCTCTGTCATCTCGGTGGACACCCGAACCGCACTGTACAGGAAGGGAGGAGCGCCACCACCCGTTCGGCGCGATGCCTTGCCCTTTGAACGCAACGCTTTTTGAGGAAAGGAAATTCTCTGTCATCTCGGTGGACACCCGAACCGCACCGTACAGGAAGGGGGAAGTGGGAGGAAAGAAGAAAGAGAAAGAGGGGCCGAAATGAAACTAAACTGCTTCGAATATCTCGGTGGACACCCGTGAAAATTCAGGGGCACTTTGGCTCTCTAAAGCGCTGCAAGGGGAAAGCGTTTCCTGGCGCACTGTTTGTTTTATTCACGTTTTTATTTTTCATAATTTGTTTTTTTTTTAACTTTTGCTCCTTTCCGTATTTTTATTGTTTTATTTTTATTTTCAAATCTTAATTTTATTTTGTTGTTATTTTTGTTTATTTCCTTATTTTTATTTTCCTTTTCCTGATTTTATTCCTTTTATTTTATTTATGAAAGCCATGCATTCACTAGACGCGCCTTTATACATGCTCGAACCTAGAGCCTTCGTGGCGGAGTGGTAGCGTCTCCGCTTCAAATGCCAAAGCCCTGGTGCGAGCCCTCGGCGCAGTTTTTTTTAAGCAGTGACGCCGAAAGGCGTACAAATCTGCGGACGCGTCTGTCGACACGGCTGCCGACGCGTCTGCTAACGACAGTATGAGGCATTAAAGGCTTTCGCCTTAAGAGACCGAGACCGTTACCCTACGCTCTAAGGGTGTCTGGGAGTGCACATATAAGTGCGCGAAAAGTTGACGTCCGCGACCGCGACAGGACGTTTGGTGCTTTGTAAGTTAGAACGGAGAAAGAGTCGGAAGGAGTTTACGAAGCGGTCGTAAATGAATGTGTAACAGCAGAGCAATATTATGAGGTGACGCACTGAAGCGGTTAGTGAGGTTCATCGAGTGAAGGTATACTTTGCCTTGAAGAATTCGGTGACTAAGGCTATGAGAGACGCCGTAGTGGAGGGCTCCGGAAATTTCGACTACCTGGGGTTCTTTAACGTGCACTGACATCACGCAATACACGGGCCTCTAGAATTTCTCCTCCAAAAAAATTCAACGGCCGCGGCCGGGATCAAACCCGCGTCTTTCGGGTCAGCAGCCGAGCACCATAACCACTGAGCCACCGTGGCGGCAGACTTGTAGAGTTACGGCGTAAGCCTTACATGCCTCATGAAAACGCGCGTCTGCGTGTGTGTCAGACTTGTAGAGTTACGGTGTAAGCCTTACTTGCCTCATGAAAACGCATGTGTGCGTGTGTGTGTGTACGAGCGTGCGGGCGTGCGCGAACGTTAACGCTCAATGGTACCCATAAAAGATGGCATCATCATGCAACCTGGCAGATGGTGGTTAAATTAATGATTTTTCGCGAAAAGTTGCACGGGACAACGTGGATCGCACAAACTGCACGTCCGATGGCAGAACCTGCCATCCCAGGAGAGTGGCTCAGCGCTTAACCACTACACCACTGTACGCCACTGTGCCGGCTGCGTGGCATCGGGTTACATCACGGGTGCAAGGCGACTGTGTTCACAAAGAGAGCGGGCGGGCGCATTCTCTCACGCAAGCAGTCTCATGTGTATGGCAGACTTTTTTAGAGGCTTTATTGCCATGTTATAGATATTGCCTTTAGTGTGTTCATAGTCTGAAGAACGTCTATAGATAAAAGGCCGCTAAAAGTGTGGCGTAAATCTATAGATTGTCTACAAACTTTCTATATGAATTGTGGTGCCTATACGCTAGTCTATGGGATTTTAAGGCGAAAGCCTTTAATGCCTCGTCGTTGTGGACAGAAGGTTTTCAACAGAGGTGGCACGCTTTTCGGTTGGTCGAAATGGTTAAGACATCAGAGTGCGCGGATTCGAAGTAATGACGTCACCCACGGATGTCTACGCCCCCTTTTGAAGCACACGACAACTAATAAAACAGTTGTCTTCCGCTTCGACAGGGGGTTAAGGCGTGCGTGGGTGACCACATTACATACATCATTACTGCGAACAGAGTCATGGATACAACCGAACTCATCGAAGCAGAGAGAGAGTCGTGCTAAAGAAGCAGCCAAAGTCGGCAGTCTAGTGTGTAGTTGTGATGTGTTGTCAAAGTGTGTAGTAAAATAAATCACTAGTACAGCACAAACAGTCTCGCAGTCAATGCCAAACAGTGCGCCAGGAAAGGCTTTCGCCTTGCAGCACTTTAGAGAGCCAAAGTGCCCCATGAATTTTTTTATGCATATTTTACAGACTTTATTGACAAATTTCAAAGAGTCTATAAACTGTGTAAAGAAATTTTTGTAAGTGTGCGTATGTGGCTGGGCGCAGAAGTAACACAGCTTTAAGAAAGCGAGAGCTGGCAGCGTGCTGCGGGCCGGCTCTGGAAACATTTCCTCTATCTTGGTGCTACAATTGCACTCTTGAAGCCCGAAGAAGATTGCTCTTTCCTCGCTGGCTGATGTAGACCGAAAATCGGGGCTCTAAATTTGAATATACTTCTCGGAGCCAGACTTGATAGCAGTGATGTTCCACAGTATACACAAAGAGATTAGAGTGCGCAAAGTACGATAGTGTCAGAGACATTCGCCTAAGTGGACTCCAGGAGAACTTGGCAACGAAAATGATGTAGAAGAGAATGAAAGAGAAGGAAGAAATTCACTGCAATACACGTCGTCTGTTCTTCGTACTTTACCCTGAACGGTTTCTTTATATCGAAGTGAGAAGACTCAATACGCGATGCGAAAGGGAGGGAGCTGAAGCGCGTTGTGCACACGTCATTATAGAATAGTTGCGAGTGACAGCCCCTTCTAATGGAAGCTGCGGTTGTCTGCAGACAGCGGGGCGCACTCTCGTGACATTAAACTTGGTCGAGGCCAGAGCGATTATTTCCTGAAGATTTGCTCAGCACAGCGATGTAAAAGGAACGGAGTGAATTTTTTGCTCGATTTCAAAAGGAAGTATCGGCCCTGCATAGTAATGATTCTAGCAGAGTCCCTTTATATGAGGTATTTGTTTCAGCCAAAGCGGTTCATGATGACAGAAATATAAATTTAATGTCTGCACCGTATTTCTGAATAAATATTCATTACGTTTTCAAGCTGCCTCCCTAAAGTGACACGCAACTCAGCTCGCAGAAACAGGTGTTTTGTGGTGTTTCGTAAGAAATCTCTAGTATTTTATGCGAAGCATACTAAAATAGCCCAACCCAGCTCCTCGAGCGCGGCGGTGTCGTTACCATTGACCTTTCGTGACCTCCATGTCATACCACGTGATGCGTGACGTCACAGCAGATTAAAAAAATTGCTGAGGCTCAGCTTGGCTAAGCCTGGGGAATGCGAAGCATATTAGTGGCTAGGCTTAGTAATACATGGCTTTTCTTGGTTGAATACTTGGTCATTTTAATACAACCACTAGAAGCCTTCGTCGTGGGGGAAGACAACGGCATGGCTACAGCGGAACGCCGACTAACCCCGAGACGCGCGTTGGGTGAGCGCCTGGATTGCCACGGAAGCCGCGTCTGCCTGCCCGGTGGAGCGAGCGTTTCACCTACACCGAGTGTGAACGCGCGTTCGAAATGCGAGGGAATGCGCGGGTGTGACGGCTAGGGGTCCCACGGCGACGGCGCGAGGTGGAGGCCGGCTCTCTCATCCGATGTCACGTGGTGTGACGTCACGGTGTCACGTGGCGTGACGGCTAGGGGTCCCACGGCGACGGCGCGAGGTGGAGGCCGGCTCTCTCATCCGATGTCACGGTGTCACGTGGTGTCACGGCTAGGGGTCCCACGGCGACGGCGTGAGTGGTAGCTCTAGCAATATGCTTCGCATAAAACGGGGGCCCAACTCGCGCCGGCGCGCGAGGCGTCGTGACCAAGGATGACCACGTGGTGCGTGACGTCACAGCAGATGAGAAACGGGGGCCCAGCTCGCGCCGTCGCGCGAGGCGTCGCGACCAAGGAGGACCACGTGACGCGTGACGTAACGACATAGGAGAAACGGGGCCCCAGCTCGCGCCGTCGCGCGAGGCGTCGCGACCAATGTGTTTCCTGCTTCTGCCGCTAGGTGCGCTGTAGTGAACACGTGATGCTGGAGCGGCGGTATACAAGGGGGTGCGCCTGCCTCTGCTAGGCGTACACGGGATAGAGATGCCTCCTGGAGACAGGGCTGCTCGTTGGAATTAGAAGCAAAAGTTGCGGCGTGCTACAGAGACTGATGAAGAGCGTGAAGAACGTCTAGCCAAGCGGCGTGCTCGATATGCAACTCGGCGACAATATGCTTCGCATCTGACTAGGCTTAACCTAAGCTAAGCCTCAGCCATTTTTTTGAAGGCTAGCTCGATCACTTGTAATATCACCATTTGTACTCGCGTGTTTTCGAGTGAAACATTTACTTTTTATTTTAAACTTCACCGACGCCCTTGGCCTGGCTCTTTTACATACCAAAATAGGCCGAAATCACAAATGCAATTAGAGGGCAAAACGTGTTAAATGTTCTTAATCCGACACGCGCTATGCTTCGCTGCATGAGCTAGGATAAGGACGCCAGAGATCAAGCCAGTAGTCGGTGCACACGCGCTCATGATCCAAATGAGACATTAAAGTGTTTATGTCGTTAGGTTTGACGCGCCGCGGTGGCTCAGTGGTTAAGCGCTCGTCTACCGAGCCGGAATGCCCGGGGCCCGGTTTGGAAAACGTACGACCGCGGCGGCCGCGTTTCAACGGAGGCGGAACGCAAAAGGCGCCCGTATGCTGTGCGATGTCAGTGCACGTTAAACATCCCCAGGTGGTCGAAATTATTCCGGAGGTTCAGGAGTCCACCGATACATGCGAGACAGATACTGCACCATTTCCTTTCCTCAAAAACCAATTTACCAAAAACAATTTTAGTTACGTAAAGGTGGTGAAAAATTAGGAGGACGCTTAAGCTTCGCCTTAAGAGTGGACGCGATAACGCCTTCTCCTCCCTTTTCCCCTTCTCGTTCCTTTTCTTTCGCACTTCTCACCTAAACTCAATTTGTAGTCTTAGTTCGTCGTCACATCGTTCTCGACAAACCCGATGCCACGAACGCCAGCATAGCTTCCGCGCCGAACGAACGGGCAGCAAGCCGCAAGCTTCCTGGTGAACGCGCCTTGGATGTGCGCTGCGTTGTTCACCGCCTGATTCCAGCGTCCGCGCACGGCCCCCACTGCGCCTGAACGAGACAAGCGGTAGGCGCTGCCGTCGCGCGCTGTTTGTGAGGAGCGTGGTGTACATTGCGAAGAGGAAATTTTAGTGGGATGATGATGATGAAAAGCCTTTATTTAATAAAAGAGGTGAGGCTTTCTTAAAGAGCCCCGCAATGGGTGGAGTCCCTATTCCGGGACCCCATTGGTCGAAGCCGCCAGCTTAGCCCTCTTGACCAAAGCCTTTTGGGCCTGAAGGTCCGAGCAGCCAAGCAGGGCCGCCTCCCATTCCTCTCTGGTAGGGTTGGGGTGGGGGGAGAGAGCTGAGCTGCGCTGGCAAGCCCAAACCACGTGGTAGGTGTCAGCCACCTCGCCACAGTGTTTGCACCTGCCAGTGAATGCGGGATCGAAGTGTTTTAATACTGCCGGGCACAGCATTGTATTAGTAGAATAGTCTAAGTAGAACGCGTTCGTTTGCTTTCCCCAGTCCCTTTGCAGGGGCTGGGTACACGCGGTGCCTATCCTTATAATAAGATGTTATATCTTTGAACGAGAGTAAAGAGCCACCTTCAGGTTTCAGGTGCTCAGGAGCCAATGGGAGCGCCCGGTGAATGAGTGCTCGGGCCGCCGCGTCTGCAGCTTCGTTTCCTGCTAGGCCCTGATGGCCCGGAGTCTAACTATGCAGCGGGGAGTAGGATCAGTGTCTCGGCTGCAGTTCCTTAGTATTCGTTCAGCTAGTGGAGTTATCCAGCCAGCCTCATCATTTTTACACGCCGAACGCGAATCTGTTATGATGTGTTTTGATTTGGTATCAGAAGCAGCTAGGGCGATAGCAACCTCTTCAGCTTGTGTTGTGCCTGGGGCTCGAAAGGAGAGCCTATCCACCTGTATTTCTTGATGTATGACCGCGGCCGTGTACCACCCCCCGTGGGTCGGCCCGGCTACATCTACGTAGTAGACACCTTGCTTGTTGCCATAGTGGCGCGCTAAGGCTTCCGAACTCTGACGGCGCGTCTCCAGAGTTCGGGCACTCGGACCCGCTCCTGAATGTGGAAATCGTGTTGGATGTGAAGCCGGGCTAGCAAGTCCCGGCCCGACTTCGTTTGGGCTAGCCTCGTGTATTGATTTGTGAGATGGGCTTCCTTGAGCTCCTGAAAGGTGTTCACCACTCCCAATGCAAGAAGTCTCGCATTGGAGGTGGAGACAGGAAGGTCAAGTGCCCTCTTCATCATTTTACGGAGTATTACCTCAACTTTGTCTTCGTCGTGCTTCCGCAAGTGTAGATAGGGGACCGAATAGAGAATTCGGCTGATTACGAAAGCATGGGCCAGCCGAACTGCATCCTTGCTTCGCAAACCCCCTCTCTTATTGGAGACGCGACGGACCATACGGCCCACCTGGTCTCCAATTTTGCGGAGCTTGTGCAATGTTGTGTCTACTCTTCTTTGGTTATTGATGAAGAGTCCGAGTATTCGAATTTCTTTGGCCTCATGTATGGGGCCACTTGTTAAGGAGAGATGTAGTAGTAGTAGTAAAAGACTTTTATTCGACCAAAATTTATAGTCCGAGCATTTCGACCGCCTGGGCGACCAGAAGCCGCTGTTCTTCTTTACCTTCAGCGCCAAGCCAGTCGAGCCAGGTGGTGATGGATAGAGAGGGTGGGGGGAAGGAACCCGACTGCTGAGCAGCCGGGCAATAGAAGAGGCAATGGGCCAGGTCCGCATAGATACAGGGGCAGTTGGGACAGGAAGGGTCCGATCGATAGCGATAGAGGAAGAGGCGGGACGGGGTGATAACTGCATTCATCTGAATGTGCCGAAGAAGGCGAGACTCCGGCACCGTGAGTGATGGATGAGGGGGAGGGTAAAGGCGTTTGTCGAGGCGGAGCTCAAGGTAGACCTCTTTTATGGTGCGGCGAAGGGTGAGTCTCCCACCGTCCTCCGAGGGCTTGGGCCAGGGGATCAACGGTGCCCGGAAAAGTGTGTCGCGGGCGAGCTGATGGGCCAGCTCATTGCCGTCAATCCCTGAATGCCCAGGGACCCAGCGGAGGAAAACGATGGAAGGCTGCAGTGCGGAGACCGCTCGTTCGACCTCCTGTTGGAGAGAAGGGGTCAGGGTGCGTTTCTGTATGTGGTGTATAGCGGCTTGTGAGTCTGAATAGACTGTGTACTCTTGGAGAGAGGGAAGGAGGGCAAATGACTGGAGGGCATGCGCAATGGCGAGAACCTCGAGGGACAATGCGTCTGGAGGGTGTAGATACAGCCCGCTGGTGTGGGTTTCAGGAGCAGGGAGGTGTGGATGGTACAGGGCGTAGCCGCAGGAACCTCGAGGAGCCACGAAAGAGGCATCCGTGTAAGCTACACCCTGGGTATCAAAGAGAGGGGAATGGTGCTGCGCGGCCGCATGACGACGTCCGGCGTGCAGGACGGGGGACATGTTGGTCGGGAGGGGAAGGATACGAAGATTGGGGGCGGGGGTGGGAATAGATGAGGTAAACGGGGAGATTGGAATGGGCGAGATACCTGCTTGAGTCAATAACCACTGACCCTGACGGGTAAGGGAAAGCCGGGCAAGCTGCGAGTCACGATGGAGACTGAGAAGAGAACGAAGAGGATGGAAGAGGCCTGTGGCAAAGAGCTTAGTGGTAGAGGTAGTGATAGGGAGGTTGAGAGCTGCCTTGTAGAGGCCCACAAGGGCAGTCTCGAGAGCGTTAAGTTGAGTCTGAGTGAAGGAAGCGTAGGGTGCAAAGTACAAGACCTTGTTGATGGCCAGCGCGTGGGCAACTCGGCACGCGTGAGCCTCGTGGAGACCTGAGCGTCGAGTGACCACGCGCCGCAGGAGGTGAGTTACAGAGTGGCAGGTGGTGACAGCGCGGAGAGATGTATTTTGGTATTGTCCTTAGGTGATGCCCTAAGGTGTACAAATTCAGATTTGCTGGGTGCGCATTGGAGACCACAGTGCCCTGCGTAGCGATCCACTACGTGAGCGGCTGTTTGCA